>NW_028261389.1:46607760-47207760 GCF_051295495.1 Thamnophis sirtalis | reverse complement strand
GATAAAAAGGTTGGGGACCACTGGCCTAGAGCACTGTGTGAGTCGGGCAGTTATATAAATCTGTTTAATAAATAAATATGTCATTCGTGAAACAGGAAGGTTTTATCTCAGTAGCTAAATTACAGACATACAGTAGCCACTATAATTCAAATATTTTATACACAACATTTTTCTAAATAATATTTATACGTTTTTCCAAATTAAAAAAAAGATTAAAATTGTTTCAAATATCTGTAAATTATTGAATTAGAATTGAGGCTGTGATCTTAAATAGCTCTAAAATCCAATAGGAATATACACACGCACATATTTAATTCAATTAAAAGGCTGAGTTTAGAACTATAGAAGCAGAATAGTATTTTCCTCCCAATGAGTTACAATATTTCTGTTTTTGTCCAGGAAAAAATGTTCTAAAATAAGTCAAACCCGAACAAAAACGTAAATATGTATCTTCATTTTATTATTATATATTTGGTATTATTTTTAATTTTTTTATTTTCAGTATAAATTGGCAAATGTTATGTAAATGCATAAGCATTTTTTTCAAGGCAGAGTTAGTGATAGGCAACTACAAATTATTATGAGAAAAAGAACTTCAGTAGTGAACTTCAAGCTGGCTGTTGAATTATTTAGGGCTCTTTCTTAGGTGTTAACAATGAAATGCAACTCAATACAGTACTTTCATCCAGCTGACTGAATTTGTTGTACTGAAAATTATATGGATGGAATTCATTCTCTCTTTCAGACACCTTTTTTCCAAGCACCAGTTAAACACATTTTTTCATTATTTCAGTTTATTGTATATCTATTGCCCACAATAAATATACATATATTTGAAATAAGGAATACTTATTCTTTGAACAAAACAAGTTGGCTTGATTTCTAAAACTTATCTTCACAATAAAAATATTATGTACTAACAGCAGAGGGAGTTATAAGCAAACTGGCTCTGAATCAGAATTTCACTGTATTTATAACTGTTTTCTAAGTTAACAAACACCACAATGAAATTGGATTTTCATTTCATGTAAACTCTAGCTATTTGTCTGAGGGACTTTTTAATATCTTCTCTCATCATCAAATCCTAATTCAACACCAATTTATGTATTTTGATCATTTTATCTATTCCTTATATAGATAATGTTATATTTCAGTAGAAAGAAAGAAAAATCATTTAAAACAGCACTGAAGTTTTTCTACACTAATTAATGAAGATGGAGCATTATAAATGGAATTATCTCAAATTATCTCAACTATTCATTTATACAAAGGAGAAAAATATAACAAACATTGGTAAAATGTGCTATGGTAATTGCATAAATACAAAACAAAAATTAAGCAAAGGTGATAAACTGCTTAAAAGGCTTATACCTATTGGTTCTGAACAGCATATAAAAATATAGCCAAAGCAATTGTTGAACCTCATTACCATAATAAGAAAATAAAATAAAATACAGTATTATCAATCCTGCTTCTTATGTACAAAATTGATTTATTGCCTTTACTTTATAGAAATCTTTTGGAATTTTTTTCTCCATGAAAAATTAGCTGTATCATTTTGTGATGTTATGCTCATACATTTTTTCCAAACAATTTAACTTCATTCAAATACATATTGTTTTTTTATTTAATTTATTTTAGGATGCCAATATGGATTAAAATTCAATACATTTAGTTTGGGTGGAAACAAATAGAGCTGTAATGATTACCCTGTAAATGAAATTTAAATAAACTCCCTATCTCATTGTAGTCACATCTTAGAATAACAGAGTTGAAAAGGGACCTTGGAGGTCTTCTAGTCCAATACTCTGCTCAGGCAGGAACCCTATACCTTTTTAGACAAATGGTTGTCTTACAATCCAAAGATCCCCCATATTAAATGAACTGTACATTTTTATCAGTAACATATTTAAGCCTGCAGAGACTGTATATTATACCACAGCCTAAATTATGGAGCTCTCACAAATGTAAATATTACAAGCACACAGTTTGTATAAAGTAAACCCAGTGGCTTCTGAAAAGCTGTTTGAATGAGCAAAACATTCAAAAGTTTGTTGATTTTGAAAAATCACCAGAAAACATCAAGGCCAATGTGTTACAATTATACAATGCAGTAAATAACCAAAGCAACCACATATTTACAAACAATATTTGCTGCAGTCAATTTGTTTTTCAATAACTTGGCTTACAACCTTCCCCACCATTTAGTAAATCACACTGCAGCTATTATTGTTACAGTAAAGATAAATTATGAAACTTTTTTTTTCAAAAAGTTTTAGCAATTCCATTTTTTTCCTGAAGATGAGCTCTATATGTAATTTCTTGTAGGTATTTTGCATGATTTCTGAACAAGCAATAAAATCTACAGTCTTTGGAGATAAATGATAGTTTTCCCAATTTAATCAATACCTATTTTTACTCTTTCTGATCCCAACACATGGTCTTTCTTGTCAGATAGTTTTTAACGTGGATGAAGCACATAGCTCAATAATAATAGCAGTTAATGAACATTCTGCAACCTTCCCTACCCTGCTTAATAAAACATGCTAACTCCATAACACTTAAAAAGTTAAGTAGAGCCTATTAACTGAAATATTTAAATTTACTAGATTTTCTGTTGGCTACTTTAAGGCTATGGATACAGAATAATCTCTTATTTTGGGATAAGTTTTTATTGCATGATGGTACAAGAAAGATTCCAGCTCAAAAGCAGGAGCATAATTTCTCCAAGATTCAACTTTAAAAATCAAACATTTAGGATCTCGAATATCTTTTAAAAAGAGGGATTCATTGAAATGGTGGAAAATCTAGAAATCTGAAGTTTCAGAAAAGCACAAAATCATTGTTTCCTTGCTACAAAATCTATCCCTATAGGAAGCAAAACCCCAAGAACCCCTATTCTGAATTCCATAATTTGCCCAGCACCCTGTTAGAGAGTATCAGACGCCCTGAACCAAAGGCCAATCCTTTGAAAGGAAAATCACAAACCAGAACGGAGGTACTTCAAACTCTCCTCCCTCGTCACCCACCCCAAAAAATCAGGACAATTTGGACGTCTCGTTCCAATTCCCTAACCAAACGTCGCTTCTCTCTGTCCATCTTCACTAGAGCATGGAAGCTATTAGAGCCCCCCCCCCGCCCCATCCCCAAAGCAGAGGCTGAAACTTTGCCGAGTCCCTACACTTCTCCAAGAGATGAATGGTGCTGGTAGAGGGAGGCCAGGCTCAATGGAGCATTGGTCTCAAGGAGCAGCACCCACTTCTCCCCGCCCCGTAGGAAGCAAGGGACGAGGCCCGGCGAGGCGAGGCGAGGCGCCTAAGCAAAGAAAAGTTAACTCGCGGAAGAGAACGTGGCGCCCCCTCCTGCTTTAGCAGCCCACAGGAGCCTTTGCCGAGACACTCCCCCGTTTGCTGGCAGCTTGCCTCCCCACCTCGCTTCCCTGCCTCCTGGAGGGGAAGGAGAGCGCGGCACAAGGCGGAGAAGCCCCTGAGGGAGGGGGCCCGAGAGGGGCGCCGAGGAAAGGGCGTCCGGGTCAGCTCTGCCCTGCCCTGCCGCGGCGCCCCCGAAACCCTCGCGCTGCGCCCCTTGCGCCCCCTCACCTCTCTCCTGCTCGGCTTGGAGGCAGACGGGGATGTTCTTCTTCCAGCCCGGCATGGCTCCTTCAGGGCTGTGGCTGCTGCTGCTGCTGCTGCTTCTGCTGCGGCACTAACAACAGCAGCGGGGAGCACATCACAGTCCAAGGCGGCAGCGGCGGCGGCGGTCCAACCACCGGCCCCTATTCCCCCGCTTGCGCTCCCGGGGAATTGCGGCGGCTCTTCTGGGCAGGAGAAGCAGCGAGGCGGAGACGCGCTGGGATTGCAACGCTGCCTCGGTTGAAGGAAGGCGCTGCGGGGGAAGAGGAAGGAAGGGTAAGGGGGCGACTCCGCACGCTGGCGGGAGGAGGAGGAGGCTCTCTCCGGTTCAGCTGGGGACATACGCGCGCAGAGGGGTGAATGAAACGGAGGGGGAACGTCGCTTGCTTCGCCTCGCCGTTGCCAGCAGGTGGGAGTGCTGGAGTTGCCGGCTGCACAATGGACGAAGGGCGGGAAGGAAGGAAGGAAGGAGGAATGAGCCACTTGAGCTGCTTTCCCTGGAGACGCCTCCCCTCGATGCCCGGGAAGAGCGGGAGACAGGCGCCCCGGAGAAGAAGGAGCCGCGGATTGAGGAGGAAGTCAAGCCCGCCGTGCGCGCGCGCCCGGTCCCTCTCGCGCCCCACGCGCAGTCGGGAGCGAAGTCGGCCAAGCGTTGGGTGGAAGATGCATCCAAAATGCACCAGGCGGCTTGTCCGCAGCCCTCGTCTCGTCTCAACGCGAATTACTAAGAGAATATCATCCCTTCTCCCTCCAGAGTCCCGGCTCTTCCCTCGATCTCTTTTCCGGCACCTGAATCCCAACTCTCATTCGGTACTACTGTTTCCCGTGTAGTTGGATCTTCAGTAACAATTGCACCTGCATTTCTGTTCATTTGAACTCGGAGAAAATCCACAGTTTAATCTAGTGCAATCCTGCTTTTGACGAATTTATTATCCTGCCTATCTGCTCTACAGGTTTAGCCAGAGTACAAGTTCAATTAAACCAACCATAGAACACACACGACATAAAATTGCTGTGTTAGTGGAGCCAACCCCGAGGATCAATCAAAGCTTCTCCCTCCATCCAACAAGTGGATAGGATTTTTGCCCTTCAGATCTTACTCACTCTTTTCTTAGTCCTACTAAACTCACAGGGTTGCTGTTGTGGGTTAAATAGGAGGAAGGAAGATTAGATATGTTTGTTGCCTTGAGTTACTTATAAAGTAATAAAAGCTGGGAAAAGCTGTGATAAATAAAAAATAGGTGCTGGGGAATTAAGAAAAAAGATCCCTCTTTGTTTCATTTTAAACAAAATAATTATTTATTCCATCGTGTTTTGATTGAATCTGAACTCACAAATCCACAATGCACAATCCTTCGAGAGTTAAATACTTCCAAGGATAACCTAATTCTGCCACTGCAATTGTCCAAGCCATTTGTGTCACTTGCTTTTTGTGTCCAGATGACTGAAATATATAGGACTAGTTTATTTGAACCTATAAGGATTCAGCTTCTGTATCCCAGAATGAAACACATGTTGCTGTGCTGCTTCAGGCAGTGTTTAATGCTGGACATTGCTCTCTGCCAGTTTTGAATGTAGGATTTTTACATAAGAAGATAATTATGGTGACTACAGAATATTTTGAAGTAAAACTACCATATTTCCTATTTAGTCCTCTAAGCCAGGGCTTACTCCTTATTATTCCCTTCTGTCTAGGTCACAGGATAAATTCTGTATATTTATTGAATGTATGCACCACTGCAGCTTTTTTGTTTGACTCAGTTTTATCATCCTGGGTTTAACTGAGATGCTTCAAGGGATACTCTGTTCCTCCCAAGTGGAATGATATGTACAGCAAGTTCCTAAAGTTATCAATGCCTAATTATATATTTTTTGCATTTTTCAGATCATAAATCAGATGCTTATTAGGTTTATTTCTTTTTAAAAAAAGTTTGACCTAGGTTTTGATTTCATTATTTGTCTTTTCCCCCCAATAATAATATTACATGATAGAACATGCCCAGTAAGAAAAATAAAGCAAAACATAAGAAACAAAATATCCACCGCTTTCCTAGATTAAGAGGGGAAACAGTTCTAATTAAAGAGGGATATCTTGAAGATTAGGATCACAAGGATTCCATGCAAAGTCAAAGGGAACTTCCTCTTATAATTCCTGTGTCCTTTCTAGTCTTTAGAACGTGATCAGGTAGGCACACAATGAAACATTTTCCCATTTTCTAAATGTAAGTTCTCATCTTTTCTGTTAAGAATGTGATCTGGTAAGTAGATCTTGGATCTGAATTCCTAGGGCAGTGTTTTTCAACCACTGTGCCGCGGCACACTAGTGTGCCGTGACATAGTGTAAGGTGTGCCGTGGGAGAATTACTTTATATATAGTCAATATAGGCACAGTTAATTTTTTTTAACATTTTCTAATGGTGGTGTGCCTCGTGATTTTTTTCATGAAAAAAGTGTGCCTTTGCACAAAAAAGGTTGAAAAACACTGTCCTAGGGAACAAAAACAATTGGAAATCAATAATTTGAACAACTCTTTAAAGAATATCCACATACTGTCATAATTTAGTGAAATAAACCTTTTTAAGTTTTTTTAATACAACTCCTATCAGATGATGTTTATAGGGGCTGAAGTCCTGAAATATATAGAGGAAACCCCTTTAAGAAAGCTTGCCCTGCAATATTCATTTGTTATTGCCTGATATATTAACATTTACAGGAAATAAAAATTAATCACAACAAATATATAAAGTAACATCTTCTTTATTCTTTATAAAAGCAGAGCATTTGCTCCACATAACCTGTACAATATAACTTCTTTACATTCCAGATAGATTTTTGTTACCAGCCAGACACTATTTGAACTTCTGCTACAGCAACATAAAATCAGAATCAGACTCTTGGGCTCTTGCAAGCAAGTATATACTTTCACTCTGATATATCATTAAAATAAAATGAATGAACCAGTCACTGTAACTGTTCTGTTATAGGGAATTAATTATTTAAACAACTAAACAATATGTGAACAACCCACTTAATGAAACCATCATGTGATGAGACAGTGTAAAACAATGCATTTGCCTTTGTTGTTTGCAGTGGTGAGTTATATTTCTAATTAGAGTATTAAATGGCTCTGAGTATTGGGGGAAAGAAGAAAAGAGATAAAGGTGTTTAAATTAAATACAAGAATGCTAGGAACTAAAGACTACCATCAATATTCATGCTGTGACAATGGAGACTTTTATTGAAAATAAAAATAAAGATAACATCAATGGCATTGTTGCCTATCCTAGTACCCTCCAGTCTTTAACTAATTTTTATAAATCTAACATTTAACTGAATGTTATCAACCCAACACATCTGGATAGTATAAGGTTGCAAACTCCTGCCATCAAATTTATGAATATATCTGGAAGTTTAGGAGTTCACCATCTGCTTATATGCATCACTAAGAACTATTAAATTGTTTAAGGCAAGCTGCTGTTTCCCCCCACAAGATCCAGGTAAGTATTCATAGGATAACATACACAATATCCTTTGTTAAATAAAGAGTCTGGTTTTAAACTAATTTAAGGTGGCTTTGTAAGTATATGAAATAAGGTATATCTGGAAATTGATATTGCTTTTCCAGTAACCTCTGTAATCTGTGGAAATCTGTTGGAGAGATTCAGCAACCCTAGTCAACCATAACTGGGAAGTGTGAGAGCTGTTGTTGTCCAACATTTCTGATAGGCACTAGATGAAAGAATACTGCAGTAGGTCTTTTGACTGATAAATAGAAAGGTGTAGATTTAAATAAATAACATTGTAGGTACACTTGCACATTTTGCTGCATGAATGTTATGGATTATGGCAGCCTAAAGCCTAAGTGTTCAAGACATATATTTACCTTGATAAGATTAATGAATAATAGTTTTAAATGTAATAATGCAAAGCTAAGTCAATGCCCATCTACATTTCACATATACAGTAAAACATGCTTTAACAAAGCTATACTACATTATAGCCTATAATTGACTTGAGTAGCTAATATTATTTTTTCCCATGTTCACAATTTGCATCTGTAACTAACCTAATGCTCTGCATTCATTTTTTGTCTACAAACTCAAATGATTAATACATTCTATTTCCAAATAATATGATAGATTCTAGACAGTAAGCAGACTTTGTTGGAGATATGTAAATATGCACTACATTTAAAAAAACAATCAGATAATCTACCTCTGATGTAACGTATCATAGGGCTTTTTATTTTCAAAATAACAATGTCTAATTTCACTTCATATGCATTGAGACAAAATGGTAGTGTATACTCTATGTAACACTAAAATCCAAACACACAAGATGAGGTTGAAACCAGTGGTTTTATAGCACCAGTTTATTATTTTTACATTTTATTTTATTTATGTTCCATCTTCATTATTTTTATAAATAATTCAAGATGGCTAACACACCTTCCTTCTACTATTTACCCCAAAACAACCACCCTGTGAGGTGGGTGGGCTGATTGAGAGTGACTGGCCCAAAATCAACCAACTGGCTTTCATTTTGGAGGCGAGACTAGAACTGGTACCTCCCAGTTTCTAACCAGATGATTTACCTACTAAAGCAAACTGGCTGAAATAAATTAGCAAATTTTGAATATTGAAAGCATTGGGGTGAGCTTCTCAGACTGAGATGTGACTCCCCCATCCAGAAATGTCACCTATAACAGAAAAGGATTCAAATAAAGTAAGCTTGGGCGCAAACTTTGGCAAATAACCGAGTTGTCCAATGTTGCATGAGTATTTTGCTAATTAACTATAAATAAATATTTTTTTAAAAAAAATCCACATGTAGTACATTTTAAGAATAAAATGCTGGATGCCATATACTTTTGTAATCAGTTAATATTTATCCATAATGCAATGCAGCTGTGAATTTGGAGCCTTAGTATTTTACCGGCCAAGTTTATTTTATGTCACAAAATCTGAAATTAGCAGGCATTTTGTCGCTTTCTTGAATCTCAGTGCTGCATTAGCACTATTCTTCTGAGCAGGAATGGTGAAAATGTTTTGCTTCTATTAGGTTACAGAGAGAAAGTAACTCTGCATTCTGCAAGTCTTATATAGAATAATATTTAAACTGAAAACCACCATCATATCATGGTCAATTCAGGAAATAAGTAATATTAATTTAATCAGGAAGATAAGCAGTGGGATAGGATCTAGGACAGAGACAAAACTAGACAGCCTCTGGCCTTAATTTGCAACTTCCAAATTTCAAAGGAGGATAGAAGATGACATCTCCTAGGAAGCTGTCACTTTCTTCAAGGCTGAAGAATGATTTGTCTGTATTCTGCAGAAAATGCATGCTTAGTCCCAATCACACTCCATATCACTGGAATCAGTAATTGCAGAATCAGTCCCTTTAAGAACCTTTAAATGCCCTTTGAGAATAACCAGAGCAGAGCTAGAGATCAAGATCAGAATAGAGAAGTCAGTTTTCAGAAGGCAACAGCGGTAGGAAATGCTACTTAGCCCAGTGTTCTGATGTGAATTTCTGAGTGTGTTACTGATTAGTGTAATATAGTTTGCTACTCTTGGACCTAGAGTGCAATCGAACAGCAGAGCAGTGTAGGACAACTAGGAACCAGCTCATATATTATTTTTAAGATTGACTTTCACAGTGATTTGGCCATCATATTTGACATGGTGAAGCTCTAGTTTTAAAATTTACTGCATATAAAATAATTGAAAAGTTTGTCTTCCTAAAGATAAGGCTAGACTGAATAAAATGGGGCATTCATGCTGAAACTATTGTGAAACCTTTGATACACAATATCAGAATTAACCGGTGAGGTAGCTAATTTTTTTTTTTAAGTTGCCAGCAACACAGTGGAAATCGAGAAGAGTTTATAGCCCTTTTATGCATAAAGAAAAGGGCTAATGCAGACAGCATTGCAGATACAATGCCAGATTTGAATAGACCCCAAGCACAATTGCTGATGGGCATCCTCTGAGCTAATGAACTCCCTCCCCACTACTTTCTTCTATATCATCAATGCTCTAGTTGCCATTCATCTTTATCCCTAATCGGCCTTTCTTGGAGGTGATACTGTAATAGAATAAGAATAAATCTAGGTAGCTGACTCATTTTATTTCTCACTATACAGTGCCTGACATTCAGTAAATACCTAAGAGGAGAAAACATGATGTGGCTAAAAGGTAAAGGTTCCCCTCGCACATATGTGCTAGTCATTCCTGACTCTAGGGGGCGGTGCTCAACTCCATTTCAAAGCCGAAGAGCCAGCACTGTCCAAAGACGTCTCCATGGTCATGTGACTGGCATGACTAAATGCCAAAGGCTCACGGAACGCAGTTTCCTTCCCACCAAAGGTGGTTCCTATTTTTCTACTTGCATTTTTATGTGCTTTCGGACTGTTAGGTTGGCAGAAGCTGGGACAAGTAACGGGAGCTCACTCCGTTAAGCAGTGCTAGGGAGTCGAACTGCTGAACTGCTGACCTTTCTGATCGACAAGCTCAGCATCTTAGCCACTGAGCCACGTCCCTATGATGTGGCTACAGCATTCCAAAGTCCAGTTTTCATGTTCCCAAAAGCTCAAATCCTTCTGAGCCCCAATTGAGAAAATGAAAGGACAGTTGGTGTGGGCTGGAGTACCAAATTCTAATGCTATACAGATAGTCTTTGACTTCCAACAGTTCACTTAGTGACCATTCAAAGTTACAACATCACTGAAAAAAGTATCTTATTACCATTTTTCACATTTACAATTATTGCAGCATTCCTATGGTCACATGATCAAAATTCAGATGCTTGGCAACTGATTCATATTTATGATATTTGCAGTTTCCTGAGAACATTTGATCACTTTTTGCGACCTTCTGACAAGCAAAGTCAATCTGTTAAACTGTTTAACTGTTTATTAAATGTATAGGCCGCCCAATCCCGGAGGACTCTGGGCGGCTTACAGAAACAGAAATTAAGAGAAATTAAAAACAGATAAAACACAACAAATTTAAAAAGACACAACATGCACCCAATCTAAGTGGGGCTGGACCTCAATCCAGAGGTCAACAGCCCCAGGCCTGCCGGAATAGCCAGGTCTTAATAGCTTTTCAGAAGGCCATGAGAGTGGGTAGGGTCCGGATCTCTGGGGGTAGCTCATTCCATAGGGCCGGAGCACCAACAGATAAGGCCCTACTCCGAGGCGTCGCCAGCCGGCATTGTCCAGCTGATGGCACCTGGAGAAGGCCCATCCTGTGGGATCTTATTGGTCTTAGGGAGGTGTGCGGCAGAAGACGGTCTTGAAGATATCCGGGTCCTAAGCCATGTAGGGCTTTAAAGGTGATAACCAGCACCTTGAATCGTGCCAATAGGAAGCCAGTGCAGCTCGCGGAGGATAGGTGTAATGTGTATCGCTCGCATGGCTGCATTCTGGACTAATCATAGTCTCCGAACACTTTTCAGAGGCAGCCCCATGTAGAGCGCATTACAGTAATCCAGTCTTGAGGTGACGGCGTGAGTGACTGTTTGCAGTGCCTCACGGTCCAAATAGGACCGCAACTGGTGTACCAGGCGAACCTGGGCAAAGGCCCCCCTGGTCACAGCCAACAGATGATGTTCCAATGTCAGCTGCAGATCCAGGTGGACCCCCAAGTTGCGGACCCTCTCTGAAGGGAGCAAAGTTTCTCCTCCCAGGTTAAGGGACGGACTAGCTGGGCTGTCCTTAGGAAGCAACATCCACAGCCATTCGGTCTTGTCAGGATTGAATGCAAGCTTGTTCACTCCCATCCAGACCCTAACAGCTTCCAGGCACTGGCACATCACTTCCACCGCTACGCTGAGTTGGCACGGGGCGGACAAATACAACTGTGTATCGTCTGCATACTGATGGTATTTAATCCCGTGCCGGTGAATGAGCTCACCCAGTGGCTTCATGTAGATATTAAATAGGAGGGGGGACAGGACCGACCCCTGCGACACCCCATAATTAAGGGGCCTAGGAGTCGACCTATGCCCTCCAACCAACACCGACTGCAACCTGTCAGAGAGGTAGGAGGAGAACCACCGTAAAACAGTGCCTCCCACTCCCACTTCTTCCAGCTGTCGCAGAAGGATACCATGGTCAATGGTATCGGAGGCCGCTGAGAGGTCAAGGAGCACTAGGATAGAGGAATGTCCTCTATCCTGGCCTGCCAGAGATCATCGGTAGGTGTAATCAAAGCGGTTTCGGTGCTGTAACCAGGCCTGAAACCAGACTGAAAAGGGTCTAGATAATCTGCTTCATCCAAGGTCCGTCGGAGTTGGAGGGCCACTACCTTCGCAACAACCTTCCTTAAAAAAGGGAGGTTGGAGACTGGACGATAGTTTTTAAGAATAGCTGGATCCAGAGAAGGCTTCTTGAGGAGGGGTCTCACCACCGCCTCTTTCAGAGGTTGTGGAAAAGAACCCTCCCATAACGAAGCGTTCGTAATTCTCTGAAGCCAGCCTCGCATTACCTCCCTGCTGGTCGAAACCAGCCAGGAGGGACACAGTTCCAGTAAACAGGTAGAGGCACTCATCACTCCCATGGCCTTGTCCACTTCATCAGGGGTGACAAGCTGGAACTCATTCCAGGAAATCTGAGCAAGACCCTCCCCCGGCATCTCTGCTGGTTCTGTCCAAGTGGAGTCAAGGTCTGTCCGAATCTGAGCGATTTTGTCTGACAGAAACTGGGCAAACTCCTCAGCCCATCCCTGTAAGGCATCCCCCGCTTCCCCCCCTTTCAGGAGGGAGCGGGTTATCCTAAACAGGGCGGCTGGGTGAGATTCTGCAGACCCAATAAGAGTGGAAAAATGTACACATTTTGCTGCCTGTATCGCCACTAAATAAGTCCTAGTGAAGGCTCTTAGTAGTGTTCGGTCGGATTCGGAGTTGCTAGCCCTCCAGCGTCACTCTAGGCGTCTCTTTTGGCGCTTCATCTCCCGGAGTTCCTTGGTGAACCAAGGTGCCCTCCTGGATCCACTGCCGCGGAGAGACCGCAAAGGCGCATTCCGATCTAGTGCCTCAGTCGCTGCTGTATTCCACGCAGCGACCAAGGCCTCTGTCGGATTGTGGGCGAGAGAGTCAGGTATCTCCCCAAGCTCCTTCTGAAATCCCAACGGGTCCATCAGGTGCCTGGGGCTGAACCACTTAATCGGTTCCACCTCCCTGCAGTGAGGGAGTAGCTTCTGAAAATCAAGCCTCAACACGAAGTGATCTGACCATGACAAGGGCGAGATCTCTATACCCCTTAACTCAAGATCACGTCTCCACTGCCCCGAGAGAAACACTAGGTCGAGCGTGTGTCCCGCTCTATGAGTCGGACCCTGAATTACCTGGGTCAAGTCCATGGTTGTCATGGAAGCCATGAACTCCTGGGCCCCGTCAGAGCGTTCGCCTAGGGACGGCAGGTTGAAGTCCCCCAGTACTATCAGTCTGGGGAACTCAACCGCCACCCCAACTACTGACTCCAGGAGCGCAGGCAGGGCTGTTGTGACGCAGCTGGGAAGTAGGTATGTCAAAAGCAAGCCCACTTGAACCCCTAGGTCCAACTTCAAGAGAAGGGACTCACGCCCTACAGTCTCCGGAGCAGGGATCCTGCGCGGAACTAATGATCCTCGGATAATAATTGCCACTCCCCCACCCCTTCTTTGGTATCGTGGTTGGTGGAGCACCTGAAACCCTTCCGGGCACATTTCTGAGAGGGGGACTCCTCCCTCATGGCCCAGCCAGGTTTCACTAATACATGCCAGATCTGCCCCCTCATCAAGTATTAAGTCCCGGATGAGGGGAGCTTTATGAATCACAGACCTGGCATTTAGCAACAACAACCTGAGACCAGGGTCCTGGCTTCTCTTGCCACCAGGTCCTTGAGTTGAGCTTACAGGGCCGGAACAAGGGATCGCTGTGACATAGTGAGCCCTCCTTCCCCGGTAATGGCTAGCCCTGTAGCTCCCATCAAACCTGCCCCTCCCCATCATGACCGGAATGCTCCAGCCCGCCCCCATCCCCGTAGACCCCCGCCTCCCCCCCATGGACCCCACTTTCACCGACAGGCCAAATCTATCATTCATTCTAGGATGAGAGGTAGGCCTGGGCCCCCGACCACTTCTGCTTATGCATTCAGTGGAGGAGGCACCAGGCTGCGCCCTCGGTCCTCTCATGCATACCCACAGTCACTCTCTCATACATGCCCCACTATGGTCAATTAAAAAGAATACAAAAATACAAGGAATAATATAAGCCAGATTCACCATGTTACTAATTTAACAGTTGCAGTGATTCACTTGACAAATGTAGCAAGAAAGACTGTAAAATTAGGCAAAATGCACTTGTTTCATTTTGCAAGAGAAATCTTGTGCTCAGTTTAGGTACTCAGTCGTGGAGTACCTATACAGCAGGGGTGTCAATCTCTATTTCATTGAGGGCTGCATTAGGGTTGTTTTGGACCTTGGGGGGCAGGGTGGGTGTGGCCACGGTGGGCATGGCCAGTATATGACACTCATGTCAGGGGTGTTTCTGGTGGCCCAAGTGCTCTGCCAGTGAAAACAGGCTCTCCTTTGCTGTTTCCAGGGCGGCCTCAAGGGCCAGATCTTGCAGGCCAGATCCAGTCCATGGGCCTTGAGTTTGACACCCCTGCTATACAGGATATAATCTGACTGTCAGCCTCTGCTTTGCTGCTGCTTCGGCTGTCATTGAAACGGGGAGGGGGGGCATGGTATTTGGGAGGGGAATCATTATGTGCTGGAGGAAGTTTCTAGTCGCTGATCTGACCACCTTACTGCGCATGTGGAAGAAGGGAGTTTTCCGCCAAGGCCAATTGTCCGGCATTCCATCCTGATGATACTTTTTGAAGTATCTCCCACCTGACAGTTGGGTGCATTATAATTGGACTATGTACAGGGGTGCCAAGGGGAGGGGAGTGAATTGTACTTGATATTATCCGCTTTCGCACCTAATTAATCAGACTCAGCTTTGCTTTGCAACTGTTCATTTATAATTAGCAATAGCAGTTAGACTTATATACGGCTTCATAGGGCTTTCAGCCCTCTCTAAGCGGTTTACAGAGATAGCATATCGCCCCCACAATCTGGGTCCTCATTTTATCCATCTCGGAAGGATGGAAGGCTGAGTAAACCCTGAGCCGGTGAGATTTGAACCGCTGAACTGCTGAACTAGCAGTCAGCTGAAGTGGCCTGCAGTACTGCACTCTACCCACTGCGCCACCTCGGCCCTTAGTAAAAGTACACTTGATTTCAATTCAAATGGAGTCCAGTGGTTTATTTCCTGATTACTAAATGAAGTCAATGCTGACATTAAGCTGAGTCTCCTTCTGCACCCATCCCGGAGCTAAAAACTACCGAGGGGGATGCCCTCCCAAGAAGAAAAGAAATGTCTTTGCATGTAAGTGACCAGGAGGAAGAGGAGGGGGCAGTGGCGGGACATCTTTAACCGAAAGGCTGGCCAAACTAAGAGTGGAAGAACCTGCCATTCGTCCCAGATGGACTTGGGGTGTGGGACAAAAAGAGGAGCCTGAGGAATTGGATGCTGGAGTTACGAGAAGGAGGCCAAAGAAAAAATCAGCTGATTGGGGTGACACTGGAGAAGAAGATTACAAGCTTTCCCACGCCATGAGACTTCTCGAAGAAGCATGGACTGAACGCAAAAACCGTGAGAGAGCAGTGGAAAGGGAGCTGACAGAGGAAGTTGAACAAAGGTACTCAATGCATAGTTTAAGGGAGAGTGAAGTGGCCGAGGGGGGTTTTGTGCAAGAAAACCCAGAACCAGCCTCCCCACTCCAGCTAGAGTTGCTCAAAGAGCAGGGGGGCCCCCAGGCGATGCCGAATGGCAAAAGTTCCTCCCTTAACCGTAAAATATGATGGAGATCCCAAAAGTCTTGGGTTGTTTATAATTCAGGTCTGGAATTATATGGAAATCTATGGACCTGATTTGGAGACAGATGAAATGAAAGGATGGTATTGATGGCTTTAGAGAAAAAGGCAGCCGAATGGATGGTCGGCCTACACAAATGCAATTCCCCTCTCCTGAGGAATTTTAATGACTTTATGGCAGCCATGAGAAGGAGGTTTGATGACCCTTTGACTGAAAGACGCGGGCGCCTGAAATTTATGGCTCTGAAGCAGGGGGAAAAAACTGTGCCAGATTATGTCCAGGAATTTCAGGAGTGGTCAGCTTATATGAGGGGGTGGTCGGAAGAGGCTTTGCTAGATCAGTTTGCTGAGGGATTGAATGAAAAAATATACCAACAGTGCATAAACAGACGCCTTCCCCATCGTTTAACCGTTTGGTATGAGCACGCTGCAGACGTGGAGTTGGATTTAGCCAGACTTCAATGAATGAAAGAGGGAGCCCCCCCCCCAGCAACCCCAAAAAACCCCTCCCACCCCAGGAGTGAGGGCAGAGAAGGTTTCGCAGGCAAAGCCAAGCCTTTCACTTGTTTCCGCTGTGGGAAGGAAGGCCATCTCGCTGCGAATTGCCGCGTAAAATTGGCTCAGGCCGCCCCACCCCCCCGGAGAGAGGGAAAAGCAGTGAAAACTCCAGGCAAGAGAAGGGAGGCTGCATTCGATGCTGAGAATGTTCCCCAGCACTTCCAGCCGGAGGAGGAGGGAGGCGTGAGCTCCAGCTCATCTGACGAATCGGATGAGGAAGTCTGATCGCTGGGTAAGTTCCAGAAAGGGCCCCATGCTTATCCCAATTGAGATGAGAGTGCCATCTTCTGGTGCAACTGAGAAACTTTTAGCTCTCCTTGATTCAGGCTGTTCCCGCTGCATGATAAGCCCTGAAATGGTGGAGAAACTAGGCTTAAAATTGAGGACTTTGAAAACCCCTATTGTTTTTTGCCAAATTGATGGTTCTATTGCGGGAGGCGGCCCTGCTCATTTTTCTACTGAGCCCATAGAGATGAAAATGGGGACCCATCTGGAGTTAATAACTTTTGTTGTGGCACCTGGGATGGACCGGCCCCTTATTTTGGGACTCCCCTGACTTTGTAGATGGAACCCTCACATTAACTGGAGAAAGGGTTGGTTACGAATTTGCACAAACATACCCCCTGAACGGAAGGTTGAGACTCCAGATTCTGCCACTACTAGCCCCACATTGGCAGCCAGGGGGCAGGAGAGAATCGAAGGGGAAGAAAGAATTCCAAAGGAGTATTGGGATCTCAGGAGGGGGATTTAGTGAAAAATCTTCTCATAAATTACCCCCCCCCACACACACACACATACAGGCCCACTGATTGCACCATTGATATTTTACCTGGGGTGAAGCTTCCAAATATATTCAATGTCCCCTAGGGAAATGGAGGAAAAGAGAAAATTCATCAATAAGAACTTGGAGAGGGGGTTCATTGAACCGGCAAGACCCAAGGTAGCGGCTCCTGTACTATTCAGAGAGAAGAAAGATGGCTCCCTGAGATTATGTGTTAATTTCAAAAACCTGAACGCGATATCATCTCAGAACCTCTACCCATTGCCACTGATGAAGGACATGCTGGCCCAACTGGTTGGACTTAAGGGAGGCATATTATAGAGTCAGAATTAAAGAGGGGGACGAATGGAAAATTGCTTTCAACTGTCCCCTTGGCTGTTTCCAGTTTCATGTAATGCCGTTTGGCCTGCAGGGGGTGCCAGCGGTCTTCATGCAGCTAATTAATGAGGTTTTACATGACCATCTTTACAAGGGCGTTATCGTATATTTAGATGATATCCTTATTTACACAGAAACACATGAAGAGCACGTGAAGCTGGTTCGTACTGTGCTGAAGAAACTTTGGGCAGCTGAACTTTACGCCAAATTGTCCAAGTGTGAATTCCATCAGGAGAAGGTTGACTACCTGGACTATCGCATCTCCCACGAGGGTGTTGAAATGGACCCCGCTAAGATAAAAGCGGTCACCGAGTGGGAGGCCCCTCGTACACGCAGGCAATTGCAGAAATTTTTGGGTTTTGCTAATTTGTATTGCCAGTTCATCCCCTCTTTTGCTAAGATAGCTCTTCCCATAACTAACCTTCTGAAGTCTAAAGGTGGGATGAAACCCAAGCCTAGCAAGCCGCTGGATTGGACCATGGAATGCCAAGCTGCTTTCGAGAAGTTAAAGTGGCTTTTTGTGGAAGAACCAGTCCTCAAACACCCGGACATGGACGCACCTTTTGTGGTTCAAGCTGATGCCAGTGACGTGGCTGTGGGGGCTGTGTTGCTTCAGGCTAATAGTCAAGGTAATTTACAACCTTGCGCATACACCTCTCGCAAACTAACTGACATGGAAAGATGTTGGGCTATTTGGGAGAAAGAAGCATTTGCTGTTCACTGGGCTTTGGCCACATGGCGCCATTTTCTAGAAGGCGCCAAGTACCCTTTCGAGGTGTGGACTGACCATAAGAATTTGGAAGCTTTGAGAACGCCCTGAAAACTTTCTCCTAAACAGATGCGCTGGGCTCAACATTTCAATAGATTTAATTTTACCCTGAAATACATTCCAGGGGGAAAATTTTTTATGGCTGATGCTTTATCCAGACTTCCTCAATACAACTGCTCTAAACTCAGTGTGGTCCAGCCTGTCATTCTCGCGAAGAGCCTCGCTGCTCCTGTTGTTACTAGGAGTCAAGCACGTTCTAAGGTGGAGATGTCTCAGGACTTTCTTTCCAACCTGAAAAAAGCCCTCGCTGATGATGATTGGTTCCGGCAGCACGTGAATGAATGCACTATGAGAGATGAATTGTCTTGAATTGGGATGAAATTATACGTTCCTGCGTCTCTTAGACTCATTGTTCTTCAACGGGCTCATGATTCCCGAATGGCGGGGCACTTTGGTTTCGTCAAGACGCTCCACCTCGTCAAGCGACAGTTTTGGTGGCCCTCTTTGAAAAAGGACATTTAAAAATATGTTGCCAGTTGTCCCGTTTGTGCTGTTGCTAAACGCCCGCTGGGAAAGCCGCAGGGGTTGCTCCAGGCAGTAGCTCGCCCAGTAGCCCCGTGGAAGGAGATCTCTATGGATTTCATTGTCAAGCTTCCTGAGAGTCAGGGACACACTGTTATCTGGGTTGTTACCGACTTGTTCTCCAAACAGGTCCATTTCATCCCTTGCTCCAAGATTCCTTCTGCTAAATCTCTTGCTAAGATGTTCATCTCCCATATTTACCGCTTGCATGGGGTACCCGACCGCATCATATCGGACAGAGGTGTGCAGTTCACCTCCGTTTTCTGGAAGGAGTTTCTGAAGCGGATTGGCTCCACCCAGGGATTAAGCTCCGCCCACCACCCTCAGACTAATGGAGCTTGTGAGAGGACTAATTCTGTACTAGAACAATATCTACGTTGTTTCATCAACCAGTTCATGCCAGATGTTTAACAATTATTCAAATGAAATGTATGGAATCACTAAGAGTATTTTGCAATCCTTTTTGAAAACAAATAAAATTACATTGAACTAATAAATTATTGATGAGGGACCAGGCAGTTGAATTTAACTTTGATGACCATCCACAAATGCTTGCATATGTTCAACATTTCCTATTTCTCTAAATGAGGAATTATCCACAGCCAATATTAGAAATGGAACATTTGCTTTATATACACAAAGCACATAACAGAAGCAAATACAATTTTGTACCAAGTACCAAAATTGCCAATCCTGCATAACATACTTGCAGCAATTGTTTCAACTTCCTAACAACTCCTCTTGTTTTAGACTGCTTCACTTCTAGTTAAAAATATTACAGTCCTTTATTGCTTTAAAAATATGCCCAAATTATTAAGGAACATTTTCATAGCCAATTTATTTTGTTCAATTATCCAAATTCTCATTCACAGTGTACTAATACATCCATTCAGAAAAATATAGGGTGAATGTAAATACTAATATATTCATATACTTGTTCAGTCTTATTTTGCAAACCATTATGGAATGAAAGAAGTCAGCTGGCATATAACATGCTTATCTTTATATGTAGAAAAAATAATGAACTATCATCCAAGGATTTTGTGATAAGTTTCACACATTTTATATCTCTTATTGTCCTTGATTAGTATCAAAATAATTGGAAAAATATGTTTAATTCTGTAACACTTGAAATAAATCCCACTCTTCAGCTGGGGGGGAAATAAAGGTAAGGACATGGCATTATTACAAACACTCCAGAAGTGTTATTGGTGCATATTTGTATCATAATTAAGTACAGTGAGAAAAGACCCTTTGAACATACTTAATCTCCAGGTTAAAAATGTGCTGCTACTTTGGTATGTATGATATGAATTCCTGCACAAAGATTCTCTAGAATAGGAATAAGCAGTGTGTGACTCTCCAGCTCCCAAGAGCTCTAGCCAACATGATATAATGTGGACATTTGTTAGATTTATATCTTCCCTTTTCTTCTGGAAGGTCTGTCTCTAACCTCATTCTTCAGTTTTTCCAATGGTACCATCATCACTATAGTCTGTCCATCTTGCTGCTAGTTGTCATCTTCTTGTCCTGCTTCTTCAAAATCCAAGTTTAATTTTGTAGAGTATTACATAGAAAACCATTGCATGCATGATTCTGGTTTTTATAAGCATAGACTCATGACAGCATTTGAGGAATTTTTCCAAGGCCTTCAGGACTGCTCTACTAAGTGCTTGACTGCAGGATGTTTCTTGACTGCTTGTTCATTTACTGTTGATGGTTGATTAATTGTAGTAGAGTAATTCAGCAATCAGGAAATACTCTGCACGCATACTTTGAAAGTCTTTCATTTGTGCTTACATAATTATCTTCCAAGGACAGATTCTAACATTTAAAATAAATGCTATGGCTGAATTTCAAAAAGTCTTGTAATCAAATATTCATTCATTCATTCATTCATTTGTTGCATGTATAGGTTGGCTGTCCATTCAAAACGTCTCTGTGTGGCATGTAACCATAAAAAGGTCAAACAATAATAAAAAAATATGTAAAGAGAAAAGATGGCTGCATAGGGAGACAATAAATACTATGACAATCAAACATAGCACAAAACAAGTTCATACCTTGCTATAACCCAATGGCTGGGAAAGAGCCAGATCTTTAAGGTTCATCTAAAAGAGAGCATTTCTTGGAGGCTGCTATTCCAGTTGTTAGACATGCTCCAGATTTTCTTTCTTTCTCTGCTTGAATAAATGTAAATTTTGGTTAAGTTGCAATGTGTGCAAAAATTTAATAATTACTGGGAGAAGGCGGGGCTTAGCAGTGAGAAGACGGAGTTTCAGGCCATTCCTGAAATTCCTCTATTCCGGAAGAAATGGACGGGTCGTTTACGACCCTAGCTGTCCCGTAGAGACAGTGAAGGTTTGGGGAGATCCAGTGACCTCAGAGACGTTCGCAGGTCTCGGGGGGCTCGGATTTCAACCCCTTTTGCCACACCTTCCTATGCTAACCGAAACTGCAGGCAGCCCCTAAGAATGGTAGAAGTGTTTCCAACTGGTAAGCTGATTTTATTACTCAAAGAGAGAGATGGTCCGCACTAAAATTTAAGCTAATTGAAACCAAAGAACAGAAGAATCTAGCGGCGAATTTGTTTTTTTTTAATGGATTTATGGTTGGTGGTTACTTCATCTCTTAAATGTCTTGAATGCTGTTTACGTGGATAAAGGAAAGTTTATTTTACTTCAACACTCCCTCACGGCTCTCCTTAAGTGGGCTGTAAACCAATTCACTATAATTTGGCTTCTTACAACTTGACACTTTTATTGCTTGGCTGTGTTGGTCTAAGATCAGATAAGACTGCATAGATCCTAGTGTGTTCCTATTTGCAATTTCATCTGCGTCACATCATGGCGTTTGTACTTGCTTCAAGTGATTCATTTCAAAAGATTTTCTCCGCTTTCCAGAAGTTGTTTGATATTTATGAAAAATCTGAAAAAAAATCTGGGGAAAAAATGGATTATCTCTTGTTTTTAACATCAAATTATGAAAGAAAGAATCAGAGCGTTGAATGTTTGAGTGCTTCTGAAATCCAAATGAAGAATGTTAGAAAGGAAGTTTCTCAATTTGCTGACACGCCAGGCATCTGTTTTACTTCGGAGGCAGAAAGAGAAAGAGATGTAACGTTTGAAAAAAGGGGAGCCATACAGAAAATTTATCTTAAAAGACAGATTCCAGGAGGAATGAGAAACATTAAAGAATCTATACTTTATGAAACATTACTTGCAGAACTTTCGATACCACCCTTGAAAGTCAAAGACAAATTGATTGGAACAAGCCAAGGACAAAGTTATTATGTCAGAGGCATCCTAAGCAAAAAGGTGCGAAGATATTTCTGTTTGGACTTGCTTATAAAAACGTTTGGGGAATTTGTTTTAGGAATGGTAAGAGGACTAAGGAAGTTTTGCTATTGGAGAGACATAGGCTGATAGACTGAAGAATATAATTGAAAATTAGCTAAATCTAACTACTTTTATTTGTAATAGATATAGCTGAATAATAATTGATATTGATAGTAATGTATATAATGTGGAGTTGATATGATAAATAACAATTGGATATGAGAAAGGAAGGTTGGAAACATTTTTGGATTACACATAAAGGGTATTAATTACAATAATTATTACTATTAAAAAACTAAATAAAATATATACAGTTAAATGTTAATTAATATGGGGGAAATGTTATGATATATGATATAACTAAATATTATGGATGTTCAGCTAAAATAGGATATGAGGATTTGATGTTAATAGAGGATTTTACAATCAAGTAAATGAAATGTCAGCATGTGTTATGGATTAATTCTTTGGCATAGTTAAGGATGAAGGATGTTTAAATAACTATAGTTAACTAAAAGTGGAGGTATAATGATGTTAATATGGTAAACATTTGAGTTAAGATATTTGAATTAATATGAGTTAATGGAAGAGATGCACCAAAGCATGTTGTAACCAGCTGATATACTTTTTCTTTTTTATAATAGATACCTGTGTTCCTTTTTCTTCTTTTTTGTTTTTTGCTTTTTCTTTCCTGCCTTGTCTTTTGTCCTTTTTGTCTTTTTTGTTTTATTTTTGCTTTTGCTTTTTGCTTTTTTCTTTTCCCACTGGTGTGGGCATGTATTGTTCAAGATTATTACCTTTATTAATATTTTTAAATAATAATTACAGTCAAATGAAAATGGATATATGATGATGGTGATATGTATGAATATTTGAGTTAAAATGCTTGAGTTAATATGAGTTATGTTTGTTGACTGTGGAGGAGATGTACCAAAGTTTATTTGTGATCGACTGATACACTTTCTATAGATGTAAAGAAAGATGTTGTACTTGTTTCAAATTAAAATTAAAAAATCTTTTAATTAAAAAAAAATTAATAATTACTTACCATAAATCAGATTGAACCACATGTGTAACTCTCCAGAATTCAGAATGATACAACATACTCCAGAAATTATGTGGAACCAAATGGGGAGCTTCTGCTACCACCCTCAGGTCATCGGCACTAGGTTGGTCTAGTCCACAGAATTCTGTGCTCCTTTATGGCTTAATAGCTGCCATACTAGTAAGTTACACACCAGACTGAGGAACACCATGAGGATTATAAGTAGATGTATTAAAAACCACTCTGACTTGCTGGTTTCCTGTTCTGAGCCATATAGTACTGCCAGCTTTACAAAGGCAAATGGCACTAGCGAGAGAATATGAACAACTCACTTCTACTGCTGCATGCCAACCTTCCTCATTTATCAGCCTGAAGACTGAAATCCAGGAAGCCTCCGGTGGCACTTGCACAACATCCGCCCAACAACTTTAACACTGATTCCCAATGGAAAGCCAAGTCACTGAACATCCAGATATAAGTAGGCATATAAATGACTCCACAAAAATGGTACCAGGGTTTGTCAGCAATGGAAGGATTCACACCTCGCACAGCACTTGCCAAGACTCTCCATAAAATGGGCATAGTATCCTCCCCTCAGTGTGACTGTGGGGGTCCCACATCAAACTGTAGACCACATCATGATTGGCGATAAGCTGAGGGCATATATCGATCCAGTATCTGATTTCTTTATATAAACGATGCTGCGCTTCAATGGTTAGATGACAGACATTGGTATTTAAACACAAAACTGTGTAACATTTATATTGTATTGTGTTTTACTAATCTTGGTGAATATTAATATACATTGCTAGTCCATGTATGATATGCCATACACTAAATAAATAAAGAAGTGTTTATTTATGTTTAATAAATATCACTATAACTACAGACTCCAAGTGCTACCATGTTCTTTCTTTAATCCATTAATACTGAACATGCCAATCTATGCAGAAAGGTTTAAAATATTAATATTAATTGTGCAGTTGTTCACAGCTCTATGTTAGAAATCGCTTTTACTCTACCCCCACCCCTCAACCCCTCACAATTTACTGATCTTAAATTCCTTTCCTACAACAGAAGTCCTAGCAATTCTCTGCTGACTAGATCTTTGAAAACATATACTGTAATATTGCTGATCTGAAGTACATTTTACTGAGTAGCACATTAGCTGTACAATTATGCAAAGAATCTTTTGAAAGATACTCTGAGGAAAAATAGCACCAATAGGATAAGATGAACGCTGCCTAATATGCCTCATGTTGTTATATAGGCTTCCAATGTCACAGTGAGATGATAAACTGGTCCCAGCTATTATGATGAAGTGTTGTCATAACTGTTTTATCATTGAAGTTAAATAGTTATATGGGTAATTTATTAAGAGTAGGCATATATGATGATGTATAACTGCATGTTTGTTAAAAATTCATCCAGTATATGAACTAAAAATTGGGCCACCAGCACTAGGCTGTAAATAGTCTGAAGACAGATTGATAGCAGCAAAAAAATGTGTGGTTTCTGTATCTTTTTACTGTCATCTGGTGTCAAGGTCCATTCAAATGGACCAGAAAAGAACTACATAAATTTCAGTATATTTAAAATACTGGCCTGGTGAAAATTATGAATCTTAGAAAGTGTAATAGGATTTTTTTAGAAAACATAATAGAAATTTCTTGGCCTCATTTTTAATGAATTATGTAAAGTAGAAGCAATACTTAACAATGCTTTTCCCCAGATTTCCCACATAGGCTGACTTACCCATTGTTATCTGTTCTGTTCCTTTCCCAGCCACAGTCTCTCACATTTAGTTATCCAGATTATGCTGTAGAACTAACTGCCAACCTGGGATAATTAATATCTGGGAAATAATGTGGAAAATTTATAGCATGTATGTTATTATTTTATGAATAATTTATATATTTAATTTATACATCACAGTACATGGGTTCAATAATTCTTACTGTGAAATGTATTTCACAATCTGCAGATGTTGAAATTCAGGCTGAAAATGAATTAATGACAGTTAAATCTGTGTGAGCTTTGATAAGAGAGCTACTTAGCTTACAATTTTACACTTCCACTTGGAAGTAATTCTATTGGGACTCTCTGTGAACAAAATGAGGATTCATATTTTTGAAGACTTTTACAAGATTGCTATTAATCACTACTACTTTTTAAAAATATACACGTGTGAAATTCATGTTACCTTAATCATCTGATTTTTGAACTTAAAAAGAGAATGGGAAATTTAAAAAAAATAAACTCTTTTTACAACAGAAATGTAATTAATGTAATTAATTTTCATTAAATTAGTCTGAAAAATATTAGTGACTATATAGGTAAAGATTTAGGTGAAATCATTTAGAAACTATACAGAAACTTCTATTTCTACTTATAAAGTTATGTTATAAACATGGGGCTCTGTCTATTTCATTATATTAATTTGTATCAGATTTTTTTTCATTTAACTATGGAACAGTCATTTGCATAGAATCTTTACATAAAAAACAACATTAATAAGGATGCTCTTTTTATTTTAATGACATTAAATTTTGATAACTGTGAAGAATTTTAAAATAGTCCAAGCCCCTTAGTTTGAAAGATGAGCTATAATCTTCTCAAGAGTGTGCTTTCTATATTTAACTCCTTCTCTTTCTGTTTTTCCATATACTCTGCCAAGTCAATTCCCCATTGTATTCTTTCTAATGAGGGATAAATTAGTCTAGTAGTTAGGGAAGTTGAAATCAAGAGGGTTCTTCAAAAATAGCTCCTAACAAACGTTAGCTAAAAGCAACAATGTTTATTGAAATTGTATTCTGATTGTGCTCAGTTCCTTTCTATTATCCTGACATCTTGTTCTATTGAACATTAAGTAATAAAATCAGTAGCTCCTTCCCAACATTCACTCATATTTATGTCAATATTGGAACTGAAGAATCAAAAATGTATTCAAGAGTTCTAGCTGAAAATATTGGCTTTATAGAATTGCTATCAGACCATGTTTCCCCGAAAATAAGACCTAACCAGAAAATAAGCCATAGCCTGATTTTTAAGCATGCTCCTAATATAAGCCATACCCCCAAAATAAGTCCCAGTTAAGGTCATTAGCTGAGGGGTGTGGGTGGGCATGGCCAGTGCCAGAAGCAGCGAGGGCACAGGAGCTGATGATGTCCAGCAGTAGCTGCAGCCCACCAGCCCCTTCATAAATGCACTCTGGGGCTGCGCAGCCCTTGCAGTGCAGGTGAGTTGATTACCTGTCCAAGCTGCATGAGGAGACATGAGATCTGGATGCACTGCATGGGCTGCAGGAAAGCCTAGAGTAAGTGGGCGGGAGCGGGCAAGTGAGGCAGAGGTGGGTTGCTCCCAGTTCAGCTGAGCTGGTAGTGGAATTCAGGCCTGGGTCGCAGAACCATCAATGACCCAGGCCTGCCACGCCCCTGAACCAGTTCCCTCACTGCCACTGGACGGCTGCCATTTTGGTCTTTAGTGACTGGGCATACGCAGTTCACTGTTAATCGTTTTGTGCATGCGTGTTGTGCGTGGGTTGTTAACTGGTAGTAAAACCAGCAGAAACTACCCCTGAAGTGAGGTTTGTCTTCATGCAGCTGCACCAACAACAGACAGAGGCAGAGGCACGGAGGGGAAGGCAGGCGATCTGGCCATGTCATGAGGGCCATGGGAAAGCCAAGAGACAGTGGGATGGAGTGGGCAGCTGATGGAAGGCTCATCTTTGCATCTCTAAGCTTGCCTGTGGCCCGGTGTGTCTGATCACCTGACTTCCCCCTGTACATCTGTCTTTGTCTGTTGACTCTGCTTCCGTGCAAAGATGAGCCTCCTGTAGTCAGCAGCCCACTGCAGTCCACCGACTCTCAGCTTTCATGCAGCCCACATGGCACGTCTAGATTGCCTGCCTTCCCATCTGTGCCTCTGCCTCCATCTGTTACTGGTGCCACCTTACGAAGATGAGCTTGGCAGGCCGCCCACTCCAACCCACTGACTCACCTTTTCTGTGGCCTCCACAGTGTGTCCCGATTGTGTGTGTCCCACCACACCTCTGCCTCCATCTGCTGCTTGGACAGGTAATCAACTCACCTAGGCTGTGCGGCCCCCAGAGTGCACTGACCAATGGGCTAGTGGGCTGCAGCTGCTGCCACACACTATCGCCACCTCTTGTGCGCATGCCAGATGGTGGGGCGCTCAGCTGGACTGATCACCCTGATATTGTGTTTCCCTGGAAATAAGCCCTAATGCTTATTTTGGACCCCAAAAAGATACGACTGGGTCTTATTTTTGGGGAAACATGGTATTTATCTGAAGAATTTGAACCTGAGTTTTCTCTATCCTACTTACATATCACAAGAAATAAGCAAAAGGCATCTATTTTTATAACTACCATATGCTAATAAATATGTATATGTGTATTTGTGTAAATCTATAAATAATTTACGGAACTACATTGCATTCACAATAGGATAGAAAGAGTAATCTCTGCACCTGCTGGCAATCATTTACTAGCTCCTCTACTGATGGCAAATAAACTTCACAATGCTGCTTTTTCTTCTTGCACATAGAAGATGTCTTCAAATTAAGAACTATCATCAATGAAGTCCTTGGGAGAAGGGCGGCATATAAATCTAATAAACCAAACCAAATTGGACCGGTAACTGTCCTAGAAGTCAACGATGAGTTGATGAATTTATTGTTTATCATTATAGATTATTATTCCATTAGTCTTACAAATTAAAAGCTAAGCACCTCCCATAGTAACATTCTATTACATCTGAAACATGTTAGCCTATTGGTGATGCAAGGATGCATGTTATCTAATGAACTTCATTTGCTCAGTTATTTCTTCTACATCTATAATACAATAGATTTTGTTTCTTCCCATCCATTTATTTTAAAATAATCATTAATTGCTATTTGGTTGGAAAAGATAGAACCAGTAAAGTCAGTTGATCATTCTATGCCTTTAACCAAGTTTTCAGATTTTATTTTTTTAAAAATAATTTTAAAATATATTTTATATAGGTGCACCATCTTTTCAAACGGACAATAGAACAGCATTCTTAATGGGGTTGTGCAAACCTGTAAAAAGGGATCTTTCATGAAATGCACTGGCAGGAAAGAGCACGCATGTCCTTCAGAAGGCTTGGCATAGCACCTATCACATTCTCAAATTTACATTGAGAAAGGGAACTTAATCCATGTACTGTATATCAGCCTTCCTTTTCACCAAACCTTTTAACTATGTGACATCCTGCTTTTTATATCCAAAGACTTTCTAATTACATTCACACATGAAAACATTGTATGTGCATCTGCAAGCTTTGTAGCAATCATACCTAGCCTCTTGGAGGATGCTTGCTGTGTCAACTCTTCAAGGAGGAATGTTTTGAACCAACTGTGAAACCCTCTTTTATAATGCTTTTCACAACCACATCCTTTTGTTTACACAGGAGTTCACTAAGACATAGCATTCATTGTTTCTGTTTCTAATGCACCAAGTATATCACAACACATCTGACCCAAATACACCCTCACCCTTAAAAGTTGCTAAACGCCCTTTAGCACCTATCACATTCTCAAATTCACATTGAGAAAGGGAACTTAATCCACATACTAAATATCAGTCTTCTTTTTCACCAAGCCTTTTACCTATGTGACATCCTGCTTTTTATATTCAAAGTTATGGTTAAGTTTATTTTATTAGTAGTATGGTGTGGGAAAAAGTTGGCAGAATAGGAACAAAGCTACTAAACAAGGTGACATCTGTGTATGCTGGTAAAATATTTTGTAGGTAATGATGATAATGATAATGACGGTGATAAATATTAGTTGCTAGCCATACTGCTTATTTCTTTAAAGCAGATCTGAAACTGAAGTTGGCAACTGATACCTTTTCTTTATATTTTCCCTGTGTTCAGTGGAGTGGCATGCCCATCATCAGTTGCTAGACACCAAACAGATGATAGTAACAATCTAAACCACAGAGTGTAGGAGTTGCAACAGATTGTTTTACCAATACCACATCACAATGCCAGTCTCAACAGAAAAGGATCAGTGATTATGTCACAAAGGGCTGACAAAATAATGCAACCAGCAAGCCAAAAGGAATTTAAATGAGAAAAGAAAGATGATGAGCAATACATATGTAAATCTTTGATCTATCTCAGGCATGACTGACAAAATGACAAAAATGCTGGAAAGAAAAGCATAAGAATAAGATCAGGGATGGTGGACGAGGTGCAACAACACCAGCCCACTAATCAAGATAAACTATCAGTAGCAATGGAGTTATATAAACAAAATTGCCAGTGGAGAGAAAGTTTTATTGGACAAACCAGATAACCTACAAAAGGTAGATTTAAAGCCCAAGAAAAGAGCACTGGTCTGAAAAACACAGGGCGCTTGGCATTACCTGAACACTGATTACAAGAGTCAAACCATAATACAGAACTTTAGCATTTGGGCACACAGTGATAGATATCTCCCCATAATTATCACAGAAGCAATTGAATTTCATAAACATTTATATGGGAAGAACAATTATCAGCTATCATCTTTGTGGCAGTTAGACAGTCCACAAACAAATAACAGCTTTAAAAACCTATAATCTTAAAATGTAACTATGCTTCAAGGCAATGATTTTTCATGTAATCCTGAGCTGTCTAAGCTTTTGTTCAATGGAAGTGACTTCTTCACTATTTTTGCTCACTAAAGAGATTCTGTAAAAATATACTTTAAATTTGAGATATATTCTAGTTTGCATACCACATCTTACAAGGCCTTGGGTAGAAGACTCTCTTTAGATATACATCATTGCAAGCCCAGAAATAAATATGTTCCTGGTTTCACTTGACCACTTGAACACAGAGGAAAAACAAAACATTCATTCTCCCTAAAATAAAGCCTTAAGTCGTCGTTTCAGTTTCTCAACGGTAAAGAAGTAAAGAATTGGTCTGCTCACTTTATTTACAGTATCTTTGTGAGAAAAAAAGGCTCTAATACAGTTGTGTATGGAGATTTTCAGTCATCAAGGTCATGGTTGTCCCGAAGATGCTTTTTTTCAAAAGGCAACTGGACTTTATTTTTCTTTGATGACCTTTCACTTTTCATCCAAGAAGCGAAAGGTCTTCAAAGAAAAGCAAAGTCCAGTTGCCTTTGAAAAAAAGCACCTGTGGGACTCTAATACAGTTCTGTTCTATATCCAGTTATCTTACTTGGATCTTATTGATGCCACAGTATGTAAGGAGGCTTAATCATTATTTCAACAATTATTAAAAAATAACTAAAACAAGGCATTAATATATACTAATTCTTATTATGATTTGATTGTGTCTTTTATAGCTTTGAGCCTGAGTTTGGTGCCAAGATCTGGATGTGATACTCAGATGAATTGAACTAGAGCAGAACAAAGTAGAATTATTCCTCCTCATGATTTGGAAATTACACTACTGTTGATGCAGTGCATTTGTATTCTTTGCAATCATACCACGTTCTTGGTTTTTGCCCAATCTGCAATCAAGTACTTTTTCCAAGATGTTTTCACAAATACTGTTACCAAAGCAGGTATCATCTTTGTGTATCTGTACATATGAATTTGATTTCCTAAGTAAAGAACTTAGTCCTCATTTCTGTTAAATTTAATGTCACTATTCTTGCAAACTATCAAGAACATTTTGAATTTTATTTTTTAGCTGTTATTATATTAGTTACTCCATACAATTTTGTACTGTCTGCTAATTTTAATAAGAATTCCTTCCACTTCTCCATTTTCTTAACTAATGAAATAGTGAAGTGTACATAATACAGGACTGTCCCCACAATACTTTTCTCCAGTTATATATAAAAAAATTGAAGACAATTCTTTTAGTATAGCTTTCAGGCTAGTACATACCCATTTGATTTTTACAATATCCAGCATATACTGTACATATTAGCTTACCAATCAGCATGTCATGAAGTACTTTGTCAAATATTCATTTGAACACGATATATATTTACTGCATTCTCACAAACTGGTAAGGAAATTATTTGATAAGTAACATTAGTCTGCAAAGACATTTTCTTGAAAACTCCATGCATTATGGTAATTACTGCATTGTATTAAGTGCTTACAGATTCTCTCTTTATGATTTACTCTAAAATCTGTCCAGGAATCAGAGTTAGAATGACTGTTCTGAAGTTTGCTAAATCTTTCTTTACCTTTTTATTTTCTAATCTTCACTAAGTTTTTTATGTTGCCACAATGGCTTCTTTTGCTGTCATTCATTTTGATCTCATTGGAATTGTTTGCAGTTGTGCTTTTAATATCTCCTTTAGAAATTTTTACCCTTCTAGAGCTTCTTCCATAGAATCCTACTTATCACTGCTTTGAGTTTATTAAAATTCACCTTTTGAAGTTGAACATGAAAATTTGATCATGTTCTCTTAAAAATCAGAGCTACCATTATGTGGTCACTTCCTCAAGTGTTTCTGCTTCTTGTAACTGCTCAGGCAGATCTTCCCTATTGATTACTATCAAATTAAATACAGTTGATTCTGTTCTGGATATATTCAATCACTCTTTGAAGTAGATTGTTATTAGCAGGATAAAACCAAGTTGTCATTGAAAGACTCTGTCTGGCAAAGTCAGATTTCCCAGTAAATGTCAGGATAATTAAGTCTCCTATCACTACAACTTTGTGTCTTTTTGAAAGATTTGTATTTTAGGTATCATCCACATAATCTCCTTGGTTGTGGAAATGATAATAGACACCAACTTATGGCTTTAATATGGTCCACCACTCATTTTAACCCTGATAACTCTATTGCACTGCCAAATTCTTTCATTTGATTTCAGTTTAGGAATGAATGTTTCTAACATACAATGCAAGTATTCCCATAGTAGTGTTATTTAGCCAGTTCAGTCCAGTTCCTGAGAATTGGCTATTACATTTTCACACACATTACAGTTAAAAGTTAGAACCTAATTTTTTCCTGTAATGCTTGGATGAGCCAGCTTGTCCAAAAAATTGAACTACATCAACCCAACTCTAAAAATAAATATGAGCTTAAGATTGCAGCTGATGTCTCTTAACTAGAAAAGCTTTTAAAATAGTTTCAATTAGTTAACTTTGTATCTTATCAGCAGTTTTAAAATGGATGGGGAGTTAAATAAGAAGAAATGTTTCTGATCATTCAGATTTAATTCTCTTTATTGTTTATTTGGGGATGTCATATTATGAAACTCTAACATGCCCACTGCTTGGTTTTATTAATACTCTGTTGACCTCCTCCCTTTCTATTTCTTTTGGTCCTTTGGAACAAATTGAATCCACCAGTTGCTATATTCCAGGCATGGGTTTTATCCCACCAGCCAGGTCTATACTTTTGAAATAGTTTTTCCCCATGTACTAAGAAGGTACGCTGATCTGTTTCTTTCCCATTACTCTTAGTGTTATTATTTAGGCAACTTTTTTCAATTCAGATTCCATGGAACTATAAAGTTCTAAAGGGCTACTAGAGAAATGATGTCTGGAAAAAATAAATAAACATCCTTCTATTAGTTTTGTATACCACAGATACAATATTCTGATTTTTATAATACAAGGGAAATCAATAGAATCTTCTAGAATCAGGTCCTGGATGGCTGCCCCACCATTCATCTACAAATAAGCATTTGTTTATTATTATATTTAAATATTTGTTTATGATAATAATTGTTACACAGCCTAATTCCTAATGAAGGAAATTAATTTCCATGAAGAAAATAATCAGGCTGAAAAGTTCATAAATGTAATAAAATGTGTTGCGTTTGGAAAGACTTCAGTGGAAAGCATATCATATGTACAATTTTATAGAGAATAAACAAATCAAAAGAGTAACTTTTATTAAATATCTGCACAGTTTCACTGCAAATGAATTATAATGATTATTTTATTTAATGTTTTTTGCATCAACATTTCTATCTAAATATTTTTCCAATGGAATTGGAAGAGAAAATTGACTAATCTCTGAATAACTAAAAATTGTAAATGCTTAACCAAATTATTTTATTGTAATTATTCTTTTGAAATAATTATCAGAGTGAATTTAGTAACCATTGGAAATAGTACTGCATACCAAATTGTAAAAATGAAACTGAAATGAGTCTTTGAGTCATAAGTATTTTATTAAAAATCCATAATAAGATTTTGAGAAATGTGTTCAGTGAATAGTTCTTTCCTAAGCAAGGCCTACCTAGAGCTTCAAGTAGTAAGCTTGTTTTTGCCTGTTTATGTGTGTGATGAATTTAAGAAATAATGACCTATGCTATAAAATCTTTAACATGGAATACAATCTTTTCTCCATTCCCAACATTTGGGGCAACTGAATATCGGGAGGAGAACGCCTACACCATATTCCCAATTGTAGCCCTTTCCCATATTATGTTCACTGAAGGAACAAGGGAACAGGAATATGGAATATATACATATACATATGCATGCATGCATGCATACATACATACATACATACATACATACATACATACATACATACATACCCTATTTTGTACAGGTAGTGCTTAATTTATGACCATAATTGAGTCCAAAATTTATGTTGCTAAGTGAGACAATTGTTAAGTGAACTATGCCCCATTTTACAATCTTTCTTGCCATAATTGTTAAGTGAATCATTGCAGTTATGAAGTGAGTCTGGCTTTCCCATTGACTTTGCTTGTCAAAAGGTTGCAAAGCGTGAAAGGGCTCTGGGACACTGCAACCATCATAAATATGAATCAGTTGCCAAGGGTCTGAAATTTCTTGGCCTGAAAAAACTGGGATGACATTACAGATAAAATCCACAGCTGTATGCAGGATCCAGACTATTGATTTCTCTCCAGAGAAAGGGAAGATTGTGAGATAGCCCCCACGCTCCCCAGTACCTGCTTTTTGTGAGTAAGCAACAGGAACAGAGGTTTCACAATCACCTCGTGAGTTGGGTGACTGGGAATTGAGGAATTGCATCTAAGCTCATTAGTCTTAAAGGGCTCAAAAGTTTTATTAATTTATTAAATTGCTTTGGATTAGCTAGTTAATAATGTATTTTCAAATTTCAGAAGTGAAATAAATGCATAAGTTTTAGGATTTATAAAAATAAATATTTTCCCCAGAATTAACAGAAAAAGGTGATTACTGAAAATTATAAATAGACTAAAACCCCATGGATTTAATAAAATTTGGAAACTCTATTCCTGGGGAAAACTATTCATACTTTTGCAGGATGAACAACATAATGAGAATTGAAGACAGGGCACTAGAGAATACCAGAGGGAAATAAAACAAAGGATACATTGAGAGATATTGGTGAATAATCGACTCAGATATTAAATGTGTTAAAGATCTTTGACATTATTGATATATTAGATAATGCTATGGAAGGAGAACAAGTTTTATTGGGCAAGACTGATAATGATTTAAATGTGGACTTAAAAGACAAGCTATACAAAGGATATCAAAAAAGATGAAATACTGAATATGCAAATGAAAATGGATAATTTTCTAGTAATTAAAAAAGATCTACAAATAATAGACCAGAAAAATGACTTGTTTCTTTTTAATATTGGATCTACAAAAAGGACTTGTTAAAGATCAGAAGGGTGTTTTGATAATCTTTTTAATATTAGATTTACAAAAGGGATTTATTAAGGTTGTCAGTGTCATTGATTTTGTGAAAAAACATATAGAGAAAGGAATGCAAGGAAACCAAGTATATGGACACAATTAGAAGAAATTAAAGATTATGATTATTGGATGCAAGGGGAAGGAATAAAAGTTGGTTAATTTGAACACGATTAAAATAGGTAGGTTGTTATTTCTGGGATTTTTTTAAAATGTATTTTCTTTTATCAGAACTGGGTGGCAATGTTTTAAGGGTTTTTTCATAAACTCATAGATTAAGTTCTATGGGAAAGAGTTCATTTGCTGCATTTTGAATTTCTCTGGTTAAAGTTAAAATAGTTATGTTGTGATCTCTGGTAACTTTTATTAGTTTAGTACTGATTAGATCTAAATGATGAGATTTGAGGGATTTGTTTAATAATGGAAAATGAAATAGAAATACAAAAGGAAGGAATTCAAGTGGGTTTATTAGATCACATTTATAATAGGTAGTTATTTCTAGTAACCCTTAATGGGCTTTTGCCAATTCGGATGGATGATGAGGTTTTGAAAGGTTTGTACAGAGAATTGTGAGCTATATGCAGAAGAGATTGTTTGTTATATTTTAAGAGATGAAGATAAGTTGTTAAAATTGCTTATATCTGCTGGATCAATTTTTCTTTTTCTTTCAATTTTGTATATGCACTTTTTCTATTTTTAATCTTATTTTTTAAAGTTTGTTTTAGCTTTATCTACACTTCAAATCTTCAGTAAAATTATTAAAACAAGAACAACAAATTGCCTCAAGAGAAAATCAAGAGGAAAAAAAACTGAAATTAGAGTAATCTGTATATAAAATAGAAGAAGCCTGAGTATTTTATCCATAGATCATTGGAGCAAGACTTGGAAACTGTTAAAGTGAAGATGCCCTTGACTCACATGGCCAATGATTCAAGTGGTGAAAAATTACAGAACAATTATTCTTATTATAGCTTTCTTTGAGTTGAAGACATTAAGTATTTGTAGTATATCTGAATTTTTTTAAGTAAACAAAATAAACACAGATAAAGGCATACCTCAACCTATGGCCCTATACATTACCATTAGAGAGATGTCTCCAAAGCTGAATCTCTTTAATTCTAAAAGTAGTCAGCATTTTGTTCTCTTTCATAGATATACTTTCCATAAGTATCACTCTTAACCAAGAATTTGAAATAGCAATTGTTTTAGTAAAAGTAACAATAGAACTTTTCACAGATCTCTTTTGTTGGTTTACAATAGAAGTATGTGACATGGTGCGCTTCTAATGTTTGGATTATCATTCCAACAATTCCTGAACAGTGGTCCTATTGACTGGGGATAATGGGAAATGACGTCCAAATCTGAATTCAACCAGACTGTGTATGCCTAGTTTAATTATACTAATATCTGTGGACTTCCACTATTTAAGTAATTAAAACATGCATAAGCAACCCACTATCACTTACATTATTGAGATTTTTTACAAATAAATAAATGCATGCACTCACATATTTAAAGTATTTCTGCCAAGTTTCTTGAATGGTTGCTTTCCAAACTATTTTGCTTATAACCGGATGCTTGTTGCATAACTTTAATAGTTGATTTCATTAACTTCTGCAGGTCTAACCTTGCTGAGATTTCTCCAAACCATGAAATAAAGAAAGTGAACAAAAATTACAATACTGGAGCTATGAGGTTTTGAAATTAATCAGAAGAATGAACAGCTGTCAGGGGAAACTTGTTTTCCCAGCAGAACAAGTTAAATGAATTGCTTAAGCTCGAGGTAATTACCAGTTTTTAATAGAAACTAGAGAAGCAAGGATGTTTTCCTTTTGTTGATCTTGCTTGGTGTCCAAATAGAATGGTTCTGATCACCTGCAGCTTTCAGCAAGCAGGGAACCGACTGGCAGGCCTGTTAGCTTCCTGCTATTCTGTCAGCTACCCTTGCTAATCTAGCCTGACTAAACACCAATGTCTACCTGCTTGAAATGGATAAGCTCTTTTATTCATGGCTGAGTAATTTATAGTAAATCCTGGAAAAAAATTCCTGGGATATTCTCTTTGATCAGATATAGATTGCTGTTGTGGCCCAGCAGGTGCCGTTAGAGCTGCCACCAGACTCCGACAGTGAGGGGCCCTCTGAGTCAGCTCTGGAGGAGGGGGAGGACCCAGGACAGGGTTCCGACTCCGAGCAGGGCGCAGAGAGACTGGTTGGCCAGTCTCGGATTGCGCCTTTACGGCCTCTCCGAGGTAGTGGATCCAGGAGAGCTCCTTGGTTTACTGAGGAACTACGGGAGATGAAGCACCAAAAGAGATGCCTAGAGCACCGCTGGAGGGCCAGTAACTCCGAGTCAGACCGAGCACTGATGAGAGCCTTTATCAGGACCTATCTCGTGGCAATACGGGCGGCAAAATCTTATTGCATCTGCTGAATGGCGCCCAGCCGCCTTGTTTAGAATAGCCCGCTCCCTCTTGAAAGGGAGGGATGCGGACGACCCTTTACAAGGTAGGGCTGAGGAATTTGTTCAGTTTCTAACTGATAAAGTCGCTCGGATTCGGACAGATCTGGACTCCAATTGCACGGTACCAGCTGAGGTACCGGGGGAAGGTCTTGAGCAAATTTTATGGAGCAAGTTTCAACTTGTCGCTCCTGAGAAAGTGGACAAGGCCATGGGAGCGGTGAGTGCCTCCACTTGTATACTGGATCTGTGCCCTTCCTGGCTGGTTTCGACCAGCAGGGAGGTGACACGTGGCTGGATCCAGATGATAGTTAACACCTCTCTCCGGGAGGGGTCCTTCCCGCACCTCCTAAATAGCAGTAGACTTATATACCGCTTCATAGGCCTTTCAGGCCTCTCTAAGCGGTTTACAGAGAGTCAGCATATTGCCCCCAACAATCTGGGTCCTCATTTTACCCACCTCGGAAGGATGGAAGGCTGAGTCAACCCTGAGCCGGTGAGATTTGAACCGCTGACCTGCTGATCTAGCAGTAGCCTGCAGTGCTGCATTTAACCACTGCGCCACCTTGGATGCGGCGGTGAGACCCCTCCTGAAGAAACCTTCTCTGGATCCAGCCATCTTGGTAACTATCATCCAGTCTCCAACCTCCCCTTTGTTGGGAAGATTTTTGAGAAAGTGGTGGCCTTTCAACTCCGACAGTCCTTGGATGAAACCGATTATCTGGATCCCTTTCAGTCCGATTTCAGTCCTGGCTACAACACGGAAACTGCTTTGGTTGCGCTGATCGATGATCTCTGGCGAGCCAGGGATAGGGGTCACTCCTCTATCCTGGTGCTTCTTGACCTCTCAGCGGCCTTCGATACCATCGACCATGGTATCCTTCTGCGACGGTTGAGGGAGGTGGGAGTGGGAGGCACCGTCCTTCGGTGGTTCTCCTCCTACCTCTCTGACAGGTCTCAGTCGGTGTTGGTCGGAGGACAGAGGTCGACCCCTAGGTCCCTCAATTATGGGGTGCCGCAGGGTTCGGTCCTGTCCCCCCTCCTATTCAACATCTACATGAAGCCGCTGGGTGAGATCATACGCCGGCACAGGATTAAATACCATCAATATGCGGATGATACACAGCTGTATCTGTCCACCCCATGCCAACTCAGTGAAGCGGTAGAAGTGATGTGCCAGTGCCTGGAGGCTGTTAGGGTCTGGATGGGAACGAACAAGCTGGCGCTCGATCCCGACAAGACCAAGTGGCTATTGATGCTCCCTCCCAAAGATGGTCCAGCTATTCCATCTCTCAGCCTGGGGGGTGAAATTATATGCCCCTCAGAGAGGTCTCGCAATTTGGGAGTCCTCCTGGATCCGCAGCTGACTTTAGAACATCATCTGTCGGCTGTGACCAGGGGGACCTTTTCCCAGGTTCACCTGGTGCACCAATTGTGGCCCTACCTGGACCGGGAGGCCCTTCGGATAGTCACTCATGCCCTCGTCACCTCAAGACTGGACTACTGTAACGTGCTGTACATGGGGCTGCCCTTGAAGAGTGTTCGAAGACTTCAGCTTGTCCAGAACGCAGCCACGCGAGCGATTGTGGGTGCACCTCGGTACACCCATGTTACACCTATCCTCCGCGAGCTGCACTGGCTGCCTATTGGTCTCCAGACATGCTTCAAGGTGCTAGTCGTTACTTTTAAAGCCCTACATGGTATCGGACCTGGTACTTGAGAGACCGCCTCCTGCCAGTTACCTCCCAAAGATCTATTAGATCCCACAGATTAGGCCTCCTCCGAATTCCATCTGCTGGCCAATGTCGGCTGGTGACTCATCGGGGGAGGGCCTTCTCTGTGGCTGCTCTGGTCCTCTTGAACCATCTCCCCATGGAGATCCCGACCCTTCCTACCCTTCCGGCCTTCCGCAAAGCGGTTAAGACCTGGCTGTTCTGGCAGGCCTGGGGCTGTTGAACTATCCAGCCCCATTCGAGGTTACGACTGTTGTAGAATTTTAAATTGTTGTTTTTATTTTATTTTTTTGTATCCCCTCCCTTTTTTATTGTGAGCCGCCCTGAGTCTCTCGGGAATAGGGCGGCATACAAACTCATTAAAACTGAAACTGAAACTGAAGTGATATTAAACTTTATGTGACCTTCATTCTATCCGTCTATTAATGCAGACTAGGATTGCATTGGCTTTTTTGGCGGCTGCTACACACTATTGGTTCATATTTAAGTGCCTAAATGTAAAACCTTGCTTTTATTAACACTGAATTTTACCTATATTGAATACAAATATGGTAGACTTACTCAGACAAATGCTGTATGCTTTTTTTCTAGTCATTTTTTAAAAAACTTTTGACTGTTTTATGTATTTTAATTAAGTGTTGTACACTGTCCAGAGCCACTTTAAAGTGAAATGAGTGGCTATACAAATATGATGTGTAAATAAAAATAAATAAATAAAAATTTTGTAGATTGATGAAGTCAAGTTCTGGAGTGCTACCTATTAGATATACCTTACCAGTAGTTAATTAAAAAGCCAGTGTATTCAACAGAATAGGAATTTGGTTTACTGACAATTTATGAACCTATTTCAGAAAGTGACTAGATTTAAAAATACATCCATGAACATATATAGGGCTTTTGTCATATCCCTTGCATTTAAAACTTTTTATAGCATATACAAGAATTTATATGTTCCTTGTATAATATTTGACACTAAAGAGTTTATATGAGAACCTTATATTTGCTAATATTTAATGTCTACTTAAAAAAAAAAGATGTATAATTCAACATTGGAAATGAAAGGAATACCGTGTTTCCCCGAAAATAAGACAGGATCTTATTTTTTTTTGCCCCACAAAATATGGCCTTGGGTGTATTATAGGGGGATGGCTTATTGTTTTGGGGTTGCTGGGCAGTTGCTCCCTTGCGAACTGGCTCCCGAAGAGCCAGACACAACCTCAGGGGTGAAGCAGCCATGTGGTGACCACGCTCATGAACAACCACCCAGCAAACACCCTCACCAGGTGGGCAGAGCACCATTCACTGACCTAGGGGGTATCCCTAAGGCAGCAAGCCACGTGGCACTCTGCCCGCTCCCCAGCTCCCGTGGCTTGGCACATTAGGGATACCCCCTAGGTCAGTGCATGGAGCTTTGCCCGGCAGGAGAGGGGGGTTACCGGGTGGCTGCTCATGAGCATGGTCACCTCATGGCTGCTTCGCCCCTGATACTCTATGGTTGTGGGCTGGCTGCCGGACAGACAGTCTTCCGGACAGAGAGTCTTCCAGCAGCCAGCAACCATAAAGCGCACTCCTAGAGTGGCCGCTGCTGGAAGACTCGGCAGCCAAGTTTTGGAGTTTGGAAGCCGGAGAAGAAGTTATGCTCGGAGCACGGTGGTGGCGCCGGCACCCTGGCCCTACAGGGAGAGCTGGGCCAAGGCATGGAGAGGCTGGGAGGCATGCTTTATGGGGGCAGAACAGGTGATCATGCAACCCACTCTCTCCAGTTGGGCAGAGCTCCATGCACTGACCTAGGGGGTATCCCTAATGTGCCAAGCTGTGGGAGCTAGGGGGCGGGCAGAGCGCCATGTGATTTGCCACCTTAGGAATACCCCCTAGGTCAGTGAATGGTGCTCTGCCCGGCTGGAGAGACGGGTTGCTGGGTCGCTGTTTGTGAGCATGGTCACCTCATGGCTGCTTCACCTCTGAGGCTGTGCCTGGCTCTTTGGGAGCCTGCTCGCAAGGGAGCAGCCACCCGTCAACTCCCCCCTCCATCCAGGCAGAATGCCACTCCCCAACCTAGCAGTATCCTAAAGGTGCCAAGCAACGTGAGCGCCTTTCTCCCCCCGTCTCCTGTGGCTTGGCGCCTTTGGGATACCGCTAGGTTGGTGAGTGGTGCTCTGCCTGGCCGGAGGTGGGGTTGTCCAAGGGGCTTATTTTCGGGGATGGGCTTATATTTTTGCCCACGCAAAAAATGTGGCAAGGCGTTAGTTTCAGGACAGGTTGTATTTTCGGGAAAACACAGTACTTCATTTTTTAAAAAAGGTTGCATTTCAAGGCAGAACATGGCGCTGTGGATTTTTGCCCTAAACCTTTCCCTTTTTTTCATTCCAAATTCTTCCCTCCCAGTTTTCAGTCATAATTCAAAACTGTATATAGTATAGTTCCACCAACCAAGAATACAAATAACCTCTTGTTTATTTCATTCTACTTTAAATCTGGAGTCGGGGGAGAGAAAGGCTAAAATGCTAAAAAATAAAATGCCAGCTTCAAGTACAATTATTTTTTCCAAGTTTGCTTTAAGCACCTCACATATACTGGAGGCATTCTTAGATAATAGAATGGATAAAATGCTATATTATAGCATTTTACTGAAATAAAATAAAACTCTTACTTTATTACTAATAATAAGTCTGTGAAATGAATCTACAACACAGTGAGACAATTGAATTATATTTCCTTTTTTCCTTTTTTTTGAGAATAGCATAGAATAGAATAGAATTCTTTATTGGCCAAGTGTGATTGGAGTTGGACACACAAGTAATTTGTATTCAGTGCATAAGCTCTCAGTGTCCATAAAAGCTATAAGGGATAAATCATGATCATAGTCATCATAAAAAATAGATTCTTCATAAATCATAAGTTATAACTTAATAGTCATAGGATACTAAATAAGCAATCAACATAAATCATACCAGAAAACTAAATAAAACAATATAAGTTATAAAGATACAAGCAACAAAGTTATAGTCATAAGTAGAAAAGCAGACAGGTAATAGGAAAGATGAGAAAAATAATAGTAATTCAGCCTTACTAAAGAGTTTGACAGTGTTGTGAGAATTATTTGATTTTTCACTGTGTTTTACAGGGAGTCCTCAACTTACATTTGTTTAGTGACCATCCAAAACTATAATGACACTGAAAAAATGACTTACGACCAATTCTTTAGTTACAAGCATCATGATATTCCCACAGTCACATGATCAAAATGTGGCAACATGGCAGCATTCACCATGGTTACAGTATCTTGGGGTCATGTAATCACCATTTGTGACTTACCCAGCCAGCTTCCAACCAGCAAATACATTGGGGAAACTGGATTCACTTACCAACCAAGGCAAAAGAGATAATAAAATAGCGTGTGACTCAATTAACAACCTTGCTTAGCACAAAAATTCTGCTCCCAATTATGGACATAAGTCAAAGTCTACCTATAATTCTATTTTTAATTCTATTTCTTTATATTTATATTTTTATTGTTTGTATCTGTTTGTATCTGAAAACTACCCAGAGTCACTTAGATAGTGAGATGGGCAGTGTCTATATTTGATAAATAGATAAAAATCTGGTCCCAAAAACTTGGGGATGCCTATTATATAATATGCATTAAATACATATTTACATTTTTTGAGATTTTTATTTCCAAATTAATGTTTAGGAGTCTTTTTTATAAATTAATGTTGTTCTATGCATAGTTTTCAAACAATCACATATTTAGTAAATGATGCTGTGCAAAAATAAAAATAAATAAAAATAAGTATGTGTGTATGTCTCTGGAGCCTTAGTTTTAATTATTGACAGTGATATTATTTTATTAAATTATTGTCTGAGTAAAGAGACAGATAATGTGCTAGAAGGCATAACATTTTTAATGATGCTTTTGTGCTTAGATAACTTGCTAGATAACGATCTACTATCTTGCAAAAGTTTAAGCTTTACACAGGCTTTTCCCCCCAACCAAATAAAATTGAATATTATTTTGTTTAATTTTAGGTAAGACATTCATTTTAATTATTGCTATTCTCCCAATTAATGATATTTGTAATTTTGCCCAATTATCCAGGTCTTTTTGTATTTGTTGTACTAATTTATTATAATTGTCCTCTTTTATCAAGGAACATTTTGCCATTAACCAAATTCCCAAATATTTCACCTTCTTGGCTGTCCAAATTCCCAATTTCTCCTCCAATTCCCTTTTTTGTCTATTAATGAGATGCTTAGTTAATATTTTAGTCTTTTCTTTATTTATCTTAAGCCCTGCTACTTTGCCCAATTCCTCTATTTCTTGTAATAATATAATACTAGTCTCCAAAGGATCCTCTATCATGAAAGCCAGATCATCTGCAAAGGCTTGTACCTTATATTCTTCCATTTTAATTTTCAATCCCCTTATTTCCCTCTTTTGCCTAATTTGTTTCAATAATGTTTCTAATAATAAAATAAATAAAAGTGGGGATAGGGGACATCCTTGTCTTACCCCTTTGGTTGTCCTAAATTTATCTGTTAATTCCCCATTTAATATTTTTGCCGATTGGTTGGAGTAAATTGCTCTAATCATTCCAGTAAATTCCCCCCAAAATTCATAATATTCAATTGATTGATAAGAAAATCCCAATTAAAATTGTCGAACGCATTTTGTGCATCCACAAATATCAGCGCTGTTTGTTTCTCCAGATGGGCCTCATAGTATTCCAATATGTTCATTATAATCTGTGTATTATTTTTCATGTGCCTATTAGGTAGAAACCCATCTTGGTCCGAATGAATACTTTCATTTAATATATTTTTACTCTTTCCACCATTATTGTAATAAATATTTTGTAGTTAGCATTTAGCAGCGAGATTGGCCTATGGTTTTTGATTTGCTGTTTGTCTGTATCATCCTTGGGTATGAGCATTATCAATGCCTCTGTCCATGAGCCAGGTATTTTTGCCTGTTCTAGTATTTCGGCATATAAATCTAACAATACTATCTCCAATGGCTCTTGCATTTCTTTGTATAGTTCTGCTGCGATTCCATTTGGTCCCAGAGTTTTGTTTTGTTTTTTTCTTTTTGGATTGCCGCTTTCATCTCTGCCATCGTAATTTTCTCATTTAACATCTCTGTTATCTGGCAATATAGGGAGATCTCTCTCATTTAAATAGCTTTTAATATCTCCTTCCACTATATTCTCCTGAATATACAAAGCTGTATAAAATTTTTGGGCAATGCTCTTTTCCCCTTCTATCCAGTAATGAATATTCCCCTCTTCATCCTGTAACTGTTGGGTTCCACCACAAAACCGCGGACGACAAAATCGCGGTCGACGAAAGCGCGCATTTGACGTCATCACAGCGCGACGAAAACATCACGCTGTGATCGAAAAATGTAAAAATAAAGCGAAAACCTTACCCTAACCCCCCCAAACCTAACCCTAAACCTAACCCTAAACCTAACCCTTAACCTAAGCCTAAATCTAACCCTAAACCTAACCCTTAACCTAACGCTAAACCTAATGCTTACCTTTAACGTAACGCTAAACGTAACCCTAACGCTCTAAACCTAACCCTAACCCTTAACCTAACCCTAACCCTAACCCTAACCCTAACCCTAACCCTTACCTTTATGTGAATCGGCTTGCTTTAATTTTATTGTTATTTCAATTTTTAATTTTTTTCATCGCGCTGTGATGACGTCAAATGCGCGCTTTCGTCGATCGCGCTTTTGTGGACCGCGGTTTTGACGGGTCACGAACTGTTGTATTCATTTTTTTTCTTTCTCCTTCATCAATTTATAGGCCAGCTATCTCCCCAGTTTGTTTGCGTGTTTGAAAAAATTCTGTCTTGTTGACCTGAGATTTTGAGACATTTCTTCTTGTAGAATTAGATTTATTTTATGTTTAACCATATCTCTTTCTCCTTTGATTATCTTATTTTGAGGTTCTTTTTGCATCCTGAATTCCAATTGCAGTTTCCCCTGCAATTCCCTTTGTTGTTTAATTTTTTTTATTTCGTCTGGCCACATATGCTATAGTTAGACCTCTAATGCAAGCTTTAGTTGTGTCCCATAAATTTTGTAACATTGTATATTCTTTCATATTCTCCAAAAAGAATTTAAACTCTTTTTCTATCCATATTTTTTTTTCTTTCAAAACCTTCCGATTCATGTTCCATCTCTCTCTCCTTTTTGTTCTTCCCTTCCATTTTACTATTAAAGGGTTGTGGTCTGCCCATGTGTTTGGCATTATCTCTATCTCCTCCACATCTTTCCCCAGTTCTGAATCCATCCAAACCATATCTATCCTGGACCATGAATTATGAGGGTTTGAAAAGAAGGTATGTTGACTTCCCTGTGGTTTTGATTCTCTCATATATCTTTTAAATTCAATTCTTGTATCATTTCAAAAAAGGTTTCTGGTAGTATTTTCCTCCTCTTCTTATTTTTACTGGTTGTATAGTCCTTTCTGGTACCGCATTGAAATCTCCCACTAAACAAATATTTCCCCATTTCTCATTCTAATATCTTTCTATGCAAATTATGATAATATTCCTTCTGATTAATATTTGGTGAGTATATCACTGCCAGGAGTATTTGTTTTTGCCTTATTGTTATTTCAATTAATAAAATTCTACCAATTTCATCTGTGTAAATTTGTCTCTGTTTTAACTATTCTTTTATATATACGGCTATGCCCCTCTTCTTTTTCCATGCTAAAGCCAAATATAATTTGCCTATTTTGGGGGATTCAAGGGTGCCACCATCTTGTTTTTTAATATGAACTCTTGTAAACAAGTAATATCCATGTTCTGTTTTTGAAGTTTATAGAATGTTTGTTTCCTTTTTGCTGGGGAGTTCAATCTGTTTATATTAATTGATATTAACTTAATTTCTTCTTCCATATTATTTGTAGGTAGTCTTCATTCCTCTCTTAGGTCTTATCTCCCATGCCCTCATTCTCGCACCCTCTCTTTCCTGCTGATCTCGTTCAACCCATCTCTTATGTCTTGGTCCAATTCTTTTTCTTCTAATTGTTGTTCTTCCTGGCTTTTACTTTCCAACTCCTCTCTACTTTCCTGTTCTTCTTCTGTAGCTAAATAATGCTCATAGAACTCTTGAGCTTTGTCTAATGAATCAATTCTAATTTTCTTTTTTTGCCAGGATACCAACATACCTTCAGGAATCTGCCACCAGAAAATTATCTTATACTTGACTAGTTGTGAGGATAGAAAATGATAGTTCCTTCTTTGTTCTCTTATTTTTCTGGTTACTTGATTTAGGGTTAGGATTTCTTTCCCCTTAAAGGTCAATGGATCATCCCTAGTCTTCCTATAGATTGTCCCTGATTGGTTTTTTTGCAAACCTCCCATGGTGGTTTGCGTCATCGTGCATAGTTAGTATGGACTCTGTAAACTTTGTCTATGTCATTTTGCATCTTTTGTTTGCTCTTCTGCATCATGTTAGCCACCAATTCTGCCATGAGGTTTGACGGCTCTTCCTCTCTATGTTCTGTTATATTCTGAAATCTCAGGTAAAATGCTGATTTCTCCAATTTGAGCTGTATTATTGCCTCTTCCAGATCTCTATTTGCAGCCATCAATCTTTCTTCCATTGCCTCCGGTTTCTTTTCAGTTTGTTCTGTTCTATCTTCAACTATCTTTACCTTCTGTTCATTTTTGACAATCACACCCGGTGTTTCCCCCATTCTGCCATCTAGTTTACGTATATCTCCTTTTACTTCCCCCATCTCGCTCTTAATTTCGCTCATGATTCTTTGTGATTGATTCCTGCATTTTCAACTCTTGGCTCATACTCAGAGTCGACTGCGTATTCTGTAGACACAATGTAGATCCTGATTTCTCACTGCCCATCATATCTCCTATTAATTTCTTTATATATATATATATACATACATACATATACATATACATATACATATACATATACATATACATATAAATATACATATAAATATACATATAAATATAAATATACATATACATATACATATACATATACATATACATATACATATACATATACATATACATATACATATACATATACATATACATATACATATACATATACATATACATATACATATACATATACCAGGGACGTGCACTCACTAGAGGCAGGAGAGGCGGGGCCTCACCAGTCTCCTCAGGAAAAGGAAGGAATTTGAAAGATTTTTTTCTAAAATAATTAAGGCCAAGCTAGTTGCTACCAGACTTCAACTCACAGTGATTTGAAGCGTACATAGTGTTCAAGTATAGGAGGAGGCCAGAGAACTCGGGGCCTCCTTTGCATAAGGATTTTTTTACCTTTTAAGGGTTAACCAAGGGTTAAAAGCAAAAAAATTAGTATGCAAATGAGGCCCATAGTTCTCGGGCCTCTTCCTGCAGAGGGCACGTGGTGGCTCTAGGAGCCACTATCCTAGCCTGCCTGGCCCTGGAGCCTAGCTAGACCAAATCTGGAATTTTGGCGTAGCTGGAAGGTATGTTGGTCAGAGGGAGGGGGCAGGGGGGAGGAATTCAATTTATTTGTAATTTAAGTAATTGTCATTTGTTTTTATTGTCTGTGTGTGTGTGTGTGTGTGTGTGTGTGTGTGTTTCTTAACTTCACTCAAACAAACTCTCTCTCAATTTGAGAGAGAGTTTGCTTGAGAAGAGAGGGAAGGAGCAGACGCAGGGAGAGGAGGCTAGAGGATCTGCTCCGCTTCTATCGTCCCCCCCCCCTCCGCTCCAGAGAAGCCGGCTGCTAGCGAGTCTCCATGAGCCCTGCTTACCTCGCCGGACTTTCCAGCAATAGATGACAGCATTCCGCTCCTGCCGCTTTCTCCCAGAGCTCCGGCAGGCCTTGCGGAGTGCCAAAAAGGGGAGGGGGCTTCTTGGAACACCCCCCACTCCTCTTCGCCATTTCCTCCTGGGGCTGCTGGCTGGGAGACCGCGGCTCTCGCTCCAGCCTGCTGCGGGGGGGGGGAGCTGCTTTCTTTCTTTTTGCCACACCAGGCGGAAGCTTCACCGCACGTCACTGACATATACATATACATATACATATACATATACATATACATATACATATACATATACATATACATATACATATACATATACATATACATATACATATACATATACATATACATATACATACATGTATGTATGCATTTAGTGTCACAACCCCTGGTATGCCCAAATATTCGAATCCCAGTAAGGGTATGGCTAGCTGATGAGAGCTAAATAGCTTGAAATAGATCTATACTAGTCCCTTCATTTATTTATCAGCACAAATACAACACACACACACGTGTGTGTGTGTGTGTGTGTGTGTATGTATGTATATGTATATATATATTTGAAGTCACAAACCCTGGTATTCCCAAATATGGGAGGAAGGTCACTACTTCCATTCTCTGTCCATCGGCTCGTCATAAGAGACCATCCAGACAGAAACCCAATATTTTTACTGTTGCCTTTGTTACATTTGTGTTGTGTTTGTGCTGATAAATAATTAAAGGGAGACTAGTATAGATCTATTTCAAGCTATTTAGCTCTCATCAGCTAGCCATACCCTTACTGGGATTCAAACCTGGGCTGTATTGCATATTAGGCAGATGTATTAACCACTAAGCCACAGGCTGTCCTCCGTTATCAGCTGAGCCAGGGAGAAAGGTATATATTTAAAGTCACAACCCCTGGTATGCCCAAATATGGGAGGACAGTTTCAATCCTAATTCTCTGTCTGCTGTGTGATTTCTCCCAAAAACGAAATGCCAGCTGAGATTCCCCCTCCTTCTACGGAGTGTGTTCCATCTTCTTAAGATTCCGCTCCCACCGCTAAGGTGCCACTTTCTCCCCTTTGGAGACTGACTCACTTGTCCATCAATTTATAGGTATAAGAAAAACTTAGAGAAACAATCCGGTCATTCACTGCACTTCAATTTCCACCAATATGTTCCACTGCATTCCTCTCTTTGCTTCCTCCATCATTCAATCAGCCTCCGGACCCAATCATAACAGCTGGTCTCTTTAACACCAGATTCAAGAGGTTCCTCCTGCAGTGACAGGAGATTGCTCTTCTCCCTGTCACCCCCACAATATCCCCTCTATAATGCTAACCCCTCCAGGGTCTAGCTTTGCCTCTGCTGGCCTCCAAGCATGAAAAATCAGATGGAAAGAATGGAGCCCCATTCTTCTGTGCCGCACCACCCTGATGTCACCCGTGGAAGTCCTGGCATGGCATATTTAATATGCACTTGCTGTTTTCTAAATCCAGAGAAAAATAAGTCATATCTAAGGACATTGTTTTAACCTTGAATTTCTTCAAGTGTAGCATCATTTCCTATTTAGATTTGGATTATTGACTAATGTAATGCAGAATTGTCAACATTTTCTTCACAATCAGTTCCTGGCATTTGTGGTAAATGATAAAAAAGCTACAGGATTTGAGAAAACTTGCTCTTATTATTGGAATAATAACTTTTGAGGTAAATGTACAAAATGGTTTTTCTATTGACACAGTTTTACATGTTGTTACATTGAAGATCATACATGAGATTTAAAATTCAGCTACTCTTCCAGGTCTTGTTGAGATCTCTCCCTCTCCCTCCCCCCCCCTCTCTCTCTCACACACACACACAAACACTCCTGTCAATGTATTGTTTCAAAAATATTTTTGAATGGAAATATATAAGAAAAAATTATCAGTTGTAGTGATCCTCGTCTTTAATTATACACATCCAACTTTGCTGTTGTAAATGAACACAATGTCAATTATTCTGGCTGTTCCTTTCCATCAGATAAGAAAATATGACTGCTGAGCAATTTCACTGTTCATATACAGGTGACATTGTAATAAAAATGGGGATATTACTTTAACTTGTTCTTAATGCTACTTAGAACTTATGATATCATTGCTTTTGTCTGTTGATCTCTTTTTTTCTGCTAATCATATAAAGTGCTCTCACTCTTTCCTTGTTTCACCCCCCCCACATTTGACATACTGTCCTCAGCTTACCTTTATTTTAATAATGAAAATGCATTGTTCCTGTTTAGATAATATGATTTGTTGCAGTTTGCAATTCCTTTACTTAATATATACCTTAAAGCTAGAATTTATTTATTGTTTAACAGCATTAATATACTATCCTGATCTGATGAATTCTAAGTATTCATGACCAAACCAAAAAGAGAGGATCTAAAAAAATCAAAGCAATGAAAAAATAAGCATAATATTAATATTTTGTTACTACATTTTGCTACTGCTTATCTTACCTAAATTATTCTGGATGGTTTGAAACAACATAAGCCATATACGTACATGAATAAAAGTTTAACTTAAAACAGTGTTGAAAACAAGTTAAAATTTATAAGTAAATAAACAGACAGCAACAGAACACAGTTGATTAACTATGAAACTGGCAACTAAAGCTGAGAAATTCTTAGTGGAAAGGTGTTGCATTTTAATATAAGTAACAATCATTTGATTTCCATTGCAGTATGAATTATTTTAAATGTTTCAAGATGTAAATAGTTCTATATTCATCATGACTAAGTGCTGTAGTAGAATAGTTTCTGCTTTAAGTAAGAACCTATTTTATAACAATTTTTGTTCTAGAATAGGTTTTGTTAACAACTTACAATTATCATCTCTAATACTACATCCATCTTTAACCTGTTAACCATACTTTTAAGTCAATATTTAGTTAGATGCAGGAAGATTGTTAGTATGTACAGGAATGCATGTTGTTATATATCAAGTTATATAGTTTCTATGTTTGGTTATTTGCAAGGTTTCTCTGTCTTATCAAAAGTACTGATTGACATAATGCTAAATCATGTTTGTTTAATATGGTTTTTATTGAATAAATCACTACTGACTTGAGTTAATAACATGCTAAGCTTCAAAGTATTACCAATAAAATATAAAAGTGAAGATACTTTACTTGCACACTAAGAAAAATCAAATGCATGATATTACTTCATAGAATACTTTTTTGCTTTGGATCAGGATCATTCAAAGATGATCTTTTAACAATTATTCTTTTAGAATATTTATTCCTGCCTCTTAGTTTTTTAAGGAATGAGGTGGCCCAGAGGCTTAGTGATGCTGATTGTGCTGAGCAATTTCCAGCACCCTGGTGGTTCGAATCCAACTCCACTCTCATCTATTGTCCTTAGCTCCTGCCCATCTAGGAGTTTGAAAGTGTGAGTAAATAGATAGGTACTGCCATTTTGGTGGTGGGAAAAATGCTGGCTGTGTTCTGTACATGGAGCTGGAAACAGTGCGCGTGTCAGCCTCTGCTTTGCTACTGCTTCGGCTGCCATTGAAATGGGGAGGGGGGCATGGTATTTGGGAGGGGAATCATTGCTGTGCTGAAGGAAGTTTCTAGACGCTGAACTGACCACCTTACTGCGCATGTGGACGAGGGGTATTTCCCACCAAGGCCAACGGTCCAGCAATCCATCCGGGTGATGCCTTTCGAAGTTATCTCACACCTGACAATTGGGGGAAATATGATTGGACTGTGCATGGGGATGCCAAGGGGAGGGGAATGAATTATACATTATATTATTAGCTTTCGCACCTAATTAACCAGACTCAGCTTAGCTTTGCAACTGTTCATTTACACCCCTCAGACAGGGCTCGCAACTTGGGAGTCCTCCTGGACCCACAGCTGACCTTAGAACACCATTTGTCGGCTGTGTCCAGGGGGGCATTTGCCCAGGTTCGCCTGGTGCACCAATTGCGTCCCTACCTGAACCGGGAGGCGCTCGCAACAGTCACTCATGCCCTCGTGACCTCAAGACTGGACTACTGCAATGCGCTCTACATGGGGCAGCCCTTGAAGAGTATTCGGAGACTTCAACTTGTCCAGAACGCAGCCGCGCGAGCGATTGTGGGTGCACCTCGGTACACCCACGTTACACCTATCCTCTGCGAGCTGCACTGGTTACCGATTAGTCTCCGGATACGCTTCAAAGTGCTAGTCGTAACTTATAAAGCCCTTCATGGTATTGGATCTGGGTACTTGAGAGACCGCCTGCTGCCAATTACCTCCCAAAGACCCATTAGATCACACAGGGTTGGCCTCCTCCGGGTTCCGTCTACCAGCCAATGCCACCTGGCTACTACCCGGGGGAGGGCCTTCTCTGTGGCAGCTCCGGCCCTCTGGAACGAACTCCCCGCAGGGATTCGGACCCTCACCTCTCTCCAGGCCTTCCGAAAAGCCGTCAAAACCTGGCTTTGCCGGCAGGCCTGGGGTTGATGAGTTCCCCTCCCTTCTCAACTTGTATGGTTGTGTGATTCTTGGTTATTTAATTACTTGTATTCTGTTTTATGTTCCCCTTTTCCCCTTTTGAGTTGTTCGCCGCCCTGAGTCCCTCCCGGAGAAGGGCGGCATACAAATAATAAAATTCAATTCAATTCAATTCAATTCAATTCAATTTATAATTAGTAAAAGTACACTTGATTTCAATACAAATGGAGTCCAGTGGTTTTTTTTCCTGATTACTGAATGAAGTGATGCTGACAGCGCGATTTGCCTGAATGTAATCAGTTGAGAAGAGGCACTCTCTTGTGGCACACTGGTACAACAAATGGACTAGCGACTGTCAACTATCAGGACTTCTACCACATGTATAACATGATCATTAAAACACTTTAAACTAAGGTAATATTTGTATGACAGATTAAACTAACAAGTAAACACTTGGGGCAGTATGCTTAATCCTCATTTACCATTTTTCACATTACACTTTGAAAGGAAGAGTATCTGGGTTAAAATCAAGTCAGTAGCTATTCAAGAGTATCAATAAATGGATCTAGAACCTTCAGCTCATTGACCCCTTCATGAAATTTCAGATTGAAAATAATACTTATTAATAAATACCTTAATAGTACTACAATAAAAACAAAAAGAACAATGGGGGATAGTTCCATCAACCTTTGACAGTCAACATTGACCAAAATGTCATTCCTGGAATAAAGAATGGAAATAAATTATCCAAATAATTAACTCATTATAAAAAGACATTCACCATTCCCATTCATTCACTCAGTCCATCTCTAATTGTTCTTATTGACCAGTATAGAAAAGATTATAGAGGGCCTCACCTCTGCAAGAAATCTGTCAACTTATAAAGCGTTGCCATGACTATTATCAGGCTGGCATGGAAGAGGAAATTCCATGCATGCCTTCGGCCGGAGTCGGATCTCATGTCTACAGCCTAGTTGGAGAATATGAATTATGACGCAGGACAGAAGGGAGGGGATTACAGGGGTAAAGTTCAAAGGCAATTAAGCGAAAGCAGTTTTGGCTCCACAGGAGTCCATGCCAGAATGTTGATCCTAATAAATGATTGGATTTTTTTTTAACTTTGTCTGGAGGCTCATAAATTAATTAGGTCATCTTCTGGGAACTTCACAAAACCTGTTACTCCTTCAGGCTGTATAATTTGAAATTCATCCTGTTTAACTAGAAAAGTCTATGCCAAAATTATACCTTTTGATATTGTACTTCTTTAATTGTAGGCACAAAAGTTATGATATAATCCACAATATTCCTTGCAAATGAGTCACACTGAGCTACCCAGTCAACCTCTTCACTTTTGGAGCCAGAATATAGAAAATCTCTACATGAAAGCTCACATTTTTGGTTCACTTGCAGTGGGTGCAATGTCATGAAGAATCAAGACTTTTTGCTACCATTACCATATGGGCTGAATCTAAGTTTGATTACCGTATATTAAATCATTTAGGATAATATATTAAAATAGAGCATCCATAGTTAATCATTGCCCCTCTATTCATCACATGCTCAAACATATATATTGAGTAGATGGGGTAACAAACAAACTCTTAAAAGCATTAATTTTATTTACAAAGTTGGAGTTTTGTTTTTTTAATTTTCCTTGGCTTATTTCAGATGATCACAAACAATCAACCTGTTAAGAGGGGGAGTTGCTACAGTTGCTTACAATAGCACTGGTGTTGGAATTTAGCTTAAGTCAGTGATGGTGACACACCAGGAATTTCTGGCTGACCCCAATGTTCATCAACATCTACACAACTCCAGAAATTGTTGTTTTGGAGAGTTTGTTTTACTCTTATTTACCAGATAGGGAAGGATGTATTTATGAGTTATCTGTATATCAAGAATTAATACTTTTATTCTTAGAAGCTTTTTGGAGTATGATAAAGAAAAGAATGACAAATAACAACAACATTATCTTCAGAGCAGTTTTTTTTTTAATTCACTCTATTTTGAGATGCTAATTAGATGAAACACAACTGATAAGTTTTATACTGAGGATTTTTTTATATATATTTTCTTTCCCATTTCAGAATCTGTAGTCATATTCTATTCAGTAAACATGAAGACAGGCAAACACAGAGAGAATAATAAATAATATACTGTACATCTTACAAAATGTTAACATTTCTTGATTGGTATGAATTTGTCTTCAGAGAAAGTAAACCTTTGTAATTACAATGTTTTAAAAATGGCACAACCCATCATTTCAGAAATGCAAGTGAAGAGGGGGAAGGAGCTGTAACATTTACCATTAAATTGGGTTAATCAACCAAACTTAATTTTATAAAAATTCAATCAATAAAATTTTTAATGTTTAGATTAAATAGAAATAAATTGCTATCAAGGGTGAGAGTAAATCTCCTTTAAAATTCATTTCTGGATGGAAGAAATAAAGGAGGAGATATAAAATTCCTGATTACGTTGTCATGAAGTATGATGGTATATTTGGCACTTCTTTTCTTGTTCACATGCATTCCCACACCAGTTAGCAGTTGCTCATCCTTATGCTAGGTTTTACTTGCATAAATGATGAAACAGTTTATACTCATCCTAACTACAATTTTTGGAATATTAATTATAAAATATCACTATCACAACTTACATGGTAATGCATCTTGGGAGCACCGGCAAAGGCAATTATTTCAGCATTCTGGTGCTTGAAATGTCACTAGCTATTGTCATTCTAAAACCCACTAAACACATTTTTGGTTCTTAATAATTTTACAACAGCTATGTGGCCTGCCGAATTTAATGCTGTCTTCCAAAGGTTGAAATTAAATGGGATGAGAGAGAGTGCATGCTTAATTATTTTGGTTAGAGGCCAAGCCATAATATTAACATATTCCTTCTGGCTGAGACGACCTTTTCAATCACAATATTTAATCTGTAATCATTTGTATAGATTTAAGTCCTATTAAAACCAGTGGGATTTATTTCTAAGATATTTGTCAAGTAGAAGATAGCCTTGGCTATTAACACAGGAAACATGGCATGAAACTGTATTTTTTCACGTATATCAAAACTTCTGTCAAAGGCTGTTTTCTCTCCTGTGCTTAATTAGTCTGATCCTGCGTGACTTATGATCATGACAATAAAATTGTTTATTGATTTCAGTTGTTGCCACTCTAAAGATAGCAAATCTAAAATAATTAATTATATTGTATTTGTAATTATCCTCTCAACCCATGGAAGGTGAAGATGACCCAAAACAGATTATACTAGTTTGTTTCATAACTTTGTTGAGTTGTTAAACGAAAAGCTTGTGATTTGCCAAAGTAAACATCAGAAGAATAGTTCATCTTCTTATTATAATTATTTACCATTTTATTAAATATAATATACACTTTGCATAGAATATACCATTTATATAAATAATATAAATACAATTCTTAAAACTTCCTTTTGCCAATATTTATTAATGGAACTGACTTATTGCTTACATTGACATTTTTGAGTTTCTTGCTTGTTTTAGACTGTGGTTCTGCTAACATTTTTTGTTTGATTACATCACTCAGTGGAATGCCAACATAGTTAGAAGATGAAAGCACTTAGACAACCTTGGTTGAGCTGGAGAAAAGCTAAGACAGCGCTCTATTCATGAACCGGTTACATTCCAAAAGGCTGTTCATAAGTTAATTCTGTTCACAAGTACAAGTAGTATAAAATATGCACAATACAGTTATTATTTACATTAGCATCACAGTAAAACCTGATAGCAGTGGAATAGGTTCATCCTCCAGAATTAAAATGTTAGATTTCTCCACCTTCCTGAAGAAATAATCCTGTAAACTTTGGGTGGCGGCCTTCCTCTTTTCCTGGTAAATGTTGCTGTGGTAGTGAATTGTACCATGGACAGCTGCAGAGACCTTGGTGAACTATTCAACACGAATGTCCTGCATTTTGAACAGGATAGCATTTTCTCAGTCATGCTGAATTCCTCTGGAGTTCTCAGCTTCATGTGGATCTGCTTTGATAGTTCAATCTCTTTATTTTTCCCTGACTTTTCAACTCCATGAGATCTTCGTTGGAGATATCCTCTGTATGTGCAATTAACAGCTCATCAAAGTCTTTCTGTAAGAAGTCAGAAGAAGATGAGAAAGGAAGTTGGAAGAAGGTGGGGAAAGGTTAGTTTCCAGCACACTACAAATATGTGGTATGCCAGAAATTAACACATTCCTAGCTTCTCACAACTTCTGGGACCTTCTAGTCAAAATTGCAGAGGCTTGTTCATGTTTAGTGAAAGTTCGCAACTCAAAAGTTTATAAGCAAAGTAATATCTGTAGCTGGTTAGTATTTCTATGGGGAAATCATAAATTCCACAGCTTCAGACCACACTGAAACTGAAAAAAAGCATTTTGATGAGAAGAAAACAGTGGCCAACAAATAGTTTTCAAGAAACACAAGTATATTTGTCTCTAAGAGATAACCTTGATTTGCAAGAGTCTTTACTTCTCCATGTAGATATTATTTCTTGCCTGAAAACACATTCTAAAGTTTATTAGAAACTCTTATCGTAACTTAATCAAATTGCTTATTTGTGCACTGTTTGTAAATGTGATACTGAATTAAGCAGAAGGATAAAAGAAAATGAATCCATTCCATACAAACGTCTCAATCTGCTAAAGCTAAAAAGTTTCAGCTCAAGTACAGTCCTGCAACATTTTTTTCAGTTTAAGGAACATACAAAGAACATAGAAACTAGCACAATCTGATAAGAAGAAAAAAAAAGAAAAAGACCATTGGCTTACCTGAAGGGTCCTTCTCTGTGCACCGCGGGAGAATCCAAGCAATGGGTTATTTCAGTCTGCTTGCCCTGGACTGAGAAAGTCTTTTCCCTGGCCACACCTCCTGGCGTGGCTCCATTCTCCAGAAAAAATAGAAAAGTCTGGACTGAGAGGATGGTTCAAGATGAGTCCAATGACCAATTTAGTTGACACGGAGAGCACGCATCCCAGGACGGACCTGGGTGGTTTGGACTTTCCCGCGGTGCACAGAGAAGGACCCTTCAGGTAAGCCAATGGTCTTTCTCCTGTGCACCGCTTGGAGAGTCCAAGCAATGGGACATACCCAAGTTACTGTCCATCTGGGCGGGTAGAAGCAGTGTCCCGGGATTTGGTCGCAGGAACAACCGTTTGGAGTACCCTCCTGCCAAAGGACGCCTCAGCCGAGGCAAAACTGTCCAGTCTGTAGTTTCTGATGAAGGGCGACGGTGACGACCACGTGGCCGCCCTACAAATCTCTACGATGGAAGTTTGGGTGGCCCAGGCTGCAGTGGTGGCCGCACTTCTCGTAGAGTGTGCGGTGATGTGACGCGGAACTGCTCTAGACTGATTCTCATAGGCAGAGGCAATGCACGCCCTCAACCATCTTCCAACGGTGGAGGAGGTGACCTTCTTGCCTAAGGAGCCGGGCTGGAAGGATACAAACAAGGCCTCAGACTTACGGAAGTCCAAGGTCCGATGCAGGTAGATTTTCAGGGCGCGTCGCACGTCCAGCTTATGCCAGGCATGCTCCTGTGCGTGAGAAGGGTGTGGGCAAAAGTTCGGCAAGATGACTTCTTGCACCCTGTCGAACCAGGTATTAACCTTCGGAATGAAGGAAGGGTCCAGGCACAAAACGACCCTGATGAACGATGCACAGGTCCTGGCGGACTGACAGGGCCGCCAATTTGGAAATATGATGGGGAGACGTGATGGCTATCAGGAACACCGTCTTCAGTGTAAGATGTCAGAGGGAGACCGAGCGCAGTGGCTCGAAAGGCGGGGAGGTGAGAGCCTGCAGCACCACAGACAGTTGCCAGGTAGGATATCAATGCACTGTGGGAGGGCGAAGGTTGGAGGCACCCTTCAGGAAACAACGTACCCTGGGGATCCTGCTGAGTGACAAGGAAGGATCCCTGGACAGACAGTGGACAAGGCTGCTACCTGGTGCCGCAGCGTTTTCGGGGACAGGCCTTTCTCAAGACCCTCTTGCAAGAAGTCCAACACGAGGCCCCACCGGCACCGTGACTGGATCAATGAGAAGGTTCTCACACCATCTGGAGAAGGATGCCCAGGTGGCATCGTAGATCTTCGTCATGGAGGGGTGTTGAGTAGCTTGAATAGTGCGCACCACCTCCTCCGACAAGCCTTCGTTCCTTAGCAAGTCCCCCTCAAGTGTCAGGCAGCCAACTGGAGCCACTGGGGTTCCAGGGACAACCCCCTGGCTGAGGGAGACCTGATCTGGGGGGATCCGCCATGGGGGGGGGGACATCGACAGGCTGACCAGGTCGGTGAACCACGATCTCCGGGGCCAGTAGGGAGCCACGAGGATCACCTCCTCCCCCTCCGCTATGATCTTGGAAAGGACTTGCGGAAGGAGAGGGAGAGGAGGGAAGGCGTAAAGGAGTCCCCGGGGCCAGCGGCACTGCAGAGCGTCCGTTCCCTCTGCCCCTGGAGACTGGAAGTGGAAGAAGAATCTCCTGAGCTGAGCGTTCTCCCTGGTGGCGAAGAGGTTCATCAGCGGCGGACCGAACCTGCGGGAGAGGAGATGGAAGAGTGTAGGATCGAGTTGCCACTCGGCAGGGTCTATGGTGGTCCTGCTGAGCCAGTCCACTTGAGTGTTGTCTACTCCCGAAATGTGGTCGGAGCGTATGGACTTCAGGTGAGGTTCCGCCCAGCGGCCCAGGGCCTCCGCCATCAGTTGTTTGGATCTGGTACCACCCTGGCAGTTGATGTGCGCCTTGGTGGCCACATTGTCTGTCATCAGGAAGACGTGACGGTGGCAAACAGACAGATGAAAATGACAAAGAGCCAACCTCGCCACCCTCAGTTCCAGAAGATTGATGCTGCGACGAGACTCTGATGCAGACCATTTGCCCTGGACCACGAGGTGACCCAAGTGTGCTCCCCAGCCGGAGAGACTGGCATCTGTGGTGACGACGACCCTGTCGGGCTCCTTGAAGAGGTGCTCCTTGAGGATCGCTGACGACGTCCACCATCGGAGGGATCTTTTCACGGTCGGAGGCACAGGAATCAGCTGGGTTGAATTGCTCCTGTTGGCTCTTTGGTGTGGCAGGAGGAGCCACTGCAGCGCCCTGGAGTGGAGACGGGCCCAGGGGACAATCGACAGGCACGAAATCATTTTCCCCAGCAACTGCGGCAAGAGAACCACAGGGACCTGCCTTGCACGTAGCACTTTGTGTGTCATGGACCATAGAGCCTCTACTCTGTCCTGGGACAGGAAAACCTGACATGACATGGTGTCTATCACCGCCCCCAGGTGAGTGATTCTGGTGGAAGGAGTAAGCTGATTTTTCTCTAAGTTGAGGGAAAACCTATGATTTCTGAGGGTCCGCATGGTGATGTGGAGGTCCCACACAGCTTGCTGCCTGGATGACGACTGGATGATGATATCATCCAGGTAGCATTGCAATCATATGGGCCTGTGCCTGAGGTGCACCGCTACCACTCCTGGGTGCCGACGACAGGCCGAATGGAAGGGCTCTGTATTGAAAATGTTGGCCGGCATAGAAAAAGCGCAGGAACCTCCTGTGCTGGGGGCAGATGGGAATATGAAGATATGCCTCCTTTAAATCGATAGAAGTTAGGAGGTCTCCCTGGTGGATCCCCGCCAGGATGGACTGGAGGGACTGCATCTTGAACCTCCGATAGGCAATGTGACGGTTGAGGTTCTTGAGGTACAAGATGGCCCTCCACCCCCACCCGAGTTCTTGGGCACCAGGAAGAGGATGGGGTAGAAACCCCTCCCATTCTGGCCAGGGGGCACCTGCTCTATCGCTTTTATCTCCAGAAGGTGAAGGACCTCCTGGTCCATCCGCTCCCTCTTCACGGAGCAGGAGGGAGTGGGGCACCTGATGAAGTTCCTGGGGGGAGGAGACAGGAACTCCAGGGAGAGGCCTCTCTGATGGTCTGCAGCACCCAGGCATCCTCCGCTGTCTGGGCCCAATGAGAGGTGAACAACTGCAGTTGACCCCCGATGGGAGACAACATTGGGCAGTCACTTAGACTTATGGAAGCGCCTGTTGGAGGCCCCCCTCAGTTGAACTTGCGAAACCCATATTGTTGTCTCCCCCTGTCTCGAAAGGAGGATCTGTCCTGAGTCCTGTCTCCCGATTGACCTGAGGGTCTATTGGAAGGGTTGAAGGAAGCAGATGTGGAGGGCTCAGAGGCACAAAAGGGCTGCCTCCTAGGATAAGGGGTAGACTTACGGTCTTGCTTCTTGGAGGTAGAAGGCAAGACCTTCCTCTTGTCTTTTGACTCTATAAGGAAAGGGTCCAGAACCTCCCTGAATAGCTTGGCGCCCTTGAAGGGAGCCGATGCCAGCTTCCATTTTTCCTTCTGGTCGGCCTGCCAGTGGTGGAGCCAAATGAGGTGTCGGGATGTAACATTCGATGCCAAGGCCCTGGAAGCGAATTTGGTGGTGTTTAGGGAGGCGTCCGCGGCATACTGGAAAGCTGCCACTATCTTAGCCACATCCTGGTGAAGTCACTCGTCTGTTGCTGGGAGCTTGTTCTGGAGCTCCCGCAGCCAGATCACTACAGCCCTATTAAAAAGAGAGGTGGAAGAAGACACCTTAATGGCCGAAGCCGCCGCAAGATGTGTCTTGTGGCAGGCCTTCTCCGCCTTCTTGTCCTCCGCTTTGAGACCCTCCAAGAGGTTCGTGGGGAGGGGCGTGTTGGATGTGAGGGCCGTAATGGGGGGATCCACCTCTGGGAGTACGAGGAGGTCCTCCAGGGTGGGTTCCATGGTATATAACTTCTTGTCCGCCCCACTGGGGGAGTATGAAGTGGCTGGTTGGTTCCACTGAAGCTGAATCAAATCCAAGAATAGCTCAGGGACCAGCACCAGTTCTTGCTGGGATGGTGGAACTTTAAACATGGCAGCATTGGGATTCACCGGAATAGCCTGGGGGGATGAACAGGCTTGGGTTTAACCCCAATGCCAGTGGCTGCCTTAACTTTATGCAGGATCGACTTAAAGAGACTGGGCTTAAATAGGCCCGAAAAGGATGGGGCGTCAGGAGGCAGATCCTCATCCTCTGACAATTGATGGATCTTCTGGTCAGGATCCTCAATGGCTGAGGCCTCACTGACCACTGAAGACTCAAGAGTGGGAAGACGTGCCCGCTTTGCTGGGGGAGGTCCCCCCTGGACAGGCTGGGAAGGGCCGGGAGAGACAGTGGAATAAGCGCGCTGCCGCATGCCAGCTTCGATGCCCTTGGCAATGGCCCGGGCCACCACCGCTTGCATATGAGGAGATAACTCAGATTCGAGATCTGAGTCAGGCTCCTGCTCAATCAGTTCTCCCTGAAGGGTGAGAAGGCCGCCCGAAGGGGTAGGTCTGGAGGGCCCCTCGGGAGAGGGCCCCTGATCATAGGACCAAGAGGGGGATGGAGAAGATGGAGCCAGGGATCTGTCAGGAGACAAGTCCTGTGACTCCACTTCTTCGGCTAGAAGGGCCGCAGGGTCCCCTCTGGGAGGAGGCGGGACTAAGGATCCCCCAGGGGTGGAGCCTGGGGGAAGATCCTTCTCTGCCAGGCGTTTTGCCCTTTCAAACTGTTTGTCAAGGGCTCTCTGGCGCCTTTCAGCATCTTTAGCTTCAGCTACAGAGGTGTTCTTGGGGTTCTTACCCTGACTGACCACCCTACCCCTGCCTGACCCACTATCCTTAGCAGGAGGTGAAACCCTGCTGGGAACCTGCACAGGACCCGGTCTACCAGACAAAGAACCAGATGTAGAGGGTTCCATGGTAAATGATCACACAGATTGGGCTGACCAGTGCAGGAGGAGGCAGGAGTGCTGGATGCTCTGAACTGGCTACTCTGCAATAAAGGAAAAACAAAAAGGTCGTAAGTTGAGGAATCCATTGGAAAAATATGTAAAAGAAAAAACATTTCATAAATGAAAGGATAAAGGCGGAGGAGCAATGCCAGAAAGAGCAGAGGGAATGGAGGTTAAAGGTCTGCAGTGGTGCTGCAAAACCTATCAGGAGAGCAGAGAAGGCCCAGGCACATGTGAAGAAAAAAATACTGGGCAGAATATTTAAGCAGGCCCCGGGCTGTTTCCCTGTGCCAGAGCGCAGGCCGCGAGCGGCACTGGCATTGGTGCCGCTTGGTGGTCATTAAGGATGGCAGAGGGTCAGTTGAGGGGCCCCCGCTGTGCCCCCTGGTGATCCAGCGGCTCCTGATGAGGCGTTGCTGAGGCGGTAGGCCTTGGCATGAAAAGCGTGTGAAAGACCCTTGCCAAAATGGCCACCGCAACAGCGTGGGGACGAAGGAGGGCAGTGTGGCATGCGTGCGGCTGAACCGACTGCTTCACACCCCTCCACGGCAGACTAGAGCGAAGCTAAGGCCAAAAAAATGAAAAAACTCCGGCTGAAAGCATCAAAGGGGGCTCGGAGAGATCACTGCGGTCCTAAAAAGCCTTGTCACTAATTGCCGCGCCTTTTAAAAGTCAAGCGGCAGGCCTCCGCAGCCGGCTGAGTCAGCGCAGCCATGGAGAACCTTCCCCCAATATTCGCCTACCTCCTGGCCTCAGAAAGGCCCTGTTACAGCAATCAAATACAGCACAACAACGAGGAAATGATAGTGAAGTAAGAAGGAAGAATAGAAGGGAAAAGAATTAGATTGGAGAGTCCAAGCCAAAGGGAAAAGACCAAATAGCTGGAGCTCACAGAAAATCAATCCGATTGGGCTGACTGAGAATTTTTATCTGGAGAATGGAGCCACGCCAGGAGGCATGGCCAGGAAAAAAAATTCTCAGTGCAGGGCAAGCAGACTGAAATAACCCATTGCTTGGACTCTCCAAGCGGTGCACAGGAGAAGTGAGAAAAGATAAAGATAAAAGTGCAGAGAGAAAGAAGAAAATGAAATGAATAGAAGTTTCCAATTTCTTTTGAAGCAAATATAAGTACAATTACAAAATTATTCAATTCAATGAGAATAGAGCTGAAAGGGACCTTGGAGATCTTCTAGTCCAAGCCCTCTTCAAGCATGAGACCCTATACCATTTCAGACAAGGCTGTACAATCTTTTCTTAAAAACCTCCAGTCATGAAGCACCTACAGCTTCTGAAGGCAAACTATTCCTCTGTTTAATTGTCCTCATTGTTAGGTAGTTTCTCCTGAATTCCAAGTTGCTTCCATCCATTCTTATCTTGCCTTCTGGTGCTTTGGAAAATACTGTAAGTTGACCCCCCCTCTTATTTGTGGCAGCCCCTCAAATACTGGAATACCACTAGTATTCCAGTATTCCAGTATAGAATAGAATAGAACTCTTTATTGGCCAAGTGTGATTGGACACACAAGGAATTTGTCTTTGATGCGTAAACTCTCAGTGTGCATAAAAAGACAAGATACATTCATCAAGAATCATAAGGTGCAATACTTAATGATAGTCATAGGATACAAATAAGCAATCAGGAAACAATCAATATAAATATAAATAATAAGGATACAAGCAGCAAAGTTACAGTCCTGCAGTCATAAGAGGGAGGAGATGGATGATAGGAACGATGAGAAGACTAATAGTAATAGTAATGCAGCCTTAGTGAATAGTTTGATGGATATGAGGGGATTATTTGTTTAGCAGAGTGATGGCGTTCAAGAAAAAATTGTTCTTGTGTCTAGTTGTATTGGTGTGCAATGCTCTATAGCATCTATCATGTCACCCCTAGTCCTTCTTTTCTCTAGACTGGTGATGTCCAATTCCTACAACCATTCTCCATACGTTTTTGTCTCCAGGCCCTTAATCATCTTAGTTGCTCTTCTTTGCACTTCTCCAAAATCTCAATATCTTTTTGTAATTGTTTATCAATTAATAAATAATTACCATAACAAATAACAATTTGTAATTGTGATCTCTTACTCTAAGATTACAAAAGAAAACTCACTCTTGAGACTTCCGGGGGAGGGGCCTGCCATCGCCAATGGCTCAACGGAGCTGCCCTCAGAGTTCTGGTTCGTATATCTACAAGATCTATAGATATCTCTTCTTTCAGGCAAGAAAGAAGCAGGGAGGAACTCAGTCGTTAGAATCCTCTTTGTAGTTCACAGCTTTTTTTTTTTTTTTGGCTGTGAACGGAGAAGAAGGTTCAACAAAAAGCTGAGTCATTCACTCCAGCCAGATCTTCTCAGCTGTATTTTTTCAGCTCTAGGCAAGTCACCCCCCCCCTCAGGACAAATTTGAAACTAAGCTATTTAAAATCAATCCGAGCAGCGACCATTCCTGAGAACCCTTTTTTAAAAATTATTATTCAAAATACCAGCTTCAACTTTATAAAAAACTCCTTTGTTTAATTGCTTTTCAAAATGGCGATTTTATAGCTTCCGCATCTGATATATGATATATTTCCACCTTCTTGGCATAGAATCAAGGGAATAATTTCTCACAAATTAATCAGCCCTGTTTCCTTGAAGACTTCTCTTTATTAATTGCCAAAAGCTTATTGAAAGTATCTTATCTTAAATTAAGGTGAGCAGAGACTTTGTTTGTTTCTTTTTTATAATGGCTCCGAAGTCTAAGCAGTCTAGACGTTTTTTTTAACAATACATCCCAAGCAATTGCTATAAAGCCGCAGCTCTTGCCTTCTACGCCCTCTACTGGAGATTTGTTAACGAAAGAATTTCTTTTTGAAACTCTTAAAGAATTTAGAGAGGAAATGAAGCAACTTATTTCGGACTTATGTGACAAGCTTGATGCCAAGATTGCTCAAACAAAGGAGGATATGATCGGGGTCATAACTGTAATGACAGATTATATTGCTGGAATGGAAGATAAATTGGAGCTATTGGAGGAAGCTAATTCCAACCTGACATTTAAAATTGAAATGTTGCAACAGGAAGTTGAAAACGCAGGAAAACAACTTGTTATGACAAATTATAAAAAAACAGCGTTTGCAATAAGAGTTAGGGGATTGCGTGAAAATGAACAGGAGAATTTGAAACAGATTTTCTCTGAGGCTTTCAGTTGTTTGGTGGGAAGTCCGGGACTCAACTTTGATTGGCAGATCCAAAAAATTTACCGCCATAATTTGTGGGCAGCAAAACAGAGACAGCTTCCGAGAGATATAATTATATATTTTGCCACAAGAGAATCCAGAAACGCGATATTACAAGAGTTTTATAATAACAGGCTGCGAATTGATGGACAGGACTTGATCGTTTTCAAAGAAATACCACCCCAAATGTTAAGAGCCAGGAGAGACTATGCTTTTCTAACAAAGGAACTCAGAAATTGTCAGATACAGTACAGATGGGATGTGCCATTTGGTATTATAGTTACATTTGATGACCAAAAACATCACCTCAACTCTGTTTGGGAAGCCCGAGATTTTTATTATAAGATCCTAAAGGTGGGACATCCTGAATTACCTGGACTTGGAGAAAGACAAGGAGAAGCAGAAGAGAAACAACAAAACACACAACTACAAGGCGGGAGGTATCGCTTTCCCCCTCCGGAAGGGCAGAAGAGCAGAGAACAAGGATTTAGTTATGCTTCCAAAACATTTGCTTAATTCTTAACTTGAATAATACTTTGTGACTTCTGTCTTGTATATAATGGTATAGTTGTATACCGATGAAGAGACATTAAGGCTGAAAGAAGCGATGCTGATTTCCTCGGAAAATATATTGTATGGGACTTAAAAAAGACTTGACGGATAACTCTGAACTTTTATATAAATTGTTTATGATTTATTTTCTAGGGTGAGGAGGGCGGAGATCGTGATGTGCCTGGATTGTGGTTTAGGTTGAATGGAGTTGGGAAGTGTGGGGTAGATGGGAGGGTAGTGAAGGTTCAATTAGAGCTTATTATGAGCCAGAAAGTAATTTGATTTTTATATAAACTGTTATTTGAATATAATGTTTGGAAGGATACACCCAGGGAGTTTGCAGGAAGGCGGAGCAAATATGAAAGGAGTATGGATGAAATAATATATATATATGGACATGGGTAGAGGCAGGATGAGAAGAGTAGGAAAAGGAAACTGAGTGAAGTATTTGACATGTGTTTAAATTGCTTTATAGAGAAGGAGGTATAAAAGGGACAAATTAAAGGTTTGGAAATGTACAGATATTTAGATAAAGAGATAAGCCCCCTAGCTAGAGTAGAATTCTATTTGATTCAATATAGTTTGAAATCCTGCAAGTAATAAATTAATTGAGATTAGGAATGATGTATATTGTACATTGTTTGAGTTTTAATAATGATGGGAAGCTGAGCTCAATGTAGAGAGTTTATTGATTTTTCCCTTTTTTTGTTTTTTTTATTCCTTTCTTTTTTCCTTTATCTTTTATCTTTTAATTTTTAATCTATTAGGTTTTAATATACTCTAGACTGTGTTTGATAAAAAGCTATGCTGGGTATGGGATCTGGGAAGTCGGAAGGGGGCTAGGGAGGGGGGTTTAATGGGGGGAGGGGGGAAATATAGTTTCAATTTCCAAAACAATAAGAATGCACTTGTATACTGCTGCTTTTTTTTCTTTTTTTTCTCTTTTCCTTTTATTTTCCTTTTTTTTTCTTTTCTTTCAACTTTAGTATAAAATATAAATCGAATAGATTAATGAATAGTAGAAATACACCGAAGCGAGGAGTAGAGGGAAAGAAGAGGGAGAAGTAGAGAGGGAGTGAGAGGGGAATGTAAGGAGGGTGAGATGGAGGGAAGGGGAGAAAGGAATGTCTGAGGGGGAGGGGAAGTAGAAGAGGGGAATGTTGGAGGGGAGAAATGAAAGTTGGAGGGGGAGAAGAAAGGGTGTATGGAGGATTGAAGTGTTGGTTTTTTATGGTGGAATAGAAGATGAGTTGTGTTTATTGTTTTCTTAATTGCACAGTATATAAGTGATTGTACAAAATGAAAATGAAAATGAAATAAAACAGTTTTCAAAGAGAAAAGAAAACTCACTCTTTTCTATTATCCAAATTTTTCTAATTATCAGAATCACAAATCATGAGGGCATTTTTTCCATTTTATGGAAAAAAAATCAATAAGGGATTTCCAGTCAGACATAAATGTAGATATTGTTTTGCATTTACAATTTCTTTAAAATTATATGAGTCAGTAACAGTACTTACAGATGTTTTTGCGACATCAAGATAATAATTGGGCAATGCTTTTAAGCAAGATGCTTTATATGGTCAGAGGTAGAAGTCAAAATAACCTTGCAGCACTCTTATTAACTTAAGAAATGCTACAGTACATATGAAGACTGAGATTTAGACAAAAGAAGAAATTATAAAGATGAATATCTAAGCTTCTCAACAATGCCTTTGCATATGGTAGCTAACTGATCATTGGTACCATTGCTACTGTATATAATTGCTGCTATTAAAACAGAACATTCCTGACATTAAAATAGAACATTAGGTTTATTATATTTTTAAAAATATCATAGAGAATGAGTATTAAAGTAAGATGCACATAAGCAGTTAAAAAATCTACTGTATTTTGGTATTTGGTGGAATTCCTTAAGTATGCAACTTCCTTAAGGAAAGTATAGTTAGTACCTTCTTAATATTTCATGCAAGTTATAAAGATTTTATTGCATTTGATTTTGTTTGAAATGATAAATTGAAAGATTTACATTATGCTTGTTTTATGCTACATGTTAAAGTATTTAACTGCCCTGTGGATTATATATTTGATTTGATCTGTTATGTGAACTTTAATTTTCATTATTTGATGTATTTTAAGATACCATTTAATGATTGGAAGCTGCATTGGGAGAATGCTTTTTGCTGAAAGCAATAGAAGCATCTTTTAATCATTTGAACAATATCTGACAGTAACTGACAAATGAATTACTGAGCCAGAATACCCAAATGTAACTTCAATAATTTATCTTTATCTTAATTGATTAAAAGCACATCATAACAGCAAAGAATATTTCAACATAATTTATTCAGCTTTTTACCTGGCAATCCTAAAAAATAGTTTTTGCATACTTACTATGAAATTAGCACCACTGAATTCTAGTTGGATTTACAGACACACACTTGGGAATAGGAATTGCAAATTTATTTAGACCTATACCATCAGTTTCAGTATAAAATAATACTTATATCCAAATCAATTTTGATAAATATTTTCCTGCACCTATGTATCCTTATAATTTATAGAATGAGAAATGCTTTAATTCTGGAGTTGGTTAACTTATGCTTAACACAACCTTATGTTCTGGAATCAGTGCTTTTATTACAATATCCAGAATATCATGTTTACAACAATTTTCCCACTATCTATCCAATCCCACCAGTTTTATAAAGGCTTATATCCTTGATTCCCAAATTTTGATATGTGGAACCCCAGAGCACCACAGTGAATTCACAGATATGCTGCAGGATAATGAAATACTATCTTGGAGTAATTCACATTTTTTAGCTTTGGGGACCAAGAAAAAATTACTCCGACGCTGTGTGATGGACTTGAAATGGTAAAAACCAAAATTGTTCGATAATCCAAAGGTCATTGGCAAACATAATGGGAATTCCTGTTCAGATGAAACCAGAACTGTACTTACTAAGACTTAGGAAAGAACTGAGTTAAAAAAAACCCATGGTTAATTATTATCATTATTATATTATGATTATGTTGGCAAGATTATACATGCAAAAATAGAAAAATACAAGGTTCCAAATGCTGAAGATTGGATGTTTAAAGTTCTAGGTTTGGCAGATGTGGCAAAACTTGACAAGTCTCGGGAGAAATAAATCATAGAGGCTCTTATTAAAAAATTGGATTCCATCTATTACAGAAGCAGAAATAGCTTAGTCATAAAGGATTTTATAGATTAAATAAGCAAATATAACAGAAAATTTAAATAGTTACTACAATGTTATAAAAGAATAAATGTTTACTGTAATTGATCCATGAAGAAAGCAAATGACAGAAATGGGTTTTATGTTTTTTTAAACTGGGTATTTAGTTTTGTATTTGAAAGTTTATGTTTTTGTACAGTATAATGCATATTTATGTATTGTGTTTTTTCTATGTTCATACGTAGAATGTCAATATATTAAAAAAATTACCAAAACATTAAGAAAACATGAACTAAAAAAGATTGTGAACCTGTGGCTTAAACAAGAGAATTTTGAGAACAGACCACACAAATTACTGCACAAACAGCTGATTTTGCCTTCGGTTTTTTATTCATTTATTTGTATCCCACCTTTATTATTTTTACAAATAACCCAAGGTGGTGAACATGCCCAATACCCCAACCTCGTACTATTTTTTCCACAACAAGCCAGGAAGGAGGTTAGCTTGAGAGAGAGAGAAAGGAAGTGGCCCAAAGTCATCCAGCTGGCTTTCATGGCTAAGGCAGGACTTGAACTCATTATCTCCTGCTTTCTAGCCTGCTACCTGAGCCATTGGATTAGACCAACATAAGCAAACATTAGATCAGAACTCTGATCCTGCAAAAACAACATAATTTCTCTAAATGCGCCCATCTTCCAAATTTTTGAATCAGAAGTTTTATTTTGAATTAGAATTGCAGGTAGACACTTTCCTGAATACAATTAAGCCAAATGAAAAATATTTTAATGAAAAAGAGTAAAGTAAAATCAGTCTCTCTTCCTCTCTCTCTTACCCCCGCCCCAAGAGAAAAGTCTAATTAAACTATCTACTCTCCTCAGCCCATGTTACATAAGCAAACGCTGAATGCATGTTGAAAACTTAGCTAATGTGATGGGTAGGCTGCATAAATTAATTTCAGGGATTTAAATTTGTATTAATTTAACTATGAAAACTTGAACGCCTGAAAAATGTTATACTCACCTCCAAATGGGCCAAATTATCAGCTAGAAATAATAAATGATTAAGGGAGCTTTGGTTCTACATCCAGCTTAGAATCCTACTATTAAGAAAACAGTAATATTAATTATTAATATTAATTATTAACAGCCACTTAATATCTACTTATCAATTATCTGGCTGTTACAGTGATGATTTTTTTTTAAAAACCTCATAGAAATTTCTATGTTCAACTACAATTTATGTCAAGAAATAGGCATTCTTCAGATTCAGATTCAAATCAGAATCTAAACTAATACTGACGTATAATAATTGTTGATCTATAATGATGCTAGGAATTTATCTACAGAGAAGCTTAGAGTCAGAAACCAAGAACAGAAAGCAAAAACTGAGTCAGATGTGTTAAGAAATAGAAATCTTCTGATGGACAGCTGATCAGGGCAGAGGCCCATCCTCTATGGAGGCTTGCTTGGAAGCTTCTGTGGCATTGTAACATGGACATACCTCCTAATCTAGCTGTGTTCTTTCCCTTTGCCAATTTGTTTTCAACTTTGCTTCGCTTCTTTCTTTTGTGGGCTTCCCAAGGCATCCTCACTTAACAACTCATATATTTATTTAAAAGTGGTATGAAGGAGACAAGGAATGTGGGCTGTTAGGAAAGGCTGTCTCACTTAATGGCTGTCACTCATGCGACCATAATAGGCAGGCTTTATTACAGACATAGGTCAACAAGTATCTATAGGATCGATATAGGAATGTTTTCTTTAAAACAAAAATGCTACATGCATTTTTTTCTCTTGATAATCTTCAACAATAACTCTATCAATATTGAAACTATAGATTAAAATATTACATTTAACTATGACATGGAAATACTAATAATTTTTGGTTGACTAAAGTATTTTCTCTATCACATTCTGATTTAGGTTCATCAAAAAAGATTTCATACAGTTAAAAATAACTATACTATACAAAGAAATATCCATTGATTCCAGAGGTGGATTGCCAATTTTTTCACTACTGGTTTGGGTACGCTCGCGCATGCAATGCTTCTGCGCATGCGCAGAAATGTCTGGGTGGAGCCTCCCGCCGCTGCTACTACTGATTCGGCCGAACTGGGCTGAACCGGCAACAACCCACCTCTGATCCATTCTGTCTGTAAGAACATCTGTCTGTATGGACAAGTGATTGCCATTTAGGAAGCAATTAAGGTTCATTTCAAGGTTCATTTTATTTATATGCCACCCTATTCCCAGCGGGACTCAGGGCGGCGCACAAACCCAAAGGAGGGGAAGGGAAACACAAGAACTACAGCAAAAAGTACAGGGAATTTAAAACGACCAACAGCCACACGATTCGAGAGGGGAAGGGAACTCATCGACCCCAGGCCTGCCGACACAGCCAGATTTTAACGGCTGCAGACACAAATGCAGACACAAGCTGTAAGCCAAGAACCTCTATTGTGATTATCCTAACAGAAGGGTAGATGGAGCCAAGGCTCCACAGAAACATAGCATAATAAGCAGGCCTGTTTTGAATAAGTACATTAGATAAAATACTGAAGAATATGTAAACATACACACAGAGAGATACACATTAACTTACATTGCATATGAACAGTAGAACAGTAGTTTTCTGCCAGCAAAAAGTGACTGGATAGCTATTACTAACAGAACTATGGAGAAAGGCGCTCAGAATAAATATGAATCAAGTGGTAATATATTTTATTTAATAAATTTTATAATCAAAGATTAACATACACTTGACAGAGAACAGATCTTTATACATATCCAAAAGTTATAAACAAAGCTAAGCATATGTAGCAAAGACAACCTTGAAGAAGGAATGAAAGAACTTTAAATGTCATCTTGGTCCGGTCAAGATAAAACCACCATAATTCTGTCTAATCATTTATTTACATGTTGGTTTGCTTCTTGCCTACATTTTGATATAGGATACTGAAGCTGGATCCTAGTGTTTAAACAGGGTGGTATAATACACTATGTTAGCATTAGTTAACCTCATTTAAATACACCATCATTTTCAATAGGCTTATACAAGATAGCCAAATTTGTCTCCGAGATGTCCTATGCAGCATGGAGATGTTACATGTCATCAATAAAGGTGCTAAGCACTATATGGTGGACCTGCCAAAAGGTTAAAGCATTTTGGATAAAAATATGGTGGGTCATGCAAAATGTTTTTAAAAGAAGGATAAAGTTTAGTCCTCAGTTATTTTTACTAGGTATATGTACTGACTTTACAGTGGTAGAGACCAATTTGACTCTGCACCTGATAACTGCAGCAAGACTGTTGGTGACGCAATATTGGAAGAAGGAAGACTTGCCTACAATTCAAGAATGGACATTGAAAGTAACAAACTTAGCTGAAATGGCTAAAATATCGGCATATCTCAAAGATCATTCAAATGAGAGATATAAACGAGACTGGAAAAAATGGATTGACTATATACAAAATAAATACGGGACTAAGAAATTCCAGTTAGCCTATGCTTAAGATCAGAAATGATTTAAATTGTTTAAAGTTAGTTCAGTAAGAAGAAGCTAAGGTCAATCTAGAATGTCATTAATTTCTTTATTTCTTTTTTCTCAATAGATTTTAGACTGTGTTAGTTAAAATTCTATACCGTGTACGGGTTCTGGGAAGTCGGGGGGGGGAAGGAGGAGGGGGGGTGGGGGGGTGGAGGGAGGGAGGGGTACACACACAAAAAAAATTGTACTTCAATGTTTTAATGATTGACAAATGATGACATATTTGTGTTTTTTTTTAAAGAAAAATAAAAAAGTTCTGTTAAAAAAATAAAAATAAAATAAAGGTGCTAAGCACTCTCTGGCAATAAAAACATAATACAGGACTGAAGCTTTTCTGGCTACTGAATGAGCTGAAGAAAGTTGTGGTAAAACTGAATGTATTTTGTCAGATATATACTTTTGATACATTTTTATTTTGGTGATGTTTAGCTGGAATTAGGAAACAAAAGCTGAACCCTTTGACTAATTTATGTGTGTGTTGTGTACATACACAGACACACACACTGAAAGCCAACTGGATGACCTTGGGCCAATTGCTCACTCTCAGTCCACCCACCTTCCAGGGTTTTGTGGGGTGGGGGGGGAAAGCAATCTATATAGGAAGTGCAGGAAGTGCAATTTACAAAGACTTATCTCTTTTGGATTATGTTCTTTAGCAGACAGAGAAAAGGTTTAGATCATTAATCAATTAGATGATTTATGGTCAAGCTATTGTAACAGGGTTTATTCACTATGCTAAGGCTATTTTTTTTCTGTTTCAGTGGGATGCTCAGTCATATAGATGAACTAAGCAGTCTCCAATATTTTAACAAATCTGAAGGGAAACAATTCAAATTCAAATTTGTTTTTGAGCAAGAGACCAATTCTGTGATTTGGCTAGGACACCAGTTTCAGGTATAATATTGGCTAAGGCACGAATGTCCAAAGTCCGGCCCGGGGGCCAATTGCAGCCCGTTTTCAAATTTCGAGCAGCCCGCAGCCTCTTCTCCCTGCTGGAGTTATTTGTTTAGTCTTTCATAAAATAGTTCATTTGCATTTAATGTTAATGGTTCAAAGAATGTGAGGCTGAATGGTCGGCCCCACACATTTTCATCTCACCAAATCTGGCCCTCCTTGCAAAAAGTTTGGACATCCCTGGGCTAAGGTCTCCTTATTTTCATATTACATAAACCTAGCCACTATGGTTTGTAGCTTGGTGTATTTTGTGAACCCAGTCAAATAAAGGTTAAATAAAACATAACACCATATACTTATACAGTACAAAACAAATTTTAGTCCTATTAAGAGGAAAAACAGAACAAAAATTCAGCACATAGTAGTGTCACTTCACTATTCATGCTCACTTTTTCTAAATATATTTTAATTGCTTTTATTTTAAACTTTATAGTCTGCATTTTAATACTGCAGTGTGTATAAGATAGCAAAGTCCCTCTATTTACAATTATAAAAGCGTTTATACATTGCGTTTACCTGTTGTTCTAGTGGTTATGGCGCAGGCTAGAAACCAGGAGACCTGGGTTCTAGTGCTGCCATCATGAAATGGCTGGATGACCTTGGGCCAGCCACTCTCTCAGCCCAGCTCACCTCACAGGGTTGTTGTTGTCGTGAGAAAAATAGGAAGAGGAAGGTGCGTTTGGATATTCATTTTGTCAGCTATTTTGTCAGTTATTTTTTAATAATAAAGGAGAGATAAAAAAATAAAAGAAAATAATAGAATAAAGTGCCTCAGTTTAAATGCAACTATAAAAGTACTATGCACTGCATCCGTATCTAAAAAGATAGTTCATAATTTAAATCAGATTGCCTTATTTTCATGACACAAAAAAGCTCCCCCCCCCCGCAGCTTCCAACACCTAAACTCTACTCCACCCCACCCCCGAAGACATCCCTCCCCCTCTCGCTTTCTAACCCAGTGGTCAACCTTGGCAACTTTAAGACTTGTGGACTTCAATTCCTAGAGTTCCTCAGCCAGCTGGCTGAGGAACTCTGGGAGTTGAAGTCCATAGGTCTTAAAGTTGCCAAGGTTGGAGACCACTGTAATCTAACCCAGTGTTTCCCAACCTTGGCAACTTGAAGATGTCTGGACTTCAACTCCCAGAATTCCCCAGCCAGCATTCGCTGGCTGGGGAATTCTGGGAGTTGAAGTCCGGACATCTTCAGATTGCCAAGGTTGGGAAACACTGATCTAACCAACCCACTCGCGCAGCTCTGCGTCGCGTGCGTCGCAGGCGTCACGCGAAAACGGGCCGCCTACGCGATCGCGCCAAGCCAATCGGGGGCCTCGGAAGAGCGACGTCAGCCAGGCCCTCTTTGAACCCTGACCTTTAGGTCCTCGCGCGAGGCAACCGACGGCGGGACCTCACGTCCGCTTCCATTCGCCTGAGCGAGATCGCTCGCGGTTGTCCTCCGCCTTTTCCCGCGCGAGCAGCCGCCGCTGGCGATGGTACCGATCTCCCCACAGCGCGCGCGCTAACCCTTCCCGTCATCGCCCCCCCCCCCCGCCACGGGGAAAGCGCCTCGGGGAAAGCACGGTTCTCCGCCGCCAAACAGGCGCCGCCAGTCTCTCTCGCCAGGCAGAGCCCTCGTTCCCACCCCCGTTTCATCTTCTCTTTCCCCCGGACGCAGCACTAGGCGACGTGGAGCCGGCCAAACGCTTCCCTCACCGGGACCCTCATCATGGCGAGCGCCTCATACCACATCTCCAACCTGCTGGAGAAAATGACGTCGAGCGACAAGGACTTCAGGTGAGAGGCCGAGCCTGCCCTACCTATTTCTGATGTGAGGAGCTTTCCGCCTCCTGAGGCTGAAGGAGACTCTCCGCCTGTCCGCGGCTTGGATGCTTTAAAGCGGGCAGGCCCCAGCTGCTTCTTGGGAGGTGGTGCCCCACCCAGCCTGTCTTTCGCCTGATTTGAGGCCCGTCAAGCAGGAGAACTTGAGGTCCCTGATCCTGGCCTTGTTGTGCCTCGCTTGGAGTTCGCATGGCTGCGATTTGGAGGCCGGCCTTGAGGCGGCCCTTCCCCCCCCCCCCCCGAAGTTGTCTGGAAGTTTGTTAACCCCATTCCCTCTTTTTGCTCTTGTACTACTCTTGTATTCCCTGATTTCTCCTAGAAGCCCGTTCTCTGTCAGCAGGACGTTTCTTAGTCTTTTTCAGTCCCAGTTAAAAATATCTTTTTAAACCAAATACTTTAATGTGTGTATGTAGAGTGGAGAAGCCGTTTCTGTTCTGTTCTTAGTCCCAGTTAAAAATACCTTTTTAAACCAAATACTTTAATGTGTGTATGTAGAGTGGAGAAGCCGCATCTTTCTGAAATTTTATTCTTTGAAATTTGTTTCTAAGCTATAACTATAACTTGAATTCACAATAGAAACATACATCTGAAGATATTATAATAAACACTGAATTTTAGTTCAGAAATATTAAAATACCGGCTTAGCCATAGATATTACTGGTGTTGAATATTTCAGTATCTCACTTCTTTTTTTTATATATATATAAAAGGCAAAGTGATTTAAGTGTCTATCCTGTCCACGCCTGCTGAAATAACAAATTGTGTATTAATATTTCTAATACTGTAGTAAAATAAGAAAAGTTTTGCAAACTGCTGAAAATCTTGCTGTTACAAAATTAAATTAATTGAAAAAAAATTTCAGAATATATTCCCAATATTTATTATAGAAGACTGGTGTACCTGTAAATCCTCTTTTGCATGTTTACTGAATGAAATAAATGATTTTCTCCGTTTGCATCGACATTTAAGTTACATAAGGACATAGAAAATTATAACTATCTGTAAAGGACATTAAATTTATCAACAGTATATCACAACATAGCATAAACAGACAATGATTGATCATTTGTTAATCTGTTGTTAAACATAACAGATTAACTTCTTAAGTATTGGTATTTTCTTATGTTTGTTGTTGGCAGATTGATTCCATTAAATTATAAAATGCATGTAGTCCTCGACTTATAACCACAACTGAACCCCAATATTCTATTGTTAAGTGAGACAATTGTTAAGTGAATTTTGTCACATTTTACAACCTGCCACAATGGTTAAATGAATCACTCAGATGTTAAGGAAAGTAGGGTTTTAAGTGGATCTGCCTTCCCCATTGACTTTCCTGGTAGAAGATTAAAAAAGGTGATTCGCATGACCCTGAGACACTGCAACTGTCATAAATATGAGTCAGTTGTCAAGTGTGTCAATCGTGGTCACATGATCATGGGATGGTACAATGATTGTATATAATAAATGATCATGTCATTTTTTTCAATGTTATAACTTAACAAGCACTAAAGAAACTTGTAAGTCAAGGACTATCTGCATTTTCCCCTCTATTTTGTTTTCACTTGTTATATACAACTTACACACACACACACACACACACACACACCATGTAAAGTATTCCATGTTTCCTGAAGTTCAGTATGGAATTAAATACATCAGGCATGAACTCTCATTTTCCATTTAACTGTAATTATGGTATAGCTCTACTGCATCAGCTTCAGTACTAATCATGATGCGTTTTGTGTTTTTACCAGTGTCAATACAATAGTCAAACTAGGGTCAGATTTATAATTTTTAATGGAACAGTCCAGTGTAGGTCCTAAAATCAGTAAGTTTAAAGCACAATTATACAAAGTGATGCCACTTTGTAATTAATTAAAAGTAAGTTGGATATTTGTAAAAGAAGCATGGAAGTACTCATGTAATATTTACAAGTCCTTTCCACTCATAGTTCTCAAGACAGGTAATAGCAATAATAATACACATAAAATATTACACAATGAAACAGTAAATACAAATGCACTCTCTTTTCAAATGCACTATGCTTCTATATATTGTGCATATAAGAAGATTAAAACCTTGTGTATCATTTTCATTGTTGAATGAGGCAAGCATTTAAGGACATGACTGTGGCATTTGTTTCAAATATTACTACATATTCATGGTCAGACGCCTTTGGCTTTCCTATATGATATTGTCACAGTTTTCTCATTCTGGCTTCTTTTTAATATTGGAGAAGATGTTTGTCTTAAAAAAAAAACACTTCAGAGATATCCCAATTTCATTTTTTAATAGAACATTGGACATCTTTCTGCAGTGTGATGACTACTACTGCTATGTATGCCCTTACTTCTTTCTGTTATACCATATTTTTTGGGGTATAAGACGCAGCAAGGTTTTGAAGAGGACAATTAAAAAAAAAGTTTTTGCACTCTGCAAACCTCCCCAAAACGGCCCATTTTTTTGCAAAAATGGACCCGTTTCCCCTCCCAAAAAGGCATGAATAGCCTTTAGGGGGTTTGCAGAATGCTCCTGGCGGGAGTGCTCCTGGGGCCGGGGGGGGAGGTGTAAAAGTGAGCAAAAAATGGACCGTTTTTTGCTCATTTCTGCCTTCCACAGCCCCCAGAAGCTCTCTAAAAGCTTCCTGGAGGCTATGCACGGCCAATTTGGTGAAGGGGGCGGGGTTTCAGGAGGCAAAAAATGCTGTATTCAGTGTTTAAGACGCACCCAGATTTTCAGCCTCTTTTTTGAGGGAAAAAGGTACGTCTTATACTCCGAAAAATACAGTAATTTCAGTATGTATGAATAACATCAAATTGGAAAATGCTGTTCTAAATATTTCCTTGAAATATGTGTATAAAGGGACTTACTGTAAGCTTTTATTCAACAAAATAGATATTTATAATAGTTGCAAGTCACATAACAGGGAAAAACATTTAATAGCTTTTAGTTGCATTAGATTGAATACAACAGGAAAAAATATTTTAATGATAATATTAGTGGTAGTATTTAATATCTTACCAATAATTTAAGGAAGTGTTAGGATTAAATATGAAATGGAGTAATACACACACACACACACACACACACACACACACACACTGTAGAGGGATAGATTTCATTAATGTTTTCTAAAATTAAAGTTCACATAGAGTCCAGAGTTTGTCATGTGGCTAGATTAAGCTTCATTTAGACAAAAAGACTGAATCTACTCCAGTTTCCACTGAGACTTTTATAAAAGAGTCATGTAGAAAAAGAAATGTTACCTATTAAATTTTTATTTTTTGAAAATACTTTATCAGCTTATGTGAAGTATCTTGTATAATCAGTTCTTTTTTTCTAGTCATTTTGTTTTATATTAATTTTCATACAATTTCCATATTTCTAGCTAATTATAGTTGGAACATGTAATCTATTGTTCAATTTACAAATTATATGTGGATTTATATTGCATGGTTGTGTATATCTGAATTATTTATGTTGTCAAGTTTACTTAATCTATTTTAGATTTTAAAATATTATGGTTCTTCTTAGGCTGAAATTAATTTGTTGGTTGAAATGAAGATTTAGAGAAACTTGGCCTAGTCCAATGAAGACAGGTTGAAAAGATAGATATGTTTAGCTTTAAACAAAAACAGACTGAGAATATAGATAGCATGCTTCAAGTATCTAGGGAAATGGCCTATAGAAAAAAGTTATTGTTTTCTATCAAAATAAATTCTGTGATATCATTATACAAGACATGGAATAGTGCTTAAATTACAGAAAGGCACATTTCATTTGAGATGTAGGGCGGGGAGAGAGCTTTCTAATGGTAACCGGAATTTTCGGACCATCTTCTCCAAACAGAATTCAGCCCAATTGGGGACTTTACAGATTCCTTCCCTCAGGAGGTGGTAGACTTCCTGTAAAATAGCTACATGTTAAAATTGATGCCAGATACATAGCGCACTTAGTGCTATCATTTAGACTGGTGTTTTTTCAAACTTGATAACTTTAAGATATTTGGACTTCAACTCCCAGAATTCCCTAGCCAGCATCTTAAAGTTACCTGGTTTGAAAAACACTGACTTAAACTGATGCCTCAAAACAAAGATATTAACTCTGCCTGAACTACCATATTTTTCAGAGTATAAGATGCACAGCAGTATAAGATGCACCAAGATTTTGAAGAGGCAAATTTTAAAAAAAGGTTTTGCACTCTGCAGACCTCCCCAAAACAGCCTGTTTTTCATCAAAAAAAGGGCATGCATAGCCTTTAGGAGGCTTATAGACTGCTCTTGGGGGCTGGGGGCCCAAAAATGAGCCACAAACAGCCTGTTTTTCGCTCATTTCTGCCATCCCCAGCCCCCAGGAGTGCTCTAGAAGCCTCCTAAAGGCTATGCATGGCCATTTTGGTGAAGGGGGTGGGGTTTTGGGAGGCAAACACTGCTGTTGTATTCAGTGTATAAGAAGCACCCAGATTTTCACCCTCTTTTTTGGGAAAAAGGTGCGTTTTATACTCCGAAAAATATGGTATTCCAATTCTTTGGTTTTGTAATTTTGTTTTCTAGTAACATGATGAACTATTCATTTTTCAAACATAATTAGTCTTTCAGTTTACTATTTACCTGGATAGCTAAATAGCTAGTGTCATTTTTTTGCTTTCTATTGTTGATACTTATTTAAATATTTACTTAATGGATTAGGCTGAAAGGTAGTTGAAAAGAATAGATATTTGATGTTATCTTGGCCTTTTCTCTTCATTTTTTATGACAATTGGTGGTCTTGTGCAGATGAGAAAAGATTGTTTGATCTAACATGTTTTTCCCCATTTCTTTCATTCTATTTTGAAGTCTTTTCTCCAGAATTGAAGTATATTACTTTATTTCACATAACGTCTAACATATTTGAAGTTGAGATTATTAATTATTAGATTGATGTAAAACTGATGGCTAACTGAAATGACTTTCTTTAAAAAAAGGTTTATGGCAACAAATGACTTGATGACTGAACTACAAAAAGATTCTATCAAGTTAGATGATGATAGTGAAAGGAAGGTTGTGAAAATGATTTTGAAGTTGCTTGAAGATAAAAACGGTGAAGTGCAAAATTTAGCAGTCAAATGGTATGTATTTTCTGATCAGGCATTTTATTTTATACCAATTGTCTTGATTTATACTGAGAAAATATGAGTTGGTTTATCTGTTCTGTCATCATTCTATAAGCAAGTCAGGAAAGCCCAGTGACCTTACGATCTCAAACATTACATGGTAAGAGATAACAAGATATTCTTGTTTTTCTCTGTGAATCAGTTTTGATATAATATGTATGAATCTATGTTGATTATTTTGAACTGTCTTTTGAATCCAATTTCACTGGATAATCCTTAGAGAAAATATATGTATATAATTACGTCCACATTCTGTCATTGATAGTTTTATAAACATCACTTAAATCTTACATACTACAAAGGGAAACAAATGTGTTTGTTTCATTCCTTCTCATCTCTTTGAAGGCCAGCAGTGGTCCTTAACATCTGATTATAGTTGTTACTAATGGAGAATTAAATGTAATTCATTTTAATATATTTATATAGAACCAAATAATACTTGCATGTGGGTGTACGAAAAGATGTAAAATTCTATTTGCTGTCATGAGAAGATGCAGTCATTTTGAAATTAACTAACAGAGTGTACAGTAATTGACTATTGCATAAAAGAAAAATAATTTTAATAATTTTATTATTTGAATCCAGAAGCAGTGATACCGTGTTTCACAGTACTATACTTTACAGGGTACTATAAAATCAAGTACAATGATTTTTATAGCAAAATTCCCATTGCTTTATTCACAACCATGAATCAGCCTGAGAATAGATATATCACATATAAATCAGATGTCTATATATAATTTTTACATACAGAATTTTTGTCATTGCTAAACATAATAAAGATTTTTTAAAAAAGTTAATTCTTTAACAATGTTAAAACCTTACATTTATTTATACTGAAGAAAAAGCTATCTTATTCTAAGAATTATGCTTACTTAGTCAGAAGTAATGATAGTAGATTATATATAAATAAAAATGGGAACAAAACATTTCTGTGTCAGATTAGTTTTGTTAAATAAACATTCAAATTGAATAAATAATGAATTGCTTATGGCTCTATTTGAATTAATCATATAAATAAACTTTCATTGAGAGATTTTACTTCAAATTCATTGTTAAATTTTTTTAATATTTCCCAAGATAATCTCTTTACCACATTTCTGTTTTTTCCATTATTGTATTTATACTTGAAATATGATGAGAAGTATTCACGGATAAGCCTGTTTCTTCATTAATCTATGTTGTAAGTGGCAGCTGTTAATGTAGTAATTTGAAAATAGCAAAATGCTATTGCTTTGCTAATATGTTTTTTTATTTATTTTTGTTAGATTTTATTTTACAAAATAATTTTATTGCTTACCTGTATTCATTAATGTCAGTTTCTTGGCTTCATTCAAAATCCTTGGCAAAGTTATGAAAATAAGTATTTCTTTCAGTCAATAATGATACATTTTTTTAGCTGCATTCAAAGCATTGTGAATGATTGTTTGCTTTATTTTTGCTACCTAGTGTTAAAAATACATGAATGTTTTATTTTAAAAGCTGTTAGAGAATGCTATGCTTCAGATTTGAGATCAAAAATGCGATTTCTTTTAATTTGATGGAGATTGACAATTGCATTCAGGAAGTGGCTGTAGGATGTGCCTTCTTAACTCAAACAACCTTTTCTATTTGAGATTTGAGTAATTACACATAGCTACTTGATTTCTTTATATGTCTCAGATATAGTCTAAAGCCCCCAAATATTTGATATAAATGCTGCCAGTAGATTGTAATTCTAAAGTAGAGTAGTCTCCTTCAAGTCACATTCAGTTATTGGTAACATCATAAACATTTCCATGGGTTTGGTTTTTTTTTTAAAAAAAAATATGGAACTGGTATAGTGTTGCTTTCTTCAGCATATTTTAGGACCATGTTACTTAGTAATGGAGTTTCTGGTTCAAATACCATAATAAACCAATGACTACCTGTACTGTTTTCTTAATAAAGCTTATTTTGTGAAACCCACAAAAATTACATGATTTATACTTTGGTATTCACTAAAGAAATTTAACAAATATATTTTTGGCAATGCTTTCTTTTTTTCTTCCTTTTTATTGACCAGTCAATAACTAAATAATTTTTAATATCTATGTACAATTAGAAGCAAATGAAAATATGCAAATAGAAGCAAATACAAAACATTCTTTGATTTGAAACTGGTTTATTTAAATTAATGGAAACACAAACCTTTGTTTTGATATGTATCTTAAGTTTTATTTATAAATATCAATGAATAAATATTTCAACATTTTAAATTACAATTTAAATTGTTTTGGTTTCATTGCAGTCTTGGACCCCTGGTGAGTAAAGTGAAAGAATACCAAGTAGAGACAATTGTTGATACTCTCTGTACTAACATGCTTTCTGACAAAGAGCAGCTACGTGATATTTCAAGCATTGGTCTAAAAACGGTTATTGGAGAACTTCCTCCTGCATCTAGCGGTAAATCTTTCTTATTTCCTTCTCTTGATCATTTATTATTATCTAGTTTGATTTTAGTTGGTCAATCTCAATACAAATGAAGTGTAACAAATAATTATTTTATTTTAAAACATTTGATTTGTAATTGGTTCTCTTTGTTGTTTAAGTATATGTTTTATGTACTAATGTTTTAATTTCCAGCTTGGATTTTATGTGTTTCAAGAAAGGAAACAGAAAGTGTTAGGTCCTTGATTACCATGTTTCCCCGAAAATAAGACAGGGTCTTATTTTCTTTTGACTCCTGAAATAAGCACTTGGCCTTCTTTTCAGCGAGGTCTTATTATTTTTGAGGTGCAGGAGGCGGTGAGCGTGGTTACCTCAGGCTGTTGCTGTGTTACAATATTTTCGGGGAGGGCTTATTTTAGCGCATGCACTTAAAAGCCCAATTGGGCTTATTATCCAGGGAGGGCTTATTCAGAAGAACAAATAATCTGGTGGGGGTGGGGGAAACAGGAGGGAAGAAAAATCTAACAGTTTTTGTCTGGTCCAGCTTGTAAAATAATTTGTACATGGTGCAGCTTAGTTTTACCAGCATGGTGTTTTAATATTCTTTTCCTAGATCGTTCTCAAAAAGATCTGAGTTATAACTGGAAGTTTAAGTAAGAAATTGTGTATAAATTCCAGTCACTTATACATGTGGTTTGTTGTTTTGCCTGCTGTGCACTTATGCGTATACCTTTCTAGGAAATAAAAATAGATTTGTTATATAATTTATTCAATTACATGTATTACAAAATGAGTAGCATTTTATTTTGGAAATATTACATATCTTTACCAATAATTACTAGTTTAATATTGATATTGCATTGATTTTCAGGCTCTGCATTAGCAGCTAATGTTTGTAAAAAAATTACTGGGCGACTTACTAGTGCTATTGCAAAACAAGAGGATGTGTCTGTTCAGTTAGAGGCTTTGGACATCATGGCTGACATGTTGAGCAGGTAAACATATACATTAAAGACACTCTTAGGCAGTATTTCTGCAAACTGCCCTATTCATGTTTGCCTGTTACAAAAATGCCTTGACAATATAATTTATCATATTGATTTTGTTTTTTTAATGTTTTAAGGCAAGGAGGACTGCTTGTGAACTTCCATCCTTCTATTCTGACGTGTCTGCTTCCTCAGCTAACTAGTCCAAGGCTTGCTGTGAGAAAAAGAACCATCATTGCTCTTGGTCATCTTGTTATGAGCTGTGGTAACATAGTGTTTGTGGACCTCATTGAACATCTCTTGACTGAGCTATCAAAAAATGATTCCATGTCAACAACAAGAACCTATATACAATGTATTGCTGCCATCAGTAGACAAGCAGGTCATAGGATAGGTAAATAAATTTATACAGTACTTTCACATTTTTATGTGAAGTGTTAAATATTTCATAATTATATTTTTATTTTTCTGCCATCAGGTGAATATCTTGAGAAAATTATCCCTTTAGTAGTAAAATTTTGTAACATAGATGATGATGAACTTCGAGAATACTGCATTCAAGCATTTGAATCTTTTGTTAGGAGGTAAGGTATCCATTGCTTTGTTTGGTTTCTCCTAGTTATCTGTATAGTATGAAAAAAATTGTAGTCACAGAAAAAATAGTTATTTTCTTGTGAAATCATGAAGTCCTTCCAGTGTTTGTCATTGAATTAAATTGTATTCTTTGTTCTTTTACTAATTCTGAATTATTTTGGTAAGATATATAATTATTTCAAAGTACTATCTCCTTAATATGCCCTTGCAAAAGACAATTAATAGGGAATGCTTATCTGGTGCTTGAGATGTGCTGTCACTTAAAATTTATACTTCTTAAAAGTACTAGTGGAAAATCTACCATAAAACATTTATATTATATATTAAGCATGTTATGTGATATATATTTGAAATTCTGTAAAATATTCAATAAAGTATTCACCTCATAAGCCTAAGACTGAAAATCAGGCTTGTCAGATGTTACACCTTTTCTATCCTGCTCTACGGAGTAGAGAGTTGGTCTCTGACAGAAAACCACTTGAAGAAACTAGAAGCATTTGAAATGTGGATTTAAAGACAATTGTTATGTATAAGCCGGGTTGACAAAATCACAAATGTGGAGGTGATAAGCCGTCTGGGAAAGCAAAGGAAAACCATCAAAGCCATTAAAAAGTGAAAGTTAGAATATTTTGGACATGTGATGTGACACCCAGAAAAATACGGCATACTTCACTTAATCCTCCAGGGAAAATTTGAAGGCAAACGAAGTCCAGGCAGAAGAAGAACATCCTGACTTCAAAACCTAAGAGACTGATTTGGACAAAACTCAGTACTTTTTCATGCAGCTGTTGACAAAAATAGGATTGTCAACATGATTGCCAACGTCTGATGACGGATAAGGCACAAGAAGAAGAAAGTATTCAACTTACAATCACAATTGAGCCCAAAAGTTATGTTGCTAAGTGAGACACTGGTTAAGTGAGTTTTGCCCTATTTTACAACTTTTCTTGCCACAGTTAATAAGTGAATCATTGCAATTGTTAAATTAGTTACACAGTTGTTAAGTGAATTTGGCTTCCCCAATGACTTTGCTTGTCAGAAGGTTGCAAAACGTTATTCCATGACCCTGGGACACTGCAATTGTCATAAATATGAACCAGTTGGCAAGTATCCATATTTTGATCATGTGATCACGGGGATGCCACAACAGTCATAAGTATGAAAAATAGTCATGTCACTTTTTTCTGTTCTTCTGTAACTTCAAATGGTCACTAAATAAACTGTTGTAAGTCAAGGATTACCTGTATAGAATACATACAATAGAATAATGAATTGCTTTATATTAGATTTTCCAATTGGTTCTTTTGAGAAGTGTTAATCAAACCTGAGAAATGTTTCTAGTATTTATACTCTTTTATCTATAAAAGAAGTGAGCATTTTTGTTGTTTTGGTCTTACAAGATGGGAAGAAATCTTGTAAATAACAGCTGAAAAATTCATCTTCATCTACAGTCAGGTCTTTGATTCTTTGGAGGCACTGTAGTGGGAAGAATATTTACTTCTCTCTGTCAGTTGTCCAAACTTTTTGTCAGTTCTTTAACAATGTTGTAAGTCATAATGATACAATTGAATGGAGACGTATGCCTGGCTTGTGTGTTTTAGGGTGTCCATAGAGCATGGGAGGACAGGTCCCCTGCTATTTCATCTGCCGCTGCTCTTTCGAGATTTGACCTATCTTGATAAGGTCATTGAAAGTTCTCTTGATTTGGTTGTCTAGTTTGATCCAATTGTATAGAAGATGAAATCATGGTCTCATTTGATGTCACACACTACATATCCATAGATCCAGAACTAAAAAAGGAATCCATGACAGCGCTACTACACAGCATACCACATCTAACCAAATATACCTGGATTGGAAGACAGAATTGTGGACCTTATAACTTTTACTAACCTATAACCATACAGTGGGGCAAAAAAGTATTTAGTCAGCCACCAATTGTGCAAGTTCTCCCACTTAAAAAGATGAGAGAGGCCTGTAATTGATCATAGGTAGACCTCAACTAAGAGAGACAAAATGAGAAAACAAATCCTGACAATCACATTGCCTGATTTGGAAAGAATTTGTTTGCAAATTATGGTGGAAAATAAGTATTTGGTCAATATCAAAAGTTCATCTTAATACTTTGTTATATATCCTTTGTTGGCAATAACAGAAGTCAAACGTTGTCTGTAAGTCTTCACAAGGTTGGCACACACTGTTGCTGGTATGTTGGCCCATTCCTCCATGCAGATCTTCTCTAGAGCAGTGATGTTTTGGGGCTGTCGCTGGGCAATACGGACTTTCAACTCGTTCCAAATGTTTTCTATGGGGTTGAGATCTGGAGACTGGCTAAGCCACTCCAGGATCTTGAAATGCTTCTTACGAAGCCATTCCTTCATTGCCCGGGCAGTGTGTTTGGGATCATTGTCCTGCTGAAAGACCCAGCCACATTTCATCTTCAATGCCCTTGCTGATGGAAGGGGGTTTGCACTCAAAATCTCACGATACATGGCCCCATTCATTCTTTCCTGTACACGGATCAGTCATCCTGGTCCCTTTGCAGAGAAACAGCCCCAAAGCATGATGTTGCCACCCCTATGCTTCACGATAGGTATGGTGTTCTTTGGATGCAACTCAGCATTCTCTCTCTTCCAAACATGATGAGTTGTGTTTCTACCAAACAGTTCTACTTTGGTTTCATCTGATCATAATGACATTCTCTTCTGGATCATCCAAATGCTCTCTAGTAAACTTCAGACGGGCCTGGACATGTACTGGCTTAAGCAGGGGACACGTCTGGCACTGCAGGATCTGAGTCCCTGGCGGCTTAGTGTGTTACTGATGGTAGCCTTTGTTACGTTGGTCCCAGCTCTCTGCAGGTCATTCACTAGGTCCCCCCATGTGGTTCTGGGATTTTTGCTCACCGTTCTTGTGATCATTTTGACCCCACGAGGTGAGATCTTGCGTGGAGCCCCAGATTGAGGGAGATTATCAGTGGTTTTGTATGTCTTCCATTTTCTAATTATTGCTCCCACAGTTGATTTCTTCACACCAAGCTGCTTGCCTATTGCAGATTCAGTCTTCCCAGCTTGGTGCAAGTGTACAATTTTGTTTCTGGTGTCCTTCGACAGCTCTTTGGTCTTCACCATAGTGGAGTTTGGAGTGTGACTGTTTGAGATTGTGGACAGGTGTCTTTTATACTGCTAACGTTCAAACAGGTGCCATTAATACAGGTAATGAGTGGAGGACAGAGGAGCCTCTTAAAGAAGAAGTTACAGTTCTGTGAGAGCCAGAAATCTTGCTTGTTTGTAGGTGACTAAATACTTATTTTCCACCATAATTTGCAAATAAATTCTTTCCAAATCAGACAATGTGCTTTTCTGGATTTGTTTTCTCATTTTGTCTCTCATAGTTGAGGTCTACCTATGATGTCAATTACAGGCCTCTCTCATCTTTTTAAGTGGGAGAACTTTCACTATTGGTGGCTGACTAAATACTTTTTTGCCCCACTGTATGTACTTCCAGTTTAACAGACAAGTATACCAACAAATCAAAGGAACATTCATAGGATCATGGATTTCAGGACTCATAACAGACACTGGAATGCAACACCTTGAATCTACAGCACTCCCATGCCAATAATCTAAAGTATGGATCCAGAATATAGATGACACCTTTATTATAATAAAATGAACCAACTAGAGAAAAAACATGAAACTATAAACAACTTCTTCAAAGGAATAAAATTCACAAGGGAAGAAGAAGAAAACAATGCTACTTTCCTGAATATCCTCATCAGTAAAGGCAGTGATGGCAAATTAGAAACACAAGTCTACCATAAAAGTACCCACACCAACCAAGTGCTCTACTACCAAAGTAAAAACCCAACCTCCCACAAGAGAAGCTATAATAACACTATTTAGATGAGCACAAACACCCTACAGCAACTCTGAACATTGGAAGAAAGAAACAGATCATTATATAACATCTTCCAACAAAATAGATACCTGGCAACTTTGTAGAAAAACTGTCTGACCACTCAATCTACTATAGTACAACCAACACAAACTGTAAAAAGGATAATGCTGCCATAGATCAAAAACATCTCAGAAACCATCAACTGACTATTACAACTACATGGCATCACTGTAGCACATAAACTAATTAAAGCCCTCCAAAACATCCTAAGTAAATCAAAATACTAGCAGAGCACACCTCTGAATACCAAGTAGCAGTCAAGAGATATGATGAAAAGTACGTAATTTCACAAAACGTGGATAGATTCAACCATAGTATCAACGGGGAAACTTGTCACTCAGACAAATCAGCCACCAGCAGGCACATGGAAATAAACTACTACATGCTGCTTAAAAGAGGCAATGAAAAAATCAAAAAGACCAGCACCTCCCCATCAGGAATCAACACCTTGTGGGCAGCAATTAACCCCTAAATTAATATTAGACCAACAATCAAGAAGTAAACAGTACAATAAAGGAATTACCAATGCAGACAAACAAGCTAACAATAAACAATAGCCAATCAAGGAAATCACCAAGGTCACCCCCACCAACACTGACAAGGCAAGCCACTTGTATATAAAAATAAGAGCAAATCCACTCCATTCTAGCGTTGATGATGTTACCTAGTTTGGCAATGAAATGTCTGTAAGAAGAGCACAATCTAATCCTGAGCTACAAATATTCTCTTGGAATCTTTGATCCGAATCCAGAAAGCTCTTATGGTTTTCTTTTGCATAAATTCTGTCATTGTATAATTTTCTAAGCATTGAAGAGAGTTAGGTGTCATATGGATTAATTTGATACTTTTCCGCTTTCTGTTACAGAGGGTTCCCCCCTCTCTTTTTGGTCATACCAAGCTTAGCTAAAAGCTTATTTCCTCAGAAGAGGGAGAGGTTCTTCGTCCTTATATAAGTATACATTTCACATTGTACAAATTATTTGGATGGAGACAGATAAGATATTTGTTTTGTTTACTACTTAACTAATAAAGAGAGCTGACATCATCACCTCAATACATTGCCATATTAAACTAGTAGTTTGCTTGAGATTTTGATCAGCCATCCAGAAATATGTTACACAACATGGTCAGCTATGCATATATTTTAAATAAACACACTTCCCTAGAAAACTTAGTTCTTCTAAGTTCATCCTAAATGTTAGGCACTTACTTTTAGAGGAAAGAAGTGTATCATTCCAACAGCATGACCTGGGAATTTCAGATTCTCAAGCAGAATAAAAGAAGATTTACAGATAGTGTTAAATGTGAAAGCCATATATAAATGCTTCAGGGCATAAGCATAATAATATTTACATTCTCTTTGTATGACTAAGTAATTATAAATGTAATAATGCTTAATTAATAGTCATCTAATTATTACTTTTATTATACAGATGCCCTAAAGAAGTTTATCCTCATGTAACCACCATTATAAACATTTGTCTTAAGTACCTTACCTACGATCCCAATTACAATTATGATGATGAAGATGAAGATGAGAATGCTATGGATGCTGATGGTGGAGATGATGATGACCAAGGTAGTTTGTGTTGGAAATAAAACCATGTATATGTGAGAGTGTGTGTGTGTGTGTTTGTGTATGTATACATATACACACACACATACAAACAACACACACACACACACACGCACATGCACGTATACCGTGTTTCCCCGAAAATATGACATGTCCTCCCCCCCCCCCCAAATAAGCCCAGTGAACAACACTCCCCCCTTTCTGGCCAGGCAGAGCACCACTCACCAACCCAGCGGTATCCTAAAGGCACCAAGCCATGCGAGTGCCAGTTCACCCTCCCTCCCGCTTTCAGGATACTGCTGGGTTGGTGAGTGGCGCTCTACCTGGTTGGAGAGGGGTTGCGCGAGCGCCTGTTCCCCCTCCCCTACTTGCGTGCCTCCCAGTCCTCACCACGGCCTGGACTAGCTATCCCTGCAGGGCCAAGGCCACAACCGCCATCCCAGCACTGAGGATAGCTTCTTCTGAGAGGCCGGTTGGGCCTGCCGCCTGCTGCTGAAACTTCCAGGAGTCAGGGAAGTGTGTTCCGGCAGCCACGCCACAACCATAGAGCGGGGAGCGCACTCCCAGAGCGGCCACTGCTGGAAGACTCTGTCCCGGCTCCCGGAAGACTCATTAGCTGGCAGCTGGCCCAGGCTGTGGTGAGGACTGGGAGGCATGCAAATGGGGGGGGGGGGGACAGGCGCTCATGCAACCCTTCTTTCCAGCCGGGCAGAGCGCCCCTCACTGAGTGAGCGGTACCCCAAAGGTGCCAAGCCAGACGAGCGACGGTCCCTTCCTCTCTGTCGCTCGCACGACTTGCTTCCTTCAGGATGCCGCTGAGTCGATGAGTGGCGCTCTGCTCGGCTGCAGAGGGGAGTGGCCAGGCGGCTGCTCTTGGGAAGAGCTTGGCTCCAAAATAATAACCCTCCCCCCCATAATAAGCCCAAGGCCATATTTCAGGGATCAAAAGAAAATAAGACCCTGTATTATTTTCGGGGAAACACGGTACACATACACACACACACACACCTCCACACTCCATAGACAAACGTCTAGTGTTATTTTTACAGATGTAAATTGCAAACTAGCATTACAGTCTGTCAGTATTAGCAATTGCTAAGTATGTGTGTGTGTGTGTGTGTGTGTAAAATATATACATAAACATTGTTTAGTGTTATCTCTGATTTTTAATCATGACTGCATATAACCTGGTATCCTTTTATTCTTTTCAAGGGAGTGATGACGAATATAGTGATGATGATGATATGAGCTGGAAGGTTAGACGTGCAGCTGCAAAATGTTTGGATGCTGTAGTCAGTACGAGGCATGAAATGCTGCCCGAGTTCTATAAGACAGTATCCCCTGCTTTAATTGCAAGATTCAAAGAGCGGGAGGAGAATGTAAAAGCAGATGTTTTCCATGCATATCTCTCTCTTCTAAAACAAACTCGACCTATACAGAGTTGGCTCTGTGATCCTGATGCAATGGAGCAAGGAGAAACACCTTTAACAATGCTTCAGAGTCAGGTTAGTAAAGAAAAGCATCCATAGCACCAACATTTGATTATGCAAAGTGGTGTGTGCGTCTTTAAAGCAGTATACAATTATATTACTCCTAACTGTAATGAACTGTCTAGATCAAATACAGATATTTTGTGATATAGAGGCTTGAATCATTATGCTGTTCAGCTTTTAGATAGCTACTTTTGCTTTATAGAGGTTAACTGCTGCTGCATCCTAATACAACAAAGTACAAAGGTACTTTGTACCCAGGAAAGGTACTCAGGAAATATTCTGAGAACAGACTACTAGTCCAGGTGAGCACTTGGTCTAATCCAGCAGGGCTTATCTTGTATTCTTATTTCTATCATTATATAAAAACCTATTCATAATTTGTGTATTTGTATAGGGAGAGTAATGGTTGGACTGTCTTATGCACATATAATTACAGGTTCCCAATATTGTTAAAGCTTTGCATAAACAGATGAAGGAAAAAAGTGTGAAGACTCGTCAATGCTGTTTTAATATGCTAACTGAATTGGTCAATGTATTGCCTGGTGCTCTCACACAACACATTCCTGTACTTGTTCCAGGTATGATTTTGTGTATTTTGCTTTAAAACAATTTTGAACTTTTAACATATTTTAAAGTACTGCTTAGTTTTGAGTCAGTACTATGTCTTCTTCAGCCATTATACAACTATGCTGTAGAGTTATGTGAGAATTCAATTCAGATATGCTATTTGGCGATTGAGTCTCCAAATAGTATCATCCAAATATCCAAACTGAATCATATGCTTGGACTTTCTTGGGATGATTGACTTGACCCCTGCATTTTAGAATACAAAGCATATAGCCAAAATAATAGTCAAATATTTATAAATAGGAGCAGGGAAGAAATAATGTTTTCTCCAAATAGAATATTTTATATTCATGCTAAAGGTTTTGAAATATTTTTTTGTTATTCTGATGTGCTGAAAGTTTGAAAGGTATATGGATAAGAAGAAGAAACAGGAAAGTAATGGAAGTAAATATCTATGCAAAGAAAAGACTGGAAAGAACAAAATTGAGAGAAGGAGTCTTTAAATAAAATTGCCATAAATTTTTCCAATTTCATGGAACAGCTGTTGGTTTTATGTTAAAATTGTGTCAAAATCAATTTAACAACAGTTAAATTGTTGATAGAACCAGATGCTGCCAGTTCGGGCCTTCGCCCAAATGGGTAGTTCCAATTCTGAGCTTTTCAGAGAACTGGCAAATCGGACCACCGGCTGGCCCCACCCCCACCCGTTTTGGGGCAGGAAAATGTCTAGAAAAATGCTCCAAAACAGTCAATTTTCCAGGCTGTTTTCAGTGGCCATTTTTCTGGCCAAAATCAACCCAAAAATGGCCCCAAAAAGCTGACTGTGAGAAGAAGAGAAGTCAGGTGAGCCAGAACCAGACGTGTCCTGGGTCCCCTCATCCTAGAAGCAGCAACCTTGCACTCTTCCCTTCTCTGCTAGCCCCCTTCTTCGGATGGAATCGCCCAGCAATGGAGAGGGAAAAGGCGGTGCCGTTTCTGTGTGGCACTCTCCCCTCAATGCTAGTGGCTGTCTCTGCCCCCTTCACCCTCTCCATCTCCGCTGCTGGGTGATCCCGTGCGAAGAAGGGGGCTAGCAAAGAGGGGAGAGTATGAGGTTGCTGCTTCTGGGATGAGGGGGCCCAGGAAGCGTCTGGATCCGATTGTGCCAATTTCAAAGGTCATAAACATTGGGCTGGCTTGTATAAAATAAATATTTCAGTAAATGAATGTTAAAACTACTTAAAGCCTTAAAAAGTGAGAAGAAAACTTTGAACTAAGCTTCGAAAGGCTAGTGATGCAGATAGTGGATTATCGGTGCAATAAAATTCTGACCTTATGTGCTACTTAGTAAACAAGCAGAAAGATTATGTATCTGCTGAAGTCTATATAGTTTGGATACGAGGCTTTTCTGATACAAATCATTGTGACCTGACTACCCCCAAAAGAAAAGTTTATGATGATATTAGAGAGAGAGAAAAAAATGACTATAGGCAATTAACTATCAGTAAGAGGTTTAGAGGTTTTATTCAACTTGTATGCCGCCCTATTCCCGAGGGACTCAGGGTGGCTAACAAAACCGGAAGGGAGGGGAACAATACTATACAGTACTTTTTATTTTCGTAGTCACTGGGCCTTTGGTGAAAAAAAGTTGCATCAACGAGTTCTACTAAGATAACCACCAACCCTCTTCAGAAAGAGGTGCGGTTCTGTAAGAATTACTATTTTCTCACTTTTGAGACTTTGTAGTGTAAAAGTAGAAAAATATTTATTGACACGCAGGTTACAAAATATTTATTGAGATGCGGATAACAAATGGAGATAATATCTATTTCCCTTATTAATTTTTTTGTTACTTAAATACAAATTCATACAATTATTGATACACATTTAGTTTAACTTAGATGTTTAGAATTATAAGAGAAGTATTTTGGAAATATAAAATTATGCAAATTAATTATACATTCTTTTACAGGCATAATTTTTTCACTGAATGACAAATCAAGTTCTTCTAATCTGAAGATAGATGCTTTATCTTGTTTGTATGTGATCCTCTGTAATCACGCTCCCCAAGTTTTTCATCCTCATGTCCAAGCATTGGTGCCTCCTGTTGTGGCATGTGTTGGAGATCCATTTTACAAAATAACGTCTGAGGCACTTCTAGTTACCCAACAGCTGGTTAAAGTCATACGTCCTCTGGATCAGCCTTCTTCTTTTGATGCCAGTCCTTATATCAAAGATTTGTTTACTTGTACAATCAAGAGACTGAAAGCTGCTGACATTGATCAAGAAGTGAAAGAGAGAGCAATTTCTTGTATGGGCCAAATCATTTGCAGTCTTGGAGACAATCTTGGTTCTGATCTACCTAATACTCTTCAGATATTTCTAGAGAGACTAAAAAATGAGATAACTCGACTAACCACTGTGAAGGCTTTGACTCTGATAGCTGGTTCATCTCTGAAGATTGATCTGAGGCCAGTTTTAGGAGAAGGTGTTCCTATTCTTGCTTCTTTCCTCAGAAAGAACCAACGTGCTTTGAAACTTGGAACTCTCTCTGCTTTAGATATATTAATAAAAAACTACAGTGATAGCTTGACAGCTGCTATGATTGATGCTGTCCTAGATGAACTTCCACCTCTTATTAGTGAGAGTGATATGCATGTGTCACAAATGGCCATCAGTTTTCTGACCACTCTAGCTAAAGTTTATCCTTCCTCACTCTCAAAAATCAGTGGCTCTATATTGAATGAACTTATTGGGCTGGTACGGTCACCGTTATTGCAAGGTGGAGCACTTAGTGCTATGCTAGAATTTTTCCAAGCTCTGGTTGTGACTGGAACAAGCAACTTAGGGTATATGGATTTATTGCGCATGTTAACAGGTCCAGTGTACTCACAAAGTACAGCACTTACTCACAAGCAGTCTTATTATTCAATTGCCAAATGTGTAGCTGCCCTTACACGAGCATGTCCTAAAGAGGGACCAGCAGTTGTAGGTCAATTTATCCAGGATGTCAAGAACTCGAGATCTACAGATTCCATTCGTCTCTTAGCTTTGCTTTCTCTAGGGGAAGTTGGACATCATATTGACTTAAGTGGACAAATAGAGCTAAAATCCGTAATTTTAGAAGCATTTTCCTCTCCTAGTGAAGAAGTAAAGTCTGCAGCTTCGTATGCATTGGGAAGTATTAGTGTCGGCAATCTTCCAGAATATCTCCCATTTGTCTTGCAAGAAATAACTAGTCAGCCTAAAAGACAATACCTTCTTCTTCATTCCTTAAAGGAAATAATTAGCTCTGCAACAGTACAAGGTCTCAAACCTTATGTGGAGAGCATCTGGTCTTTGCTACTCAAACATTGTGAGTGTGCAGAAGAGGGTACCAGAAATGTTGTTGCTGAATGCTTGGGGAAACTTTCTTTAATAGATCCGGAAACTCTGCTTCCACGCCTCAAAGGATACTTGGCCTCAGGTTTGTAGATATATGTATTGTCTTTTGGAAATAACATTCCGAAGATTATTGAATTATTCAGTACTAATAATTAATGCTGACTTGAATAAATGATTTTGATATTGCTTTAAGTGATAAAGGAATAGAAGGAAATCTTCAACTGTCCAGTTTTTAAATAGAGCTCATTAATACATAAAAAGCTTTGTTATGTCTGTTGAAATGTTTTGAATCAGTTTATTTTGTAAGGTGTGGTACAGATAAAATGCAATATCTGATAAATTGGATAATATTAATTAAAAAAAAATAAGTTATCATTTGGAGAACAGATTGACAATCCAATGTCTAATATTTATGGGAGATAGATGAAATATGCAAGAGGAAGAAATATTTACAGTGATACTGTTTGAAAAGAAGCACTAGAAAAATGGGTGTTACAGTTGTTCTATACAAGAGCTTATAGAATAATTAAAACTGTCCAATTCATGTTGGGACCAGTAGAGCAAGAAATCCTCTTAGTTTTCCTCTCTGCTTTTCGAAGCTTAATTATTTCTTTAAAAGGATCACACTATCAAAGAATTATACTATTTAAAATATTACATGGTAGATTTAATTTATTTTGGCTGTAACTAGTAAAATTATACTTGGATAAATTTGTAAAGAATAAAAATATTTGGCAGCAACAACACACCTGATCATTTCTATTTCTTCCTGGACAGTCACCTTGGGTAGACCTGTGTAGGAAAAATCTATACCTGTGTTGATGGATCTGAGTGCTCTAATCAAATGTACTAATACCAGTTCTGCTGGCACAATGGGATTTCTTCCCCTGCCCTTTCCCCTTCTCAGGAAAACCATTTCAGAGCCTTTTGATGAATTTTATACATTGAATAGGGAAAGAATAATTGCCCCTATCTTGTTCTGTCAACAAAACTGCTTCCATGGCAGTTTAATGGCAATACACAGTTGGCTTCTATTCAAAAGCACTGGTACATTTTGGTTTGTTCTCACTATTCCTTCATGGCTGAAGTCAGCATATGTAATTATGCCTTATTAAGATAATTTCAGGTAAATAATGACTGGCAACATTGTTAACTAAAGATTTGGGGAAATTTTGAGTGTGTTTATTTTTGTGTTTATTTGATGTATACCTTGCTTTTTAAATAGATTCCCAGGATGCTTATTAAAAATTAAAGTTAGAAATATCAAATTAAAACAAAGATAAATACCACAGTTTTAAAAACAGAAAAAGTCAGAAATCAAATCAAGCACTGGGAAATAAAGAATAACTGTTCTTGAAAATGAGACAAGTTTTATACTATAATATTACATAGGGTTATAATAATACATATGCCAAGTATATGTAGTAATTTCTGTTATTTATAATGGAAATGCTATAGAATTTTGTAGATAAAGCATCAATAGTATTATTACTAACATGTTTGTAATTTCTGTAACACCACAGTACAGTACACAGAAAATAAAAATGTTCTATTATCTGTGCCAATTATTTACTATTAGGATCATCATATGCTCGGAGTTCGGTAGTCACTGCTGTGAAGTTCACTATCTCTGATCACCCACAGCCCATAGACCCACTTTTAAAGAATTGTATAGGTGAGTGAGATCACAATAATTTTAACGGGGGTATTTAACATATGTACATGTAATTTCCAGAATAGCTTTAAGGATGGAGAAGATTTTGATTAAATCCCTATTACATCAGCAGGTGTGCTTTGCTTAATGTTTCTTTTGGGAATACTGAACTTTTAAGTAGGACAATAGATACTAGGTGATGTAGATGCCTGTTTTCATGCCTTGAAACAACAAGAAATGCTTCCATCAGAAGTAGCTATTAGCTCTTGAAATAAAACTAACTCTATATACAATTTCCATTAATTGCTAGAGCTGTGCCATATGTCAGATTCAAAGGACAAAGGTCTTTCGAGTGCATATGGTCTCAGTTACTTAAAGAGTTGATATGACTGCCCTCTCTATCTCAGTGACTTTGGGCAGCTTATAATCAGTAGAATAAAGTGCCAGTCTATTTTATTTTATGTTTACTTAAATTTATTAGTGCCAATGGACCCTATGTGTTAGTCCTATATAGATAGTAGTAGCAAAACAGAGTGAATCCCCAGAGATTAAAATATCCAAAAAGAAAAAGCCTAGCAGAGTCACAAGAAGCCACTGTTACTTTTGTTTTCTAAGTATAACTACCATAGTTCATGAATTCTTCTGAACTGTATTAGTTTTGGGGGAAATACCAATTTTAGCAAAAAGAAAAGAGATTCTTGCAAAAGTAATTGGCAAAATACAATTACTTACTGATATTATGCCATTCAATATTTTTTTAAAAAATTACTTTCATCCTGCTTACATACAGGATTAAGTTCTTAAGTCATGAAGCCAAGCATGCACATTGTGATCTAAAAAGAATAAATGTGGCATTTATTTAAAATAAGGAATATTTTAAGGCATCAGTAAAGTAGCTGTGAGTTTATATATAAACTGCTTTCAAGCAAACAAAAACTACATGTATAGGTTTGCTTGAAATCACTTTATAGACCATATTTTCCGGAGTATAAGACATACCGGAGTATAAAACACACCAAGGTTTTGAAGAGGCAAATAAAAAATAAAAGTAGGTAGGTAGATAGAGGGATAGAGAGGGAGAGAAAGAGAGATAAACACAGTAGGAAGGTAGGGAGAGAGACGGAGTAGTTAGGTAGGAAGGGAGATAAAGGGAGAAAGAGAGAGATAGAGGAATAGAGATAGGGAGAGAGAGAGTAGGTAGGTAGGTAGATGTTTCCAGGTGTATTTATCCATGTGCTAGAGAAGGAAATCACTGACAATCTGCAGCACCCAAGACTTTGTTTCTGCTGGTACAGCACTTGATCAATGTCATTCTCATCAATCAGTTAAAGAGCGTTCCAAAGGGGGGGGGGAGTTTTTGCACTCTGCAAACCTTCCAAAAATGGCCCGTTTTTCGTAAAAATGGACCCTTTAAAAAAAAGGCATGAATAGCCTTGGGGGGGCTTGCAGAGTGCTCCTGGGGGTTGCCCCCTCAAATGAGCAAAAAACAGCCCGTTTTCATGGAAAATGGGCCCATTTTTTGTCAAAACAATTGCATGCATAGCCTTATGGAGGCTTATAGAGTGCTTCTGGGGGCTGGGGGGGGGCAAAATTGAGCAAAACACGGTCCATGTTTTGCTCATTTCTGCCCTCCCCAGCCCCCAGGAGCTCTCTGAAAGCCTCCATAAGACTATGCACGGCCAGTTCGGTGAGGGGGGGGGCTTCGGGAGGCAAGAAATGCTGTATTCAGTGTATAAGACACTCAGAGTTTCAGCCTCCTTTTTGGAGGAAAAAAGGTGCAGCTTATACTCTGAAAAATACGGTATTTATGACTGGATTGTACATAATTGTAAAGAGGATTTTGAGAATAAATTATACCCATAATTGAGAATGAAGATACTTCATTTAGGTTATCACTACAGTATGTTTCTTATTTGAACCAAGGCTCACTATTTATCCCTTGGTACAACAATCCAAATCACTTTGACTATGAAGGGGATAAGGAGGGAAAGACATGTGCCTAAGGCTTGCTGCAGTTTTGCTCTAAATTTGGTTTTTTTTTCATAAAATGTTGAACAAGACCATATGATGATTGTCTTTAATTATTACAGGTGATTTTCTAAAAACATTGGAAGATCCAGATCTTAATGTGAGACGAGTAGCTCTGGTAACATTTAACTCAGCAGCACACAATAAACCATCACTAATAAGAGACCTTTTAGACACGGTGCTTCCGCATCTTTATAATGAAACAAAAGTGAGAAAGGAACTAATAAGAGAGGTATGTAAATTCTACTGATGAAGAGTAATCAAGTAGTGGTATCCAAAGAATAAAAATGTTTTCTATTTAAAGTTTCAGATCCTTATTTAAATTGGGCTTCTAATTTGAAGACAGCTGTTTTGTTACAATGGTAATTACAGACATGTCAATCAGGAGTGCCACACCAAGTGGCATATAAGAAGTACAACATACTTTAAATAAACTTTGCAAAGTTTCAATTATTATTTCTTTTTTGTCACATTCAAACCCATCATGTTAAAATCCCCACTGCCTGAGAAAAGTTGCTAACTCTTTGATAAATAAGAGACTGATTACTAAGAGCTCCTATTCAATACTATAGTAAAACCACTTTAGGAATTAGTGAAATTCAGGGAATTTTATACAGTGGTATCATTTGGTTTTTGCAAATTTCATTTGAATAGTGCAATATTAAGTTGACCCTGCCATAGCACGGAATAATGCTAGGAAAAAGTAGTTAAATAGTGAATATAATTTTCCATTGTTTGGTCTACATTTTTACTTGGATAATTCATAGATTCTCTATTCTTATTTACTGTTCTTTGACTGTCACTTACTTCTTATTCTATGTATGTGTGCATGTGCATGTGTGTGTAGAATTGCAGCTGTGTTTATGTTGCTTAAGGTATTCTTTAGAGCAGGGCTGTCAAACTCCCGGCTCAAGGGCCAGATGTATCACATGCTAGCCATGCCCACCCCTGTTTCAGTAAAGGGGGGAAAGTCCTGACATGTCATGTGACACCACTGTCACTGATGTGAGTTTGACACCCCTGATATAGAGCATGGTGTTCAGCCTTTTGGCTTGCCTGAGTGAAGAGGAATTGTCTTGGGCTGCATATAAAATAAGTTAATGTATATAAAACTCAAAATTACATAATAATGTTGAACTTTTATAATTTTGTGGGGCCGCATTACTAGCTGCCCAGAGCCACATGCAAGCTGCAAGTTGGACACACCTGCCTTAGAGTATCATTAAATGTTTTAAATTATTTTAAATCATTTTTAATTCTTAATGAATGATTATTGTAAATATCCATTTAGTTTTAAACTAGAAACTGAAATAAAGTGCCATGAAAATTGAATTAGTAATGGAATTTTGTAATGAAGTTAACTTCTAGAACCTTAGTTTGTTTCTGGAATTTCCTTATGACTTTTCCTTGTCATCATTTTTCAATACATTTATTCAAAGATTATTAAGAACTGATAATTAAATTTAATGAATGCTCTTATTTTCTGATTTGGTTTGCAGGTTGAAATGGGGCCATTTAAACATACAGTTGATGATGGTCTTGATATTAGAAAGGCAGCTTTTGAGTGTATGTATACTCTGCTAGATAGTTGTCTGGATAGACTCGACATCTTTGAATTCCTAAACCACGTTGAGGATGGTTTGAAAGATCACTATGATATTAAGGTTAGTTTTTAATATATCTATTTATGTAATATAGTAACATAATTTTTGGTGCAAATGCAATATGTATAGGGATAAAATGTTTCAAATAAAAAGAAATAAAATACTTATTTCTAACACAAAATACAAGTTTTTATGATTTTTTGTTATTGCCTCAGGGAAGCTGTTCTGTGCCAGTAAAAGTTGAAGATGGATTAAAACAACTGCCACATCTTGAGCAAGACTGCTTCAGTCTGCATCTTCCTTAATTAGAGAAAATGTGCAGAGGCACAGACCCATATTAATGGGAGATGGCTTGAGCTATTTTCAGAATTGACAGAGGTCTGTCTTTCCACCTTCACGTAGGACAAAGTGCAAGCAAAACAGCACCAAAGTGCAAACAAAGCAGTACCAGCACTGGTACTTCCTTGTGTAGGAATGCCATCAGCACTGGCATGTACCAATTAGCAATGGAGGCACAAAGGCCTCAAAAAGTGGTGGGTGGTGGTACATAATTGACTTGAGGAAGAAATACATCTAGGTGGAACCAGTGTTAACTGTCTAGATAGGATGGCCAATGAAGTATAGAATTCATTATTTTATTTTCTGATAGTTGTTTAGTTCAAAGTGACAAATTGTGTTGAAAAAGAAATAAGACCCACAAATAAACGTCCACAGAAAAATCAAAGTTATAGCAGGAATTAAATACAGGTAATCCTCGACTTACAACAGTTCAGTTAGTGACTGTTCAAAGTTACAAAGGCACTGAAAAAAGTGACTTACGACTATTGTTCACACATTTGAATATTGTAGTATCCCCGTGGTCATGTGATCAAAATTCAGATGCTTGACAACTGACTCACATTTATGATAGTTGTAGTGTTCTAGGGCTATCTGATCACCTTTTGCAACCTTCTGACAAGCAAAGTCAATGGGGAAACCAAATTCTCTTAACAACCATGTTACTAATTTACAACTGCAGTGATTCACTTAACAAAGATGGCAAGAAAAAATCATAAAATGTGGCAAAACTCACTTAACAAATTGCTCACTTAGCAACATAAATTTTGGGTTCAATTGTGGTCATAAGTCCAGGACTACCTATACACAATAGTATGCACATCTTACATATGTTATGCCACGCATTACTTACGTTATACATTATATTACATTATGTAACATTACATATGTTAACAGCATATTTAATGGGCACAGAACACTAACTTGGAGGGGTTGACAAAATAGAAAGATATGGTTGATCTTCTGAAAAGAAGTAACATTCCTTTGCAGTGTCCGGTTTATTAACTGTTATGTTTCTCCTAACCAGATGTTAACATTTTTAATGCTGGTGAGACTATCTACGTTGTGTCCAAGTGCGGTATTGCAGAGGCTGGATAGACTGGTTGAACCCTTGCGTGCTACATGTACAACCAAGGTACTGTATGAATTTATTTATCTTAATATACGATTTGTAAAACATAATTGCATTAATTCAGAACCAATCACCAATCCCTCGTATTAAGCCTGAGTCACCTTACTATTTCTAAAATTGTGATTTATGGGAGTAATTTGTATGATTTTTTTCCAAGAAGAATGATACAAAAGCATCATTCCTATCAGGCTATTTCCCACCTATCCCCAGTTTTTGTTCTTACATGAAAATAAAATAGTCTTATTCCTGGCTTCTGTTCGTTGTCCAGATGTTACTCCCCTCTAACAGGTTCTACTATCAAAATTGTTTTTAATCTTTATTAAAATTCATAAGATCAGGATACTTTTTGTTCCTACCATGACTTTTTTCTAATTGTAAGATAACATTTTGTAACAGCTTCAGTAGTGAATAAAAGGTAGAGAAACAAAATCTTCAGTCAAAGATAATAATTCTTCAGATAATAATGAAAGTTGCAAGACATTCTGAAGAACTTTTACTCTGATAGTACTCTATACTACTTATAGTGTGGTGTATTTACATTGTTTGCATATCTTTTTAATTTAATTCTGTTGTTGAAAATTATTACCTAAACATCATTTTCTTGAAATAAAATAGGTAAAAGCAAACTCTGTGAAGCAAGAGTTTGAAAAGCAAGATGAACTGAAGCGATCAGCTATGAGGGCAGTAGCAGCATTATTAACTATTCCAGAAGCAGAAAAGAGTCCACTAATGAGTGAATTTCAGTCACAGATAAGCTCTAATCCAGAGCTTGCAGCCATCTTCGAAAGCATCCAGAAAGATTCATCATCCACTAATTTGGAATCAATGGACACCAGTTAGATATTTGAACAGGGACCATTAATTTTAACCGTACAATGCACTGAATTTAAAATTTACAAGTTTAAAAAAAAGAAAAATATCGAATCGTCACAATGTTCAATTTTACCTTTATGGAGACAGTTTGGCTTTTTTCCATTGTTGTTTTTTTAGCATTTATTCCAAAATATGTATTTCCATAACTCCAAAGTTGTAAGCCACACATGTTTTAGTGGATTTGAATACCCATTGAATAGAAATAAAAGTTAAAACGCATGATGTATGGAAATAGATTCCAACATCCATTTGCCCTGTAATGTTTAGGATTAAAAGTTTAAAAACTTGTGGCCATGATTTTTCTTTTCATTTTTTTCTTGAAACCAAACCAAATAACATTTGTGTTTGCCTGGTAGATAGGCTTAAAAAAACTGTGAAGAGTTACTATCGTACATCTTAGGTACAATTTTAAAATAGAAACGCAAGTAAATGTCCTTTTTAAACATGTGGGAATAAACAATTTTTGTTCACACTAATTTTGTATGAGGAAATTTACAAATGTGCGTAAAGCAGCATGTGCGATTTATTCATAACTAAATTCAGATTAATATATTGATGCAGCCAGTGTTTTCCTTCATAGCTAATGCAGTTGGTTTATTTCATTGCAATTATTTACATATATATACTGCCAAGGCAATTTTTCATCAGTATAAAAATCATAAGTATAAGCAGCTATATGCAAAACAATTAACAACAAACAGTATTCTAAGCAAAGAAAGATGCAGGTAGGGTAGTTCCCACTGGGCAGCTTATACAGATGGGATGAGAGACTGCTGACTTGAGCAAAGGATATTCTTTTAAACTTGTTTTTATTTTTCATATATTTGGGTAATCTTTAATATATTTATTTGAAAATCCAAAAGCAAGGTTATTTAAAAATGGTTTTCAAAAGACTATATTGATCATTCTTAACCAGGCCTGCACAGCATGTGGTTCACACAGTCTCCTTGTATAAACCACCAGCATTTTTCAAAAAGTTATTAAGTGTACTGCTGTTGAGTGCCTTCAGGCCTCATTGCTGCTGGTCCATTAGCTTGCTGATTGGGGTGCCAGGTATTCTTTTGCAGCCTCTGATGGTGATGGTTTTTAATTTATCATTATGGCCGGCTCTTAACAGTTGAGGTAGTCATCAGTGGAATGAAAAAAATAGCTTGTGCCCATCCCACCCCTTATTTTTGGTGCAAATCTTGTGATATTCTAGCAATAGTGAGGACTGCTACCTGGGGCCAAAGTTAAATTTCTTCTGTAACTTAAAAGGTCTGCCAAATATGGCGATTGTCGAAGAAGATGCCAGTTTTCATTTGTATCTATATTTATATCTGAGAGCAGCTAAAAAATGGAAAGATAGAATGTCAGTTAAAGAGAGGGCAAGAGAAGATTTGTGATGGCAGTCAGGCTACCTCTGGCGAGCACATGGAGGGCTGTGCGGCCCCCTAAAGACATGCCACCCTACACCATTACTGACCCACTGCCAAACTGGTCATGCTGGAGGATGTTGCAGGGAGCAGAATGTTCTCCACGGCGTCTCCAGGCCCTGTCACGTCTGTTGCATGCTCAGTGTGAACCTGCTTTCATCTGTGAAGAGCACAGGGCGCCAGTGGCGAATTTCCCAATCTTGGTGTTCTCTGGCAAATGCCAAATGTCCTGCACGGTGTTGGGCTGTAAGCACAACCCCCACCTGTGGATGTCGGGCCCTCCTACCACCCTCATGGAGTCTGTTTCTGACCGTTTGAGCAGCCATATGCACATTTGTGGGCTGCTGGAGGTCATTTTGCAGGGCTCTGGCAGTGCTCCTTGCACAAAGGCAGAGGTAGCGGTCCTGATGTTGGATTGTTCCCTCCTACGGCCTCCTCCATGTCTCCTGATGTACTGGCCTGTCTCCTGGTAGCGCCTCCATGCTCTGGACACTACGCTGACAGACACAGCAAACCATCTTGCCACAGCTCACATTGATGTGCCGTCCTGGATGAGCTGCACTACCTGAGCCACTTGTGTGGGTTATAGACTCCGTCTCATGCTACCGCTAGAGTGAAAGCACCGCCAGCATTCAAAAGTGACCAAACCATCAGCCAGAAAGCCTAGGAACTGAGAAGTGGCCTGTGGTCACCACCTGCAGAACCACTTCTTTATTGGGGATGTCTTGCTAACTGCCTATGCTTTCCACCTGTTGTCTATTCCATATGCACAACAGCATGTGGAATTGATTGTCAATCAGTGTTCCTACCTAAGTGGACAGTTTGATTTCACAGAAGTGTGATTGACTTGGAGTTACATTGTGTTGTTTAAGTGGTTTCTTTCTTTCTTTTTTTGAGCAGTGTATATCACAGGATATTAGTGCCTTGTGTTATCTTTATATTTTACAGTTGTAGTGATTAAAACATTCCTGTTCCTTCAGTATTCTCCCTTCAAAATCAGAAAACCAGCAAAGGCAATGTACCCGGCTGCTTGGGAAGCAAGAATGATAAGGCCCTTAACTGAGCCATGTTTGTAGTTGGAGCAGCCAGCAGGACTTTGCTCACCTTTGGAAACTACTCACCATCACACAATATGCATTCCTGTATCCTTGCTCTGTTCACAAAGTCTCAGCTATATGATTTGGACTAGTTTGTGAAACTCTGACCTAAATTCTGGACTGAAACAGGCCAAGTTGTCATTTCCCAATCCTGCACTGGATTTCTGAATTCTCAGCTTTGGAGCTGCACTGATTCCAATAGGAGTAGTCCTTGATTACCAGACAAGGTCATCTCTGTGGACACAACTGCTCCGCCAAGAATTCTACCTGGCATTTTAGTTGTTTGAAGTAGACTTTCATCATTAAACCAATTGCAACTCACTTTGGTGTGATTGCTTTGTCTGGAACAGGACAATCAACCCTGACACCTGTTGATTGGATCCCTACTCTTCCTAGCTGCTGAAAGACACTAGGGAGATGAATAAACCAAAGTAAAAAAGTAATATATGTATTTTTGACAGGAAGTTGTTCCTCAAGAAATAATTGTTCAATCCAGTTCTATTTGGAGTATAATCATAAAGTTAGAAAGGACCTTAGATGTTTTCTAGTCCAGTGCCCTGCCCGGGTCAGAGATCTTCATACTGTACCAGAGAAATAGTTCTTGTACCATTTTTAAACTTGTTTTTATAGCAAAGGTGGTAGGTAAGTTGCTGAGGCTTCAATCAACACAGGATGGTACCAAACTACATTGATGTCTCTTGTGGATGAATGGGACTGGGATGGGGAAGTGTGATCTCCTGATTGTTATTTTTTTGAGTCTTTGTTACCATCAGTTGTGGTACACATTAAATTAGAATGATTACATGGGTGTAGAGTGGAACGTACTATTTTACAGCAGTATTCTTTGTTCCTCTTGCATCAAGTTTAATCAATGGTAATTAAAGGAGAAAGTTATATGCCTTAGAGCTTTATTGTCATTTCCCTCCTAATATTTACATGGAGAAGTTGGTCAGTTTGCAATCACTTGGATTTGTCAAGTCACTGAACCAGCTGCCCTACAAATGGATCCCCTCTTCTTGCTTTTTTTTTTATAGAGATGAAGTTGTTCAGTATAACATTAATTTTCTTACCTAAAGCGACATCAGTTTTCCATCTATTTTGGCCATTTATGTTTCCTTCTCTTTCAAAGTTGGCTGGATGTCCTAGCTAAAACTGTTTTTATGATGTTCTGTTAGCAGTTCTGTCATGAAGACCTGCCCCTCTTCTAAAGCAATTGAAACAATATTCTGCCATTTATGTGAAGCATTGACATCACAAATATGAATGCTGTGGATATAATTTACTTGGACTTCAATAAGGAATTTGATATAGTAGACCACAACCTACTATTTGATAAGTTAGAAAAATATAGTTTAGACAGCATCACCACCAGATGAATTCGTAACTAGCTGACCAACCACGCTCAACATGTGGTCCTTAATGGAACTGCACCTATGTGAAGGAAAATATCCTAAAGCTCTGTCTTCAATATAATTCACCAATGATTTAGATAGAAGGAGAACTAATCAAATTTGTAGATGATATCAAGCTGGCAGGAATAGCCGACACTCCAGAAGATAGGCTCAAGGTACAGAAAGATCTTGACAGACTTAAACGCTGGCTTCTCAATGATGAGAAATGGTGTGTGCAGATCTCTTATTGACATTCCTGTTCACATTTGTATTATTTTACCACACTAGTTTTCATGCATTATGGCAAGGAACTAAAACATATGACAAAATTTTCAGTATAATCAATACAACTTTTTCTCTAACCACTTTAAATATCAATCTTTTAAAGCTGAAGTGTATCACTGGTATGAGCCAGTTTGGTGTAGTATTTAAGACATCATGACAGAAATTGTGAGACCAAAGCCAACTGGATAACCTTGAGCCACACTCTCATCCCTAGGAAGGAGACAATGGAAAGCCACTCCTGAAATCCTATCGAGGAAACTGTAAAAATGGTCCAGTTTCCAGGAGTCAACAGCGACTTGAAGGCACATACATAGACACACACACAGTCTATTGATTGACGTAAAAATCTTGTTGAGTCTTCCAGGTAAAACAGAAAACTAAATGATCTAATTCTACTTTATTGTTGTAAGGGTACATTAACAAAATCTTGCAAGCCAAACTTGCTGCCACCACTTTTAACTGCTTTTAACTCCATTTGGCTGGATCCTCCCTGACTGTTTGGGCCACTGAGGGCTGCTACCTCTGTTGTCTGATTGTTTGCTATGCAGCATCTCTTCTCCTTATTCCCCAAAGTCATCCACGTATTCCATTATATTTGTGGACACACAAACATTAAAGGAAGAGAACTCAGATTGGGACAGTTAGAAATTCCTATTACTAGAATTATGTGGGTCACATCATCATCCAAGACATAAAAATGTGTCTCCGTTGAACAAACTTTCAGATATAAAATTAATAAATATTAAATATTATTCATATAGGCCAAATTAATGTACAGCATTTATAAGATGGATTCTCATTATGAACATCCTGGAGTGATCTATAATAATGGTAAGATCCATCCAAAATAATACAATATTAAACATAATTAAAACAATCAATAAAAGTGGAAATATTACTAGGGAAGCCAGCAAAAATCAGACAAGTTTTCAAAAGGTACCTAAAGGATACTTGGTGTGCTACAGAAGAGAGGTCATTCTAGAACATTGATGCCATAGAGCAGTGGTCTCCAACCTTGGCAACTTTAAGACTTGTTAAGCAAAGCTGGCTGAGGAACTCTGGCAGTTGAAGTCCACAGGTCTTAAAGTTGCCAAGGTTGGAGACCACTGCCATAGAGATCAGAGCTTATTCCAAAGTTAACAGATTCTAGAAGTTCATGGAGCTAGAAACATACATTATACTCATCAACCTGGTCTTGATAACAATTTTTCAACTGCTCTGACAAAAAGCCATATCCAACTATCTTAACATAGATCAGTTAAATTCAAACTTGACAATTTTAAGATTTGGGAACTTTAACTGCAGGTTATGGGGAAAAACAACCAGTGCAATGGCTTGTTTTCTGAAGTTGTGGTGTTCCATCAGTTGGAGACTTTTAAGAAGAGACTGGCTAGCCATTTGTCTGGAATGACCTATGATCTGTTGCTTGAACAGGGAGTTGGACTAGAAGACATCCAAGGTGCTTTCCAACTCTATTATTCTATTAATTCTGAGAAATAAAGTCCACACATCATAAAGTTTCCCAGTTTAAAAAACTCTGCCCTAGGTGGACAATGAAGGTTTATATTTATATAGGCACATAGTAATCCTTCTGCATTTTTGCTCCCAAATTCCCAGTAAAGAAAAAAAAACAAAAGTAAATATGTTTATATATTTTATAACACTTTGTAACATTACCTGAGGTCTCCAGAATCACAAATGCATGTTAGAAATTTGTATACATCCTCTGAAGACTTGTAAAGGTGATACCTAATGCCCAATTTACAGGAGGAGGGAGTATTAACCGTGTTTAGTTTTATTCATGTGTTGTCTTAGATTTAAATGACAAGTTGGAAAGCCGAGTCCTATCCTTCCTAATAGTGTGTCAAGAGTTCACAGGCACTTTACTTGCAATACTATTGGAAAACAGCATACTGAGATGCACAGTGAAGAGAGTTCCTCTAACCCAGTGGTTCCCAAACTTAGCAACTTTAAGACTTGTGGACTTCAACTCCCAGAATTCTCTAGCCAGCAGAATTCTGGGAGTTGAAGTCCACAAGTCTTAAAGTTGCCAAGTTTGGGAACCACTGCTCTAACCATTCCATTCTGTTGTTGTTTTGTTGAGGGCATTTGGGGTGTTAATTATTTTATGAATTACCAAGCACGTTATTTCAGTAGAATAATGCATCATGTTTCTTTAAATTTATAAGCTGCCTAATTGGAATGACTCAAAGTGATATATAGAAAATTAAAATGCATCATAAAAAATATCATAAAAGCCAACTACAAAGGAATCAATAAAGCCAAAACTATGTGTTTTGAAATACAGAACTTACAAAAAACAAAACATCTCATTATTAAGCAGTTTCAAATGTCATGACCCAGATCATGCCAGAAGAGATCACCTTCCCATGGGCCTACCTCAAATTATACCCATAACATTTTGATCCTTGGTTGGGAAAGCCCAAAATGGCTGATTTTTTGTGAATGGATCATCATCAGATGCTGGGGAATTATAATTATAACCCTATCCTGGAGATTTCCCCATCCTCAGTAACTGTGTGGCTGTGTTAACTCTTCTTTGTACATATATTGTATATAGTCTTCATTAAACTGAATTTTAGGTGCGAAACATACCCCCAAAATGGATTCAACCTATCTGCAAGTGTATGCAGTAATAGTTTTTTAAAATGCCTATATATCCCATATATTCTTGTATATAATCCCATCCACAGATAAGATGACAAACGGATAACATGTAGATTACATTTTTACACAAAGACAATTGTGACAATTAAAATATATGAAAATTTCAAGGGCTGTCTTATCCCTGAATGGCACATTTTCCAGCGCATTTTCAATAAAAATTCAAAAGTTGGTTATCTGCAGATGGACTTGTGAGTATGTACTGTATACACTAGAAAGCTGCCTCAATCAGAACAAAACAAACGATGGCAATTTTAAGAAATTACCTTCATACTCCACCTTCATACGTCAAATACTTGTCACACATAAATTGTTATCTCTTCCAGAAATATACTGTACATACAGTGGCATCTTCAGGGGATAAATAGGAGTCAGACTGACATCAGTAATATTGCAGCATTGTGATGCAAGTCCCTTTTTGACCTGCCTCATGACATCACATGCACTCCCCAAAGGGTGCAAATTCCATCTGATGAAAAGAGCGAGTGCTTGTGGGGGCATCATTCAGCACACATATACACAAAATCCCCCTCCATCCTTCCAACAGTAAAGAAAAATAATAAAATAATAAATAAATAAAATAATAATATACAATTAAAATAAAAGAATAAAATTGGAAGTCTAGTTAGAGCAGTGTTTCTCAACCTTGGCAACTTGAAGATGTCCGGACTTCAACTCCCAGAATTCCCCACCCAGCTGGCTGGGGAATTCTGGGAGTTGAAGTCCGGACATCTTCAAGTTGCCAAGGTTGAGAAACACTGAGTTAGAGGAAAGGAAGCAGGGGGGAGAAAGCAAGCTGGAGCAAAGACAAAGACAAGAGGTTACTAAACAGAGAAAGAAATAAAAAAGAGAAGCTCTTTCAGAAAAAAGGTTAATATTCTGGCGCAGTACCTTCTGCTCGTTCTTTCATTTTCAACAGCTTTTTCTATTCTTTCTATTTCCTTCTATGTATGAAAGAAAGATAATTCTCTCAGCTCACAAATTATCTGGGGAAAGAATGTTCTGTTTGATCAATTCAGTGTCTGAATAGAGTTAGTATAATCATAGTGTCCATATGTCTTTTACCCAGATGGAAGATGTCAAATAAACAGCAGGTGATGTTTATTTCTCATAATATCGGGATACAATGATGAGTGTTAAATTCTGTTTGGAGCAGACTGTGGAGAGAAATTGGCCACCTGAGATCAGACTCCTGTTCCCAGAGTGCTACTGCCTCATTGATGGCCGCTGATGTCATCTCACCAAAACGGAGCACAAACATCTTCTCTCAAAGGAAGATTATATAACAGGGAATTGAAGTTAACCTGAGTTTTAATGGTGTTTGCATTCATTTTGTGGATGGGGTAGGCTGTAGCCCTTTTAGGCGTTTAATTTTCCAGTGTTCCTCACAAAACGGGGGGAAATCCTCATCATTCTGTAAAATGAAAATTAGCATCTAATTTATATTCACCCTTCCCAGTTTGATCTCCCCCACCAGAAGATGGCGCACTTAAGTCACTGGTGCACGCTGAGACCAAATGCATCTATTAAGCAAATACTGGTCACAGAATCACACTCATTCTAAAATTAAAGCCCAGAGGACTGATTTATGCTTTATCCCACTGCAAAGGTTCATGTAAGTACAAACACAAAGGCATACTGAATGGAGCTCTTTAGAATCCAAATAATGACCATGACAAATTGTGGCTGATTTTTTGAACATTTAATAAATTTGCTTCTTATTTTAAACATACTCATTTGCTTCCACAGCCAGATTTTATAGTATTTGCTATGCAGTGTTAGTTACATATGAAAAGCTAATTAGGGTGTACAATATTTCCTGGACCTCACACAAGGAATTAGAGTCTGCCTGAGCAGTTTCATTAAGTTAACAATCACTGATTTATTTTATTACAACAGAGAAACAAAACACCTTTCTGCCAGAAATGAAATTCTGCACAGTAGAAAAACCACATACAGATGTTGTTCCAGCCAGTCTGTACCTATTATTTAAATGTTCAGAAATGTGGTATTTCTGATTCTGGAAATTCATGTAAATCTAACTCCATTATTGACATTTATTTATTATTTCTCTCCTTATAAAGATACCATCATACTGCAGTATGTATGTATGTATGTATGTATGTATGTATGTATGTATGTATGTATGTAATAGCAATAGCAATAGCAATAGCAATAGCAATAGCAATAGCAATAGCAGTTAGACTTATATACTGCTTCATAGGGCTTTCATCCCTCTCTAAGCGGTTTACAGAGTCAGCATATTGCCCCCAACAACAATCCGGGTCCTCATTTCACCCACCTCAGAAGGATGGAAGGCTGAGTCAACCTTGAGCCGGTGAGATTTGAACCGCCGAACTGCAGATAGCAGTCAGCTGAAGTGGCCTGCAGTACTGCACTCTACCCACTGCGCCACCTAGTATGTATGTATGTATCTTATAAATGTATGTATGTATGTATCTTATAAAGATACCATCATTCTGCAATATGTATGTATGTATGTATGTATGTATGTATGTATGTATGTATGTATGTATGTATGTATGTATGTATTTAAACCCATTAAAAAGATTAAATATTGCTGAGATGAAGTAAACTATCTCCTCTTCCTTTTTAGGATGATGACAGGATGATCTTTTGCAACATTCAGTCCAAAAAGTGTGCCTTGGCATCATTGGTGATTAAAGTAATCCAAAATAGCTTGAAGTATCAATAGCTACTCCTTTCCAATTCTAGAATATGGAAATATCTCATCAAAAGATGCACACACACCGAACCAGCAGTAACGCTGGCAGAAACCCACCCCTGAACAGCATATATTGATTTGTGGCAAACTCATCATATTCCTCCAGTGTAGCTGTGCCCAGAAACATAAGCTCTTTTTGGTCTATTTAGGGATTGAGACATTCCAAATAACTTATACAGGATATGTTGCGCTTATGCATTTATGTGAAAATTCCTGAACATTGCTTCTAACATCTATTGCATGTTCAATTAACATGTTTTTGTTATATGCATGAGAAAATTCTGGAACCATCCTGTTGGAGGCAGCAAGCAATAAATCAATTCCCCAAATTCAGTAATAGTTTATTTCTTGTAATGTATCTGGAGTGCATTTCAGTACGATTGTAATAGCAGTGGAACAGAATTTAACTCAAATATTAATGTTTCAATTGTACTGAGTAGGACCAAGATTAAATTCTTTTCAACACTTCACAACACAACCCTATTTATGTTTATTGAAAAGTGAATCTATTGCATTCAATTAATACAACTTGTGGGCAATTGATTCAAACTCAGTTCTTATTGAGATCCAATCCAATGGGATTGTCCCTTTTTTTAAACAAGATATAAATTTAGTTAATTTAGTATAGATCAAACCCAAGGAAATTAATTTGAGAAATTTTGCATAATTTCTTGGCCTGTTATTTACCTTAGTGCTATCCAGTCAGTTCTGATTCCTGGCAACTACATGAACTTGGCATGTTTTCCTGGCAACTTTTTCAGAATTGGTTTGCCTTTGTTTTCTTCCTTGGACTGAGAAAGAATAGCTTTGCACCTAAGGCAGATACTAGATCTCACAGTCTCCTGGTTTCTGCTCCAGTGTTTTTAATCAGTACATCGAACTGGCTTTCATGCCATATTTGGGCTGCAAACATTCAGACAGCCATTAGATACGGGAAAGATTGTTTGTATCCCTACCCTACTCTGTCATGGCCATCTAGATTGCTGCAATTAAGCATGATAGCTATATTGGTTTGAAAGCACCTTTTCATCTTTGTGGTCCCACAACATCAGCAGTGGTAAAAGCTGAGCTAATTTATTTCTGGCTCAGCTTATACATTGGAAACTGCACTGAAATTTATTAGTGTTTATTTAGCATATGATGAGAACATGACAGAAGAGATGTAAACATACATACATAAATTAACTAAACTGAAGTTAGTATTTCCTTTTGCAAACTTTTAAAATGCAATGCTTCTGAGCAGTCCAATTTTTCACGGGCAGGAGTCACCTCACCTTGCGCTTCTTGAACTCAAGACAGTCATTAATTTATGTTCCTATACAACAATGTTTCTCAATCTTGGCAACTTTAAGAAGCATGGGCTTCAAGTTCCAGAATTCGCCACTGAAATCTGAACATCTTAAAGTTCCAAGTTTGAGAGACACTGCCATAGAAGGAATACGTATCCCCCAGTGGTGGGTTTCAAAAATTGTTTGAACCTACTCTGTGGGTGTGGCCTCCTTTGTGGGAGTGGCTTGCCGCCCATGTGACCGGATATGAAGATGCCGATGACATTGTCAGAACCACCTTAAATTGCCTCACACCCAGCACTGGCATGCATAAGAATATTGTTTTTTAAAAGGCATCTTTGGTTTGTGTTAAAACAACTTCAACACACACAATGTTCTGATTGCACCACAAACGCAGCAGTCATCCTTACCTTTCACAGAGGCACTGAGTTTTATAAATATGAGCATGATAGTGTAGAATAATCATATCCAAGGACCAGTGGTGGGTTTCAAAAAATTTTGGACCCTCTTCTGTAGGTGTGACCTGCTTTCCGGGTCCACTGATGGAACCTCTTCTAACCGGTTCGGTATATTTGAGTTTGCCTAAAAAGGATATGCATGCAGTCAAAACATTCCAGTTCAATTATTTGCCAATATTGTTGCAATAACTGTGATTAATTTTTTGTGAAATCATTTTCATTAAAAAAGCAAACTTTCTAAATTTTTGATTTAAAATTTATGGATTAAAGGGGGGGAATTAATTCATTGCTCTCTGGATCAATAATTGGGGGGGGGATATAATTCACTTCTAGTGGGGAGAGGGTAAGGTGACCAGATTTTCAGATTGGTAAAGAGGGACACCATTGACCGGGGGGGGGGGGCTTGATTAAAATTTTTATATTTTGTCAAAAGGTCACACAAGGCGATTATATGACCCCAGGACACTGAAAGCATCATAAATATGAATCTGTTGCCAAATATCAAAATTTTGATCACGTGACCATGAGGATGCTTCAACGGTCGCTAAGTGTGAAAAATGGTCGCTAAGTGTGAAAAATGGTCATCAGTCACTTTTTTCAATGCCATTGTAACTTTGGTCACTAAATGAACTGTTTGAAAGCTAAAGCTAGCTTGCATTATGCTAGCTTACATTTTCAAGAGAGAGAAGCTAAACTCCTTATTAGAATTGAAATAGAAATGAGTAGAGTAGAGTAGAATAGTTTATTACCCAAGTGTGATTGGACACACAAGGAATTTGTCTTCAGTGTACATAAATAAAATAAAATACAATACATTCATCAAGAATCATAAGCTACAACACAGTGATAGTCTCTCTCTCTCTCTCTCTCTCTCACACACACACACACACACACACACACACACAAACACACACACACACACACAAAATACACAAACACGCCTCCTCTGGATTCAATGGGGTTTAGGAAATCCCCCCACCTCACAGACTCCCTCTTTCTTTCTCTCTTCCCTCCTCTGGATTCAATGGGGTTTAGGAAATCCCCCACCCTCACACATTCCCTCTTTCTTTTTCTCTTCCCTCCTCTGGATTCAATGGGACTTTTAGAAAATCCCTACTCCTGTGCACACAGTCCCTCTTTCTCTCTCTCTCTCTGTCCCTCCCTCCCTCTCCCTCTCTCTTTCCTTAAATTCTGAAGCCTGAAGAGGGAAGGGGGCTTGAAAATAGTAAAGATCCTCAAGGATAAATTCTTCTGCTTTTGATTTGCATTACTACAGCACATTTCTACTAAGCTCCTGTAAATCTATGCTTTTGATACACATACTGCTGCATAGCATTCACTAAAGGATTCCATGTGTTATCATTTTTCCTAGCTGGGTCTTTGGTCCAATAAGTAAAAGAATTTGCAAGCATGTAGGTATGACATATGGTGAGCTCATGTAACTTGAGGCTGCCATTTGTTCCTCTGAAGCCATAGCCATTTCTTCCTCTGAAATCTCTTCTCTTCAAATCAAAGTCCTTTAAACATTATGCCAAGCAAATTGGAGTTCTTCAATTCAGATCCTGTTTCAATCATGATAATTGGCAATTTTTTTTTACTACAACGTGCCCTGCATATTTCATTATCTGGAACGTCATTGGAGGGATCAGGATGGGTCTTCAGCATTTTAAAAACAGGGATGCTGGAGCTAAAAACCTCAGTGTAAAATACTTAGAGCTGGAGAGAAAGAGTTGGAGAGATCCGTGCTGTCTGTGAGCTTGGAAAGTGGGGGATTATGCCGTCTTGGCCAGCCGATCCCCACCCCCACCTCCATCCCCGTGCCTCAAACCCTGTTCCTCCCCTCCACTCCAAAACTCCTCGGGGCAGAAGGAGGGGTGGAGGTAGAAGCGTTCAGTTTTTAAAAAAAGACTGGGGGAAAAAAGAATTGAATTGAAAACAATAACGAGAGTGACAAAAATCAGAGTATCAAAAAAAACCCCAACCCAACGCTTTTTTTATGCTTTTTTGCGCTTCGCTCCAGGATCCAGATGAGGTAGGCTACGGCCGTTCCCAAAATTTTTCCACTCTCCCTCTTTCTCTCTCTTTCCCCCCCACAAAAAGCAGGACGTAATAGAGCTGTTTCGAGTCCCGATCATTCGGGATCCATTCAGAATCCTCTCGCCGCCAAACTCTTAAAAGCTTTATCAACTCTACAACAAACCCCTTTTTCTCCCCTCTTCTCCCCTCCTTTTCTTCTCTTTTTTTCCTTTCTTTCCTTTTCCTTACTTTTCTTTTCTTTCTCCCGCAGACACACGCCCCAAATTTTTGCTGATTCTTAACCGCCATTGGGGGGAATGGAAAAAGTGGAAAAGGCAATATTCTATCCTATCTGGAATAACACGGGGGATTCTCAGTCATCCTGGAGCTCCCTGGACATCGCAGCAGCCCCAAGTGCGTGGGATTTCAGCATTTTTCGCATCGGGGCGTGTTGCAAGAAGAGGGAATGAGCTTAACATCTCAGCTTTGCTGCCCAGCGCTGGCAGAGAGGGTGGCTCCCCCCCTACTCAGAGCACCTGAGCTGGGCACCGCGTTACCCCTGCCCTGCCTACTCAGACCAGCTGAGCCTCCCTGGACATCGCAGCAGCCCCAAGTGCGTGGGATCTCGGCATCGGGGCGTGCTGCAGGAAGAGGGAGTGAGCTTAACATTTCAGGCTTTGCTGCCCAGCGCTGGCAGAGGGGAATCCCGTCTCGGCCTCGGGTGGCTGCGGCAGAAGCAGCGAGCTTTCCCCACTGCATAGGGATGTGGGGGAAGGGCTCGGGCGCGGGGAGGGGGAAACGGGCATCTGTCAAAACCCCGAATCCCGTCTCAGCCTCGGGTGGCTGCAGCAGAAGCAGCGAGCGTGGGGGCGACACTTCACTGGGAGTGACCTCTCTTTCCCCGCTGCATAGGGATGTGGGAAAAGAGCTCGGGCACCCAGTTTTCTCTCCCCCCTTCTTTCCTTCTCTCTCTCTGCTCTGGGAAAGGAGCAGCGTTCTGGCGAGCCCCGAGAGATTCCCCCGTTCTCTCTCTCTCTCTCTCTCTCTCTCTCGCTCTCCCGGCTCTTCCAAGCCGAGGCGGCGGGGGCAGGAAGAGGAGTCGGGGGGGAGGGAGGGAGGAAGGGGAGGTGGCTCGGCGGCTGGGCGATGGCCAGCAGCGGCCGAAGCAGGGGGAGGGAGAGCTAGATTTTGGCGAGGCGGCCGCGGGAAGGACCGAGGGAGGAGGAGAGGACGGGGCTGCTTGGGAACGGAGAGGCAGGAGAGCGAGGCGGCTGCCGGCCATTTCACCTCGCGCAGAGAACTTCCAGTCGTTCCGCCGCCGCAGGAGAGCCGCAGGGGAGGGTGGCAGGATGCTACCACGCCTCGCGGACTCGCGGTGTGGTCGCTGGGAACCGCGCATCACAGGCGCCGCCACACCGGCAGAAGCTCCGTGAGTCCGGCGGGGGCTGTTTCACTCGTGCAGAGAAATTCCACTCGGGTTCCGGAGCTTCTGCCGCCCGTGGCGGCGCAGCACAGGGGCTGGCTGTGACGCGAGGAGGTGAAATGAACTCCGCAAAGGGGGAGAAGGAGGAGAGGAGGGCTGTCTCCTCCCCCCAGTGCCTCCCGATTCCCACCGGTACCAATTCATAACATGATTACTCACCAGTGAGTAACCGCAGCTGCAACCTCAAAAGATGAAATGAAATGGAGACTCACGCAGGCGTGCTCAGCAAAGCGGAGTCCAGCCAATCAGTGAGCTGGTTGGGATGGAAAATTTTCAGCATGTGGCGTGCAGGCCAATCCAATCAGTGAGCGGCAGGCTGGGCTGGCTTAAATTTGTAGGATAGAACGGAATGATGAGCCAGCCCAGCGAGCTAGCAGCTGATGGGCGGGGGAGCGAGGGAGCTGCGAGCGCCAAAAAAAGCGTGTGTTTTTAAGAAGCGTGCGGGACGCGGGAAAATTTATGAAAAGGCGGGGCTATCCCGCCAAAAGCGGGACGTCTGGTCACCCTAGGAGAGGGGCATTGGCAATTGAATGTCTTTCCTGTAGGGATTATTGTTACAGTAGTTCAGGAGCTGAAGCAGTTTAAGGAGCAAGATGTTGATTTCTCATATTCTTCCAGAAATGCAACTGGGTTTTTTATTCAATATTTTCAACCAGGGTTTGTTTTAAGCTGCCTCTGCAGAACTGGCGAATTAAAACAGAAACTGGGAATTGAAGTCCACACATATCAAAGTTGCTGAAGTTATAAACTCTGTTCTAAAGTCTCTAGTAACACATTGCCTAATAAATTTAAGTGAATAGCTTGCCTTGCAATTTGCTCTTATGATCAATAGTAAATTTATACATTTCTACAAAGAAAGATTTCTTGTAGAAATCACCTTTTCTGTCTATAAGACTTGTCTTGTATATATTTTGTCCTGTGATAGTGGGGGACAAAAAGGTGAAAACTGCATTTAAGGGAGGAGCCATTCCTGGCTTTTTTCAAGTTGTCATCTTAGACTGAAAGCACATTTTGAAGATCGGTTCTGATATAGTCTGGTGCTTTCATGAAACTGGACATCTTTCTTTAATGTACTTTCCTAGCCTCAGATCAGTCATCAGTCAGCAACAACCCCTACATCATATAGAAGAGTCCAGGATTTTGCTAAATTTAGTCTAATTCAATTAGAAGATACTATTTTCAGGTTTGGTCATCTGAGCTGCTAGTACTTTCTTTGGCCTTATGGCCCAAATAATTGGTCCAATCTGTCTTCTCCAAAGCAAAATGTTATTTCACACCGATCTATATAGAGATTTAGAGATTTAGAGATTTATTGAAAATTTATATGCCGCCCTTTTCCCTGAGGGGACTCAGGGCGGCTTACAACAATAAGGGAAGGGAGTGCGAGACAAGACTTAAAAAGAAAAGAATCGTGGTTAAAAGAAAATTAATCGTAAAAACACAACATTCACTCAACATTCGGGCGGGGTTAGAGTAATCCTATCCCCAGGCCTGACGGGATAGCCAGTTCTTGAGGGCTGTGCGGAAGGCCTGGACTGTGGTGAGGGTACGGATCTCCACGGGGAGGTTGTTCCATAATGTCGGAGCTGCAACTGAGAAGGCTCTCCTCCGCGTAGTCGCCAGTCGGCACTGGCTGGCGGATGGAATTCGGAGGAGGCCTACTCTGTGCGATCTGATGGGACGCAGGGAGGTAATTGGCAGGAGGCGGTCTCTCAAATAGTCAGATCCACTACCATGGAGCGCTTTATAGGTGGTAAGTAAGACCTTGAAGTGCACCCGACGATCAACAGGTAGCCAGCGCAGCTCACGGAGGATTGGTGTTATATGGGCGAACCGTGGTGCGCCCATGATCACTCGCGCGGCCGCGTTCTGGACTAGCTGAAGTCGCCGGATGCTCTTCAAGGGCAGCCCCATGTAGAGCACATTGCAGTATTCCAGCCTAGAGATCACAAGGGCTCGAGTGACTGTTGTGAGAGCCTCCCGGTTCAGGTAGGGCCGCAACTGGCGCACCAGGCGAACCTGGGCAAATGCCCCCCTGGTCACAGCCGACAAGTGGTGGTCAAAACTCAGCTGTGGATCCAGGAGGACTCCCAAGTTGCGGACCCTATCTGAGGGGGATAAATTTTGCCCCCCCAGCCTGATTGATGGAACATTAGCCAAATTTTTGGGAGGAAAACACAACAGCCATTCGGTCTTTTCCGGGTTGAGTACCAGTTTGTTAGCTCTCATCCAGTCTTTAACAGCCTCAAGGCCCCGGTTCATCACGTCCACCGCTTCATTGAGTTGGCACGGGGCGGACAGATACAACTGCGTATCGTCCGCATATTGATGGTACTTAATCCCGTGCCTCCGAATGATCTCGCCCAGCGGTTTCATGTATATGTTAAATAGCAGGGGGGACAGAACCGAGCCCTGCGGCACCCCATAGGTTAGGGGCCTCGGGGACGATCTCTCCCTCCCCACCAACACCGACTGCGACCTGTCCGAGAGGTAGGAGGAGAACCACTGTAAAACAGTGCCGCCCACCCCCACCTCCCGCAGTCGTCGCAGAAGGATACCATGGTCGATGGTATCGAAAGCCGCTGAGAGGTCGAGGAGAACCAGGATGGACGCATAGCCTCCATCTCTGGCTCTCCAGAGATCATCGGTCAATGCGACCAAAGCGGTTTCAGTGCTGTAACCGGGCCTGAAGCCAGACTGGAAGGGGTCAAGGTAGTTAGCTTCCTCCAAGGTACGCTGAAGCTGTAAGGCCACCACCTTCTCAACAACCTTCCCCAGAAAGGGGAGGTTGGAGACTGGACGATAGTTGTTAAGAACTGCTGGATCCAAGGACGGTTTCTTCAGGAGGGGCCTCACCACCGCCGCCTTAAGCGCGGTGGGGAGGTGTCCCTCCCGAAGAGAGGCGGTAACAACCGCCTGGATCCAGCCTCGTGTCACCTCTCTGCTGTTGGCAGTCAGCCAAGAGGGACACGGGTCCAGTATGCAGGTGGAGGAACTCACAGCTCGCATAGCCTTGTCCACATCCCCAGAGGCAACATCCTGAAACTCAACCCAGAGATGGTCTACCAAGTTATTCCCCTGTGTCCCGGCTGGATCTGCAGGGGTGGAGTCCAGTTCCGATCGAAACCGAGCAATTTTGTCCGCCAAGAACTGACTATATTCCTCAGCCTTACCCTGCAGGGGGTTCCCCGTCTCCCTCCTATTTAGGAGGGAGCGGGTTATCCTGAACAGGGCGGCTGGGCGAGACTCGGCGGACGCTACCAAGGAGGCAATGTGTGATCTTTTGGCGGTTCTCAATGCCCAAATATACTCCTTGGTGCAAGCTGTCAACAGTGCTCGGTTCGATACGGACCTGTCGGATCTCCACCGGTGCTCTAGGCGTCTCCTCCGGCGCTTTATCTCGCGGAGCTCCTCGGTAAACCAAGGGGGTCTCCGCGAGCCACTGACCCGGAGGGGCCGTAGTGGCGCAATTCGGTCAAGAGACTCTGATGCCGCCGAGTGCCAGGCCGCAGCAATAGTCTCCGCCGAACTGTGGGCGAGAGCATCTGGAATGACCCCAAGCTCCGTCTGGAACCTAACAGGGTCCATCAGTCGCCTGGGGCGGAACCACCTGGTCGGTTCCTCCTCCCTACGGTGGGGGTTTGGCCTCCGGAAGTCTAGCCTCAGTAGGTAGTGGTCTGACCACGACAGGGGAATGATCTCATTTCCCCTCAGACCAAGATCATAACTCCACTGCTCCGAGAGGAATACGAGGTCGAGTGTATGGGGAATATAGATATTTAGATAATTTGAATTGTTAGAAAATCTGCCAGACAGAGCTGGAGGGGGGGAGGGGGGAGGCAATTGCTGACTTCTTAGAATACACAGCTGATTTCAATGCAGAAAAAATAGGTCACTGGTGAAATGCTGCCAGAATCCAATGGAAAACACATAGGGGAAAAAGTCTTCCACTGGGTGCAAAATCGCCTCTGGTATGTACTGAAAAAAAAACCTGCTTTAATCTTGCTTGCACCACCAGAGAATTACACAGGCAGGACATGGGGACTCATATCTTTGTTGTTATTTTAAGCAAGCAAGCCCTGCATTGTTCCAATTCATCTCTTACTTCCATTCCCACACACTAAAATAACTTGTAACTCATGCTCATGTTAAAATCTGAATCTATGCCAGGTTTGATTCTTTAAAGAAAAAAGAATCCACTGGGCTGTATGTCGCTGACACCACTTTCATTTATGGGCTTCTATTGAAAGGAGTCCTAAGGCAGTCTAGTCAGAATCAGATTTATTTAGCTAAATAAAAATAGCAAGCTCCTGCTGGTTTTTTTTCCATGCTGCAAAACAATTCATTCCCTGTTCAATTAATCTCACACTTCTTGTTAAGCAATCCTGGGGCTTTCCAGATTTTGGAAGCAATCGTTTTAATAAGTACCAACTCAATAGTCAACAAACATGAGTTATGAGGGTTGTGGTCCCAAATATCTGGAGGACGCTGGGTGCTTACATCTGCTATAAACACTTGCCCAGGCTTGTCACCCAGAATAGCTTTTCAAGATAGAAACATCAAAGTATAGGATTGCAGACTGCTGATTACTTTGGCAAGGGAATATCATTTTATTATCCAGTCCCATTATAGCATGCAATCTGTCAAGCAGATCCATGATCCTTATTTTCTCATGCCCCTCAAGAAGGAGTGAATGTGTTTTCTATTAATAACATTTTAAACTAAGAATTAAAATAAGCTTCATCCGACATGGGAAAATATGATTTAAGTACAGCAAAGTACTAGGCTGAAATTAAGTATTTGTATACGATTGTTCAATATATCTCAGCAGCATTGCTGGCTTGTGCTCTCACTAGGAAACTACTTACAGATGAAATCTACATGTGCTAATTTGTTTACATGCATACATACACATGCAAATGCAAATGCACAATTAAATCTTCTAAAGTTATCCTCTTGTGCATCTATCTACCAACAGATTCTTCATAAATCAGAAGTGAACTTGAGTCAAGAAAAAGCACATCATATTAAGAGTTTTAGTCTTTAAAGCAGTACAACAGGAATCAGAATTGTGACATTGCAGAAGATCATGAGCAATTTAGAGGATGATTACAGCACTTTATAAACCTGATCAGGCTTGCATGTGTGAGAAGTTATCATCCAGCCCTCTCCCAGAAAAATGAAATATCCTAGGAAATATTGAAAAGGCAGAATATTTCTCTGGATATGAAAAGAAAGAAACATGTTTTAAAAGACAGAATAGTTGCCTGTAGCTTCCTGCCCATCCCCACTGTTAAGGGGCCACTGAGAAGGCCAGGCTAGTCCCTTTTACATAATAAAGACTTCTCCACTGCAGCCCCAGGGGGGATGGGAGTAAAAGCATGATAATATTGGCCTTTTACTTAACTGACCACATGGCATCTGAGAACTCATCCATACCAAGATTTAAAACACAGCCTAGAGAGTAGCCCCTGCATGGCCCCATGGGAGTCTGACAACCAATCAGAATACATTTCTTACACAGGAACAGGAAACTGAACAGGTTATAAAAAGCCTAGCAAGCCCCTCCTTCAGCCCTTCTCTTCTTCTCCACCAACATTGAAGCATATGATCACCTTTTCTGTTCAGGAGCTCAAGCCATGTGGTCCTGTCCACCAATAAACCATCTTTCCAAGCAGCCTCCATGTCTCCAGTGACTTTTTCCCCACTTTGAGCTGAACCCAGAAGGACATTTCTTTCATCAATTGGCGACCACGAAGGGACTCCAAGCTAGCCTAACAAATGGATATGGCCCATGCTGGCACAGACCCCATTGAATCTGTGGGTGGACTTTATCTTGGCCTTAACCATTGGATCTAGGTTTTTAAGGGGTTTTGAGTTTGAGCTCAAAGGCTGCCTGGAAAGAAGGTGAGTTCTCTAAAGTTTAATTTAAAGCATGGCAAAGCATGGGAGATGTGTGTATGCATGCATGTGTGGGATCCTTCTCCTGATCACAGCTGGATCTTGGTTCCTCTGTGTGTTTTACCAAGAGAGCCTGGAAAGTATTAGGGTCAGGCCAGAGCACAGGACCTTCTGTTAGGGAAAGGAGTGTGTGTGTGAAAATGGATGGAAAAATGAATGAAAATTTTGTTGTTGCTGTTGTCCTGTGAAAGCAAAAACAGCAAAGGCTCATTGTGTGTAAAGGAAGGGGAGGCGGGTACTACTGAAAGGGCAGAGGTCCTCTACAGATCACCTTTTTGATCTGTAAAACCCTAGCGGAATTCCCTGGTAGGAAAGGGGGCAAATACTTTGTCGAGGGAATCAAAGTCCTTTCCTGGAATCTTTTTTTTTTCAAAAACGTACGGCGGGTCACCAGGCTAAGCCAAAATGAGCCTTACATCTTAAAGGGTCATGGGAAGCATTAGCTCGAGGGTGACAGGAAAATCCCTTGGAGATTTCCTAGAAGACTGGGATCAATGTTCCCTCTAATTTTTTTTCAGTGTGAGCAGAAAAGTATAGTGTTTGAGTGGCACATTTTCATGCCTGAGCACCTGAATTTTTTTCACAGATGTCACCTAAGACAACAACAAAATCAGTATTATTTGAAACTCAAAGTTATGTTTATACCCGCTTAATTACAAGTGTTATATAATATCAGTATCACTTAACAATGCTCCTGCTTAGCAACCAAAATGTTGGCTCAGAAAGTCTGGCATTTGAAGCACGCAAGTCTTAAAGCTATCAAGTTACAAGACCCTCGCACCCCTAACCCTTTAGGAAAAAGAACCCCAGGGGTCTTCAAACCTGACAGCTCAGCCACAGCGTCGGGCGGCAACTCTGGCAGTGCTGTTGGAGGAGGAGGAGGCAGCAGCAGTTATTCTGGTGGCGGCGGGGGCTTTGGGGGTTCATTTCAGCTGCAGCGCCAGGCGCAAGCATCTAGGATTGGCTGCCCACAAAGGACCTCCTTGGGCTTGTTTTGCTGAACACAGGGCGACTGACACTAGTTTGAGAGGCCGAGGTTGGTGAAAACTACCATCAGTTGCTCCGTGCTCATGAAAACAAGTCTGAGGAGGTCCTTTGTGGGCGGCTAGTTCTAGCCGCATGCAAAGGACTTCCCCGCATTTGCTTTGCTGAACACGGGGCGACTGCGGTAATGAGCGGTACAGCCGGTGCCTAGGAGGTTCTAGGAGACCGGCTGTGCCGTGTAAGCTCCTGCTGCTGTTCCCCCACCCCCGCGCCCATGCTAACCCTAACGAAGACAGAAAATCTGAGGCCCCTCAGCTTCCCAAGCCTGTGACAAAAATCACTGCGCGGCAGTTAGAAACTGCTGCGCGGTGTTTTCTTGCCATGTGCGCGGCCGCGCATCCGCACACCTTAGAGGGAACAGTGACTGGGACGCCAGGCACATGCCTATCTTAGCTGGCATGAGAAAAAAGAAAGCAAGGAAATTGTGTGAGAAATGGGCTTTGCTGAAAGATAATACAGGAAAACTAATTTGGCTACATAAAGGTACTTAAAAGAAAAGGGGAAAATGTTGGGGTTTCTTTTTTCTCTTGTCTGTTTGTCTCTTTCTCTGTCTTCTATGCAACCACGTGGTTTGTTTGTTAAGATTTGTGCCTTCCCTAATTTAATAGATTTGTGCTGGGAATGACTAGGATGTGAAAACCTGAGAGTTCTTTTTTCCCCCCTCTTATTTTTTCCTTGTCTTTGTCTAAATGTGTGCCTAAGTGTTTGTGCACCCTCAATGTAATTGTAACTAAGATGTCTCCAATCCAAAAGACAAGGATTTTAAAGTGTTCAAAGAAAGAAGAGTAAACTGGCAGAAATTGCCTTCGCTCAATTTGTTGCCCCCCCAAAAAGAGTACAGAGAAGTTTTTTTCCCCTCCTTCCTTCCCTTTGCCTTAAAGTAACAACCCAGGAAATGTTTTAAGTTCATTTACAGGAAAAGTTTCATCCTTGCATTTATTGTATGTTTAAATGATTTACCTGTTTATTTCCTTCCTGAAGCATGTGAATCCAGACCCCATTTCTCATCTGTGATATCTCCACAATGTTACCAGTTTATCTGTTTAGTAACTGATGATTTTACCTTTTTTTAAAAAAACTCTGCTGCAAGCTTTCTACCCACCCCCAAGCCCATCCCTTACCCTTAATCCCACAACAATGCCTTTTCTGTGAGGGAGGGAACCTTGTTTTCATGTTTTTCAGCCCTGGAAGATTGTACTCTTCAGGTGAGTATAGATTTTTTTCCCTTTTGGGGAGGAGGAGGAGAGTGTTGCCTTGTGTGTCCATGTATGAGATGAAGGAAATTTCTACTAAAGGTTTGCCTTCAACCTGAGTAAACCCTCTGCACATCTATCTGGCCAACCTAGTCTATTCTATCCTAAAGTAGAAACCTGGCCTCTAGAAGACAGTTTTGATTTAGATTTTGTAACAAATTTGCTGATTTTCTGGCCACCATCAGATGAACAGAAGAGAAGTTCTACCTGAGTTTCTTCCCCAAAGCGATTAAGGAGTCCACAGAGATATGTTAGAAAGCTGTTGCATCTGTAATCGTTGTCTTTAAAAAGAAAAGTAGAGCTCAAGCCCCACCCAGATGCAAACGATGTGTTAATGAAAGTCTCCATATATCTTGGCCTTTAAAACTATGCCAGTGCCCTGCTGGGAGAGCTAAGAGTTTGGATCTTTAAAAATATGCCAGCGCCCTGCTGGGAGGTCCAACCTAGAACCCTGGCCAATGCAAACAATGTGTGGACAAACATCTCTATACATAGTCTCTATAAATCTTGATCTTTAAAAATATGCCAGCGCTTGCTGGGAGGTCAAGATAGAAATGGAACACCCCAGGGCAGAGACAGGTATTAACAATCTAGTGCTTAAGGAGATAGAACAATGAGCATAACTTCGAGCAAAAGTAAGAAATTTAGCAGGTAATAAGGTAAAGCCTGTCTGAATGGGAAGACCTAGTTAATTGGACTTGATTAATTTGATGTAATGCCTGTTAAAAAAATTCTTAGCTGTGCATCTATACTAATAGAGCCAAGGTGGCGCAGTGGTTAAATGCAGCACTGCAGGCTACTGCTAGATCAGCAGGTCAGCGGTTCAAATCTCACCGGCTCAGGGTTGACTCAGCCTTCCATCCTTCCGAGGTGGGTAAAATGAGGACCCAGATTGTTGGGGGCAATATGCTGACTCTCTGTAAACAGCTTAGAGAGGCCTGAAAGGCCTATGAAGCGGTATATAAGTCTACTGCTATTGCTAAATAACATGTAAAATTGAATGGCATTGAATTGTGATATGTTTGACCAGCTAGCTATATAAATAACCTTGGGCTTGAAGATGTGGGGGAGGGGAGTGTAGTTAGGATTTAAACTGCTCTCTGAGTTTTCCCCACTGCTTGGAGAATGAGCCACATGTTCCCCAAGTAAAGAAATTTGAAAATTTAAAGGGATAGGACCTCCCCCAGGCCTGAAAGTGTTGTTCCATGGTATGTGTGCATGTATATGTGTGTGTGTGTGTGTGATCATTTCCAGACCTGGAGGGAAGTTGAGATCCCTTAATAAGAAAATGGAGCTCACTGGCTTATGTACAGCTCCCTGAAATAATTGTAATAACTGCTTTGCTTGAAGAAAGAATGAAATGGGATATTTGTACGTGAAATTAATTTACATAAGCAGTCTGATTGCAGTGCAAATGTGAGTATGTCGATGGTAAAAGTTGGTATGAATGTACTTTAATTCCTTTCATATAAAGAAACAGTAAGTTGCAAGGTTGTTTAATGGTATGTGTGTGTATGCTTATGTGTTATCATTTCCAAACCTGAAGGGAGAGTGAGATCCTCTAATAAAATAAATTGAAGCTTGGTGGCTTGTGAAAAAGCTTCCTGAAATAGTTATAATGATTGGTTGGCATGAGCAAGCATGAGCGTCTGATTGCAGTATGAATGTATGTGTCCCCAATGCCCCAGGGAATACTAAGTGAAGAGATCCAGAGACTTGTGATTGCCTGCGTGAATCCCCCCACCCCTTTCTTCCTTCTGGGTCATTCTTTGGAGGGAAGCAGGAAAGGTGGGGAGAGTGAGTGTCTGCTCATTTTACAATGAGCGTGTGTATGAAATGCCCCCAGAGATACCTATGAATGCTTCTGTGCATTCCCCCCCTTCCTTTTGGGTCATTGAAGGGGGCTGAAGTATTTCTGCTCATTTTAACCACCTTTTTCTCTCTCTCTGAGAAATTTGGAGTAAATGGGTGACCTACTCCTACACCTTTACCTTTTACTGTTGTGATCTTTTCATCTGCATATAAAAGTTATGCAACTACATTTCCTTTTTTCCTCTGAATACAATTTTGATTTTTTTTCTCTTCTGGAAATTTTTGAGGTTTAAAATGCTTAATTAAACCTATAAAAAGAAATGATTTTGAGATATTTTGTTTACATTTGTAAATGTTTTAACATACTTAATGAGAATTTGCTTCCATCTGAATGGAATCTAATATTTTGGAGTGTGGACTCAAAGTACCTCTTTTTTTAATTGCAATTTTTTAAAAAAAGCTGTTCTTCTTCCCTCCTTCTTTTACGCCTGAGTGTATTTTTAAAAGCTTATGAGTCAAGGTGCTCTACCCTATGATATTTTGTTTATTTGTTTGCAAAACAAGTTGTTGTCCCTTTTGAAAATTTACTCATCTTACTGCAAAAGTGTTTCAATCATAGAAGCAGTGGGAATGTCATGTTCCATGAAATTTACATCGTCTGCCTTCTGGAATAATGTTTGGATTTCCACACTTGGACAGAATGGGTGAGATTTCACAACATGAGACTAAAGATATGTCTGTAAAGAACAGTATACTTGGCCTCTCCTCTTTTTATTCACCTCAGAAACAAAGGACTGCTAGCTCAAACCATAACTCTCGAATTGGCTGCTGGTGATTGCATCCTGATAAAACCTGACATGAGGGGGAAAAAAACTTATCCAAGCGAAGCCTAATGCCATCCAGCAGATATGAAAGAACAGACCCTGAGATGGAGAAGTAAAGGCCAAAAGACTCTCTTCTATCCCCAGAAGACAGCTGTAAAGACTATGGGGGAGGTGAAAATTGATCCTAAAGTTTTCTTTCTTTGCTTCCTTCACAGAAATTCATTGTAAGGCTTCTTCCTTATCTCATTTATATTGTAATCAGTTTAATGTATTCATGTAAGAATTGTATTTGAGAATGGCTAGCACAGCAATTTCTGAACACCTTAGATTTCTGTCTAGTGGGAGAAAAAGTTTGTCCAAAATGTCTGTATTTTCTGTATTGTAGAAGCAGCTCTACACACACACACACACAGAGAGAGAGAGAGAGAGAGAGAGAGAGAGAGAGAGAGAGAGAGAGAGAGAGAGAGAGAGAGAGAGAGAGAGAGAAGAGCCTATACAGAATTAGATTGAAACTATCTCCTTCACGCACAGTTTTTCCTAGGTTGATTTTTGCCCTGGCACAAAAGCCTAAACAGTGATTTCTCCCTTTTTAATCCCATTGGGGGAGGGTCAATTCCCCTCAGGCAATTCCCCCAATTGAAGAGCTAGCAGAGAGGATCTAAAAAAACACACACACACACAAAAAACGCCAAGCCCTCACTGTGACAAAAAAAACCAAAAACCCACACTGCCCAGTAAAGCAGGATATATTGCACTGGTGGCCTCATGAGATAGGAGTCCCCAGGATCATTCTATGTAATTTTACAAATACTAAATAACCTGGATTGCACACCAGCTAAACTCAATTTGGCCTCACTAAAATAAGAGTCAGGGCAGGTTCAAGAACCATCCCTTTTAAAATGGACAGCCTGTAACTTAAAGGGAAAGCATGGCTGTGAAGAATTTTGGGATTTCTGCTTGTTTAAAACCTGTTTGAAAGCTCACAGAACGTGATATCTGATACTAATTGGCATGGAAAATTGGATAGTGTAAATTTCTTTCCAATTGTACCCTGGTTGCTAGACCTTCATGGTTGAAAGCTCTCTGGGAGCCACTGAAGAGATCCTTCTGCTGTCTCTCTCAATGCTGTTTTTTTCATCAGAAGAATTAAGTCTCCCTGATTTGTCCAATCTTAATCTTTTGTCGAAAACATGTGCGTTCCACTCACATGTTTTGAAAAAAAAAGGAGGGATTGTGGGAAGTTATCATCCAGCCCTCTCCCAGAAAAATGAAATATCCTAGGAAATAATGAAAAGGCAGAATATTTCTCTGGATATGAAAAGAAAGAAACATGTTTTAAAGACAGAATAGTTGCCTGTAGCTTCCTGCCCATCCCCACTGTTAATGGGCCATTGAGAAGGCCAGGCTAGTCCCTTTTACATAATAAAAACTTCTCCACTGCAGCCCCAGGGGGAATGGAAGTAAAGGCATGATAATATTGGCCCTTTACTTAACTGACCACATGGCATCTGAGAACTCATCCATACCGAGATTCAAAACACAGCCTAGAGAGTAGCCTCTGCATGGCCCCATGGGAGTCTGACAACCAATCACAATACATTTCTTACACAGGAATGGCAAACAGTTCCTGAAGCCTTCAGAAGCCTTCTCTGGACCCAGCTGTCCTTAAAAACTATCATCCAGTCTCCAACCTCCCTTTTGTAGGGAAGGTTGTTGAGAAGGTGATGGCCTTTCAACTCCGATGGACCTTGGATGAAACGGATTATCTGGATCCCTTTCAGTCTGGTTTCAGGCCTCGTTACTGCACCGAAACCACTTTGGTCGCGCTGACTGATGATCTCTGGTGAGCCAGGGATAGAGGACATTCCTCTATCCTGGTGCTCCTTGACCTCTCAGCGGTCTTCGATACCATCGACCATGGTATCCTTCTGCGGTGGCTAGAAGAGGTGGGAGTGGGAGGCACCATCTTGCAGTGGTTCTCCTCTTACCTCTTTGGCAGGTCGCAGTCGGTGTTGGTTGGAGGACAGCGGTCGACCCCTAGGCCCCTTAAATACGGGGTGCCACAGGGCTCAGTCCTGTCTCCCCTCCTATTTAATATCTACATGAAGCCGCTGGGTGAGATTATTCGCCGGCACGGGATTAAATACCATCAGTATGCAGACGATACCCAGTTGTATCTGTCCACCCCGTGCCAACTCAGTGAAGCGGTGGAAGTGATGTGCCAGTGCCTGGAAGCTGTTAGGGTCTGGATGGGAATGAACAAGCTTGCACTCAACCCTGACAAGACCGAGTGGCTATGGATGTTGCCCCCCAAGGATAGTCCAGATATTCCATCCCTAAGCCTGGGGGTGAAATCTTACACCCCTCAGAGAGGGCCCACAACTTGGGTGTCCTCCTGGACCCACAGCTGACACTAGAACACCATCTGTCAGCTGTGACCAGGGGAGCTTTTGCCCAGGTTCGCCTGGTGCACCAGTTGCGGCCCTACCTGGACCTGGGGACACTTCAAATGGTCACTCATGCCCTCGTCACCTCAAGACTCGACTACTACAATGCACTCTACATGGGGCTGCCCCTGAAAAGCATTCAGAGACTACAACTGGTCCAGAATGCAGCCGTGCGAGCTATATTGGGTATACCTAGATACACCCATGTTACACCTATCCTCCACGAGCTGCACTGGCTCCCGATTGGTCTCCAAACACGCTTCAAGGTGCTGGTTATCACCTTTAAAGCCCTACATGGCTCAGGGCCTGGATATCTATGGGACTGTCTCCTGTCACATACTCCCAGCGTCCGATAAGATCTCACAGAGTGGGCCTTCTCCGGGTGCCGTCAACTAGACAATGTCGTTTGGTGGCTCCTCGGGGGAGGGCCTTCTCTGTAGCTGCTCCGGCCCTATGGAAGGATCTACCCCCAGAGATCCGGACCCTCCCCACTCTCGCGGCCTTCAAAAAGTCTATTAAGACCTGGCTTTTCCAGCAGGCCGGGGGCTGTTGGCCTCTTGAATGAGGTCCATCCCCATTACGGTTGAGTGTGTGCTGTGTTTTAACTTGCTTGTCTTCTACTTTTTAAACTTTTACTACTTCTTAAATTGTCTTTTATGTAAGCTGCCTGGAGTCCTTCGGGATTGGGCAGCATATAAATTTTATTAAACTAAACTAAACTAAACAGAGAGGTGGGACTGAACAGGTTATAAAAAGCCTAGCAAGCCCCTCCTTCAGCCCTTCTCTTCTTCTCCACCAACATTGAAGCATGTGAACACCTTTTCTGTTCAGGGCTCAAGCCATGTGGCCCTGTCCATCAATAAACCATCTTTCCAAGTAGCCTCCATGTCTCAGTGTCTTTTTCCCTACTTGGAGCTGAACCCAGAAGGACATTTCTTTCATCACATGCACAAAGTTTCAGCTTTACTCCCCATGTTTACTGTGCAACTTGGAAAGAGAGAGAACCCCAAGAAGATACAGATCAACACTCAATTCCTGAAAGAAAATGCTATGTTAATTTCTTGGCCAACATTAAAAGACTACAGGGCCCAATTCTCCTGGTGTTCAAGAAAGCACTTAAAACCTTCTTTCTCATAGGCTGAGTTGTGTGTGATAGAATAAGATGCTGAAGTATGTCTCATATATTTCTTTCCAGCAGAGTTACTGTTTAATATTTGACATTTTACTATTTTATTCTTTTATAAGCTGCTTGGAGTTGTCAACAGGTAGGCAGTCTTAGATATTAAGTAATAAAAATCCCAGTGAAATGGTTAGTTTATACAAGATTCCTTATGTGTTTTTTCTCCTCCAATAATAGTACTCTTGAAATCCTAATCCTTTATTTTATTTTGCTCTTAGAATACTAAGGATATGAAGAAAACACTAATGGGGTACTGTAATGAGAAAACTGGAATGGAGATAAAAGCACCACATATAATGCTTTACTCCACTTGGAAGAATCTGTCCTAGCTAAACGCTAGTGGAGGAGAGATTGTTTCATATGTTTCACCTGCAGGTCAACAACTGAATACATCTGCTTTTGCTGCTATCCTCAGAATATACTAGGGTTAAAGCAATCTAGGCTCAGATGTACTGTATATCTATCTATCAGAGTGATTGAAATAGAGGAACCAGATGAATCCAGAGTGCTAATTAACCAACTGCACAGGTTAATTGCAAAGAGATGGGGCAGAGTTACTAGATGAGGAAGCAGATTTCCATTAATTATAACAGACAACTTATTATTCATTTTGGAATTTCAACATATTGAAATTACGACAAGAGTGGAAGCAGACACTCCAAGTGTCATGGAAGTGGTTTAATAGACATTCTCTTCCCAAAAGCCAGGGGCTTCAAAATGCTGTGAATTTAAAGAACATTTCACAGCACTTTAAAATTCACAATTTTAAGCTTTGAGGTGATACAATATTATATAACCCCTAACCATTTTATACTAAACACATTCTCTCTCTCTCTCTCTCTCTCTCTCTCTCTCTCTCTCTCTCTCTCTCTCTCTCTCTCTCTCTCTCTCTCTCTCTCTCTCATACACACACACACACACACACACACACACACACACACACACACAACAAACTAGGGAGATTGGAACCACATCTATTCTCTATCTTCAGCTCCAGAGAATAATTGCCTTTGCCATCAAGATAAGACATGATCTTCAAGCAGCATAAAATTTGCATTTCTACCGTTCGGTGCATCTTTTTGTAGCAGTGCAATTGCCGCTGTTTACTCATAGCAGTCCTTGACCCATAGTAACAAATGCCTTCACTTGAAACAATTGCACAGTTTACAAAGCAACCAGGATATTATGATACCTGAGACAGAAAATGCAATAAGTATTCTTCATTTCCGGGAACAAAAACAAAATGTACTGAATCAAAATTTAATAAGGATAGAGCCAATGAATCAATGAAACTTAAATAGATCATGGATGATTTAGGATCCATTGATTCCAGTTGATCTAAACTGTGGATCCAACCACTAAGAATTAATGAATAATTATATGTCATGATAAGAGTCAGTTTGGAATAGTGGTTAAGGCATCAGGCTAGAAACTGGGACACTGAATTCCAGTCCCATACTGGGCACAAAGCCAACTTTGTGACTAAGGGCTAGTCACTTCCAACCCTAGGAAGAAGGCAATGGAAATCTACTTATGAAAAGCCTTAAACTCATCTTCAGTGATTATCACTATTGGGAAAACATATCCTAAAAATGCATGGTGGATGGCCAATGTGCATTGCTGTTTTTATTAAATGTAACTGCCATTAGCCTATCTGCCAAATTATCTATTGTATTATTTTGTTTTATTTAATTTTGGAGTTACTATCTCACCATAGTGATTCAGACTAATGTAAATCATATCATTTTCATTGGAATAATTGAAATCACAATAATTTCTCTTCAGCTGATGAAACAGTCAAATTGTGGCTTCTTAATACATGCTAAAATTAATATCTTAGGGTATTTTTTTTCTAGAAGTAAAATCAGAATTGGCCTTTTTCTGAAAGGGAATAATTGTGTGATGAAGTTTAGTGCTGAAAAGGACATGCTCTCTCTTGTCCAAAGTCTCATGAACCATTCATTAAGTGGCACTTTCCAAATTTCTGAAGGGCTTAATTATTCAGAGCAATACTTTTAAATTTCTGGAAACATTGTCCAGAAAAAAATTTGGAGTCCCTGTGGATCTTCCCCCCTGAAATCCTGGTTGTAATGTGAACAATGGATAGGTGCATGAAAACAGATCCCCAGCTGTCCCTGACACCATCAAATAACAGGTTAGCATACTTTCTGCACTGCTTCATTCATATACCTTTACTGGATGCGTGACTGTCCAGATATCATGTTCTTTTTGTAATGTTAAGTTCTCCCTTGTCTTTTTTCCCCCTCATCACAAAAATCTGAAGAAGGGAATGACAGCAAATGTATTATGACCCTTTGAGGCAGTGAAAGCAAGTTATATTTTTTTCCTCTACCCATTTTAAGTTATGGCGTAACCTGGAGGAATATCATGGGCCATCATATGTGAAGGATCCTAAAGAAAATTCCACAGAAGTATCAATAATTAGGTAGGAAATTGTTTGCCAAGCAACTGAACAGAATAAACTCTTGTTCCAATTAATCAACCTAAAATACCTTTGTGAGAGCAAAATTGCATCAAGCAAACAGGTCTTTCATTTTTAAAGATGTGAATAGGGAGGGGATAAAAAAACCTATCAAGGCAACCTAATGTGATTGTGCTATCAAAGCCCTTTACTCTTTTTTTAACTACTCTCCCTCCAGAGGAACCTGCTTTGACCTATTATTTCCATTTCAGGTATAAACTATTCATTCAGTTCTGCATAAACAACTTGAAACTTTCCCTGGGGCAAAAAAGAGTGGTATGGCATGTTCAGAGACCCACATTTAGAGAACCCTTAGGCTTATTTTGTCTGTAAACTAAACACATATATAAATACAATGTTGGTGTATTTTCTCAGCCTTTGAAGAAAGACTGAGAGAAAAATAAACAGTTGCTCAAGATAAGAAATAGGAAATAAAAAGAGCTCATTTAACTTGTAATTATTCCCATAATTTGCTACAGGGATTCATTGGGAAGTGAATTGCCTGCACTAACACTAACTACAATTGGAAAGAATTGCTGAGTTTTTAAAGGCAGACTGCTCTGCTAATGTGCGTCATGGGATAGCCCTTTCCAGGTAAGATGTCACAGGAAGGTGACATGAACAAGAGGGCCTCTTGCTACTAGAATGTTTGCTAGGAATGGTAATGTTGTTACTGCTTCAGAAATAATTGTGCAATTGGCTACTACCATTATCAGCTTCCATGTCTCCTTTTTTAAGATGTCATCTGCAGCGCAACACACTCTGCAATTTTTTAAAATCTAAATTATTTTTGTGCACATTCTCCAAGCACACGTATTTGGCCCGCTTAACTTCACTTCTGTAAATGTTGGCTGTTATACATTATTGTTGAAAGAAATGTCCTTCTGGGTTCAGCTCCAAGTGGGGCAAAAGACACTGGAGACATGGAGGCTGCTTGGAAAGATGGTTTATTGTTTGACAGGACCACATGGCTTGAGCCCTGAACAGAAAAGGTGATCACATGCTTCAATGTTGGTGAAGAAGAAGAGAAGGGCTGAAGGAGGGGCTTGCTGGGGTTTTTATACCCTGTTTAGTCCCACCTCTCTGTTTCCTGTTCCTGTGTAAGAAATGTATTCTGATTGGTTGTCACACTCCCATGGGGCCGTGCAGGGGTACTCCCTAGGCTGTGATGAGTTCTCAGATGCCATGTGGAGAGTTGAGCAACGTTCCAATATCCCTTCCCCCTGCAGCTGCAGTGGAGAAGTCTTTATTATGTAAAGTGGGCTAGCCTGACCTTTTCAATGGCCTATTGACAAAGTGGGGATGGGCAGGAAGCTACAGGGAACTCTTCTGTCTTTTAAAGCATGTTTCTTTCTTTTCACATTCAGAGAAATATTCTGCCTTTTCAATATTTCCTAGGATACTTCATTTTTCTGGGAGAGGGCTGGATGATAAATTCCCACATTATTTTCATGAATGTAAGCTTTAAAAAGTTTCCTCTAATTGTTTTTAATCTGAATGGCTTAAATCTGAAACCTCTATATATCTCAATTTCAGCTCAAACACATTAAGAGGATCTAAGTTCCTCATTAACTGCTAAACGAGTTCTGCCTCAACTATTTCTCTAAAGAGAACCAGTGCTGGGAAGTGTTAATTCTGCTAGCAGCAATTCGAGATTTAAGACTCAGGCATTCTATGCCAACAACCTGAGCTTTTTTTTCTTTTTCAGAGAGACACTAGGGATTTTTTGCCAGCAAAACATTTGTTCCCTCCTGAGTGACTGGTCCACACTACTAACAAGTTTCTTCCAAACAGATACATAGATTGTTTAGGAAACGGTTTCCAGGGTTCATTGTTGCCCAAGCTCTTTGCCCATTAGAGATGAAAACTGAACACTGCTGTTCCTTCTACCGTATGTACCTCTCCAAATCCAGCAGCTTTAGATACGATCATTTCTTTTTCTAACTGGCCTTTGATTTTCCACAGCAAAATTGAAAAAGGTGTGTAGCTTATGATAAATGGTTGGACTTGGGACTCCAATTCATCCTTTTTCAGTTTTTCTTCTTGGTAATAAAAGCTAAAAGTATGGGTGAAGCATGGGCAGAAAATATGAGCCCACCATTATGTGCTACAATTTTTCCAATTGATTGGTGATATAGAATCTATAAATTCACATTGACAACTTTGGGAAGACCCAATGGATCATAGCAACCTTACAGAGCATATCCTTTTCATGAAGTTTTCTGGTTCATCATAGGCATCTTCAAGGGGCGGGGGCGTGGGGGGCAGTGGGAATTATCTTGATTCAAGTCCATGGAAGGCTAATCAAGAACACAATCCAAGACCCAGAGAGAGAAGTGTAATGAACCTTTTTATTGCTTTTGAATGGAAGACAGCAGCTCCCAGGGCCATTATAAAACTTTCGCACTATTTATCAATTGTATTAAGCTATGGCAGAAAAGGGGACATGGTGGCTTAGTGGCTAAGATGCTGAGCTTGTCGATCAGGAAGGTCAGCAGTTCAGTGGTTCAAATCCCTAGCGCCACATATCGGAGTGAGCTCCCATTACATATCCCTGCTTCTGCCAACCTAGCAGTTTGAAAGAATGTAAAAAATGCAAGTAGAAAACTAGGAACCACCTTTGGTGAGAAAATAACAGTGTTCCATGCATCTTCAGCATTGTGCCATGCCTGCCACATGACCATGGACGCATCTTCAGACAGTGCTGACTCTTTGGCTTTGAAACGGAGATGAGTACTGCCCCCTAGAGTTGGGAACAACTAGGACATATGTGCAAGGGGAACCTTTACCTTTATGATAGAAAAAAAATCAGGAACAGCCTGGTAGCACTTTGCCTGACTAACAAAAGTTTATGTCTTAAAATAAAACTTTAACATATGTTAGAAAAGATGCTACCAGAGCCCTCCAGATTTATTTATTAATTATTTAGTAAAACCACACAATTGTAAAAAAAGCTTTAACAGCATGTTGTTATTAAATGTTATTAAAAAACAAACTAATGCAGGGATACATATGATATGTATTATATAGGTATACTCTTGCATGCTACGTTATGTCCTCCTTTTCTAGGTAAAAAAATCTTACTGAAATAAGGAGAAAAACACTTGGGATGGGAAAAAAATTGATGATTGTGGACAATAGGAAAAATAAGACCCTGACATTCTGCAGGTCAAAAGCAGACAAGTGTTATGGAGATAACCAATCTTGTAAATTTATATTTTGGCCCTCCTGGCTTATGGCATCAAAGAAATTGTTTATAAACATTTCAACATTTTTTAAATCCAAATATGCAATTACTCCCTATTGATCTATACAGCAATGCAAAAGTTGAATGCATATGCTGTTATCATTTCTTTTATTATCAAAATATTTACTTCACCTGGTGTCAGACCAAGGTAGGGTGGGAGGAGAAATCTGCAGGCAATAAAGGGAGTGAGGCAAAAGAGGTGAGGAGGATAGTGGCAATTTATTTTATTTTTAATTATTTTTAATCCTGCTTTTGTTTTTATAAATAACTCAAGGTGGTATTTTTACCTAATACTCTTTTCCCCTTATAAAGCTAATTGGGTTGAGAGAGTGTGTCTTGCCTCAAATCACTCAGCTGGCTTTCATGCCTAAGGCAGGACTAGAACTCACACTCCTGGTGTCCAGGTGTGCCAAAACCACTAGACCAATGTGGAGTCAGATTGCTGCTGTCCACTGCTGATCAGTTGTTTGGCAGTTATTGGCATGGCACCAATAGAGGGAAGTATTTGTTTTTTCAAGTTACTTTTGTCCCCTGGCAACTGCCTCCTGCAGGTTTTTTTTTACCTTAACCTCTATCCCAAACTGATTCCAGCAAAGAATGAGATTGATGTTAGAATGATTTGCTCAACTTCACTGAGAGTTTAGATTTTTAATTTTTTTTCTTTTATCCCTGAATATATTTAGCTTCTGTAATCACTTTCTCTCCTTACCTACTTTATACAATTTTGTTTCCTGAACATTGATTAGTTTTATGCTAATAGAAGTCAACACTGTTTAGCCTGTATAGGTAGTTAATTAAACAGATAAATTAAAGGTAAAAATATGGTATATCAAATGCTCCTGCCTTTTGGAGGGTTAGGGTTACTTACTTTACTCCCCCAAGACTAAGTTAGTCTGCCTGCCACTAAAGAACTGTGTTTCTTTTTCTAAGTATTAAGTGTGAGAGTGGATGACATGCTGGGTGTTCTTTTTCTTTCAACACATAGGTGTAGTTATGTGTCATTTCGTATTGCAGTTTCTGTATTTTCTTGATTATATTGATTTGTACTTTACTGAATCTAATAATGGTAATTAAAAATGATTCCACCCCAGGTATCAAATATATTATGTATGCCACTGACTCCATCATTTATGATTATTCAGAGGATGGTTCACTACAACTAAAATGCCTATTGTAATAAATACAATGGTGGGTTTCAATATATTTTATTACCGGTTTACCATGCGCGCGCACACACACACACACACACACACACACACACACACACACACACATGCAATGCTTCTGCACATGCGCAGAAGCATCCGGGCAGGTGGGTGGAGTCTCCTGCCACCGCCACTACCGGTTTGCCCGATCCTGGGCAAACCAGCAGAAACCCACCTCTTTAATAATAGCAATATTAGTACATTTTTAAAACACACACACGCACACACACACACACACACACACACTAAAAAAAGAAAACCCTAAAATGGTTCCCAACCTTTGCAGTTTGATGACCCGGATGTGGCGGGGAGTAGAGGGGAACCAGTCTGTCAAGCATTGGGGGTGGCATGCACACATGTGCATTGCCACTCATAGCAGGGAGACGTGCATGCGCCACCACAGCTCAACTGCCAATGGACCTGCACACACATGCACATGCATGCCAGTTCGCTGTTCATGCAAGTGGAGCTGTGCGTGCCAGCCTGCTGTTTGTGCGAGCAGAGCTACACCTGTGCACTGTCCCACCTCTTGCACAGCCAGTTCCAAATAGTCCATGGCTCTGAGGTTGGGAACTCCTGTCCTAAGAGACATTATAACTATATGAAAAGGTCAAATGATCTACTAGTAGCATTGCATCTCCCTCTCCCAACCATCTTATGCCAGCTTTCCTGGCAGTATGTGTGTGTGTATCTGTCCATGTGCATTTTCATGTTTCCCAGTGAGTATGTTGACTCCTGGTGACTGGCTGGACAAGTCCCTACAGTTTTCTTGGCAAGACTTCTGAATTTCAGAAGTTGCCTCCTTCTTAGGACTGAAAGAGAGTGACCCGGAGTCACCCAGCTGGATTTGTGCCAAAGGTAGGACCAGAATTCACAACCTCCCATTTTCTAGCTGATGGCTTAACCAGTATACTAAACTGACTCACTTTCTGGCATAGAACCCTCTGACATTACAATACAATGCCCAACTGGTACCTGGCAGCTGGCAAGCAACACTAGAGTACCACATATAGGAAAACTGATTATGTTGGCTAGAATTCTGGAGATTGTAGTCTTGCTCCATTCAGAAAGTCTAGATTGTTATATCAGTAACAATATAAGTTGGGACAACTAAGATTAAAATTGAAATCTTCACTTAGCACTGAAGCTAATTAAATAATATTGGATCACTCACATTTTAATTCAGAACTTGGCGATATTTCTGACACTGACAAATAACAACAACAACAACAACAACAACAACAACAACAACATACAGTAATTAATAGACTGGATGAAGATGATCACTATAAATAGCTGGACAGTGGGCATCCTTCTAAGTGACAACATCATGCACACTGAAGTTAGGAAAAAGGTTAGACGTGAATACTGCAAGAGAATGAAGAAGAACTTAAACTCCAAACTTAGCGGAGGATATACCATCAAGGCAATGAATATCTGGGCAATTACAGTCATTAGATACACCACTGGAATAGCGGACTGGACTAAAGCTGAACTAAAAGCCCTGGATAGGAAGATCAGAAAAATAATGGCAATGAATCATGCCTTTCATTCAATAGAAAAAATAATAGAAAATGAAATGGCTAAAAAATTTAAGTGCTCTGGGACTTTAGAATTTGGACAGCAATCTGCCAAATAACATCCAAAACTTAACAATTGTCACTAAGAAAGACAAAAGGCCCAGATAGTGGATTTGGCAATATCTGCAGACAGCAGAATAGAAGGAAAAAAATTAGAGAAGATAAGAAAATATAAAGGCTTGTAAATAGAAATAGAACTGTGGCAAAAGAAAGCAAAGCTAGTATTGATAGTTATAAGCATCTTGAGTGTATTCCCGAAACAACACCAGTGGCATTGGCAAAATCACCACCAGTCAATTGCAAAAGGCGGTTTTGTTTGGAACAGATAACACCTAGCAATTTCCTTATTTAATATTTTGCCCTATGCAAACTATGTGGATGTGCACACACATGCTCGCACACGCACACACACTCACTCACTCATATTTGAATTTGGTCACTAGACTAAATATGTGCAGACTAATTTATTCAACTACTCTGACAGGCTTTTTATTTTTGTTTTAAGATTTACTTTTAAGAACTGGCTTTAATTACATGATTATGAAATGCTTAAAATAAGCATTAGGCATTAAATTAGTTTCAGAAAGCACCCTGCATATTTTGCTAATTGAATTTTCAACCATTTTCTTTGAAAATTTTTGTGGAATTATACTTCTCTGTGTAGCTATCAATACTGAAAAATTCTTCAGATATAGGATTAATGTGAGATTTTTTTTTAAAAAAAAACTAAAAATATTGTTTGCATTCCAGGTAGGAATGAATAAATCTAGCCAGCTTGCCTTGCCTTCTTTAAGGGTTAAAATGATGTATAATGCATTCCCCCAAGCACTAGCCAGGAGCCCAGGTGACTATGGTTTTAGAGTATTATGCACATTGCCCCACGCAGGACATGTGTCAGTTTGGATTTTTATTGTTATTTTCAACTTGCTGCTCACTTGCCTTGACTTGAATGTCAAGTGGGTGGGCATACAAAAGAAACAAATAAAAAATAGCCTGCCCCAGGCTGATATTCAAGAAACCCTATAGACAGATAGGAAAACAGACACCTTGTCTGCAGAGTGAGGTTAAGATGGGGACCACAATGATGTGATTAAAAGTCCTGCCTGTTTATTATGTGTGATGCAGTGGTGGGATTCAAATAATTTAACAACCGGTTCTCTGCTCTAATGACTATCTGGGTAGGTGGAGCTCGGTGGTCATGTGACTGGGTGGGCATGGACAACTCAAGGTCACTCACGTTGATGGGCGCTTCATCTTAGCTGTTACAATGTAATACGAGTTAACCAGAGAGGTAGTTTCTGTAAGCAGGTCAATAAAGATTAGGCTAGAAACAACACCAGAATGTTTCCTTCCTGCCTTCCTTACAGGATTAGCCCTGTAAAGTGGAAAAAAACAAAAGGAGATTTCTTCCAACAATCGGTTCTCTGAACTACTTAGAAAGTTACCAACCAGTTCTCCCAAATAGGTGCGAACTGGCTGAATCCCACCACTGGTGTGATGCATAAAATTTATGTGCAAGGCAGTAAAAAACAAGGTTTAAATCACACCATTGTGGCCTCCATCTTGTTTTTTCTAAACCACATCCTGCAAATATCCTTGAAAACAGATTTGTATATGAAATTGGCAGTAGTCAGTGTCCCATCCCTTAGCAATTCTAGAGCTGTCAAATGCAATGGAATATATACACCATTAAGATTATCCAATAGCCTGAGATTGCTTTTTACTACGAAGAATTACCTTTCATCAATAGCTAGACAACCTTTTTGAGCCACAGGCACAAATTAAAAAAAAATTGAGGCCATGTAGCAGATACAGCCTCATAATAGCTTATAGGGGGAACTTGCCTGTTTAAAATATGGCTGCCCTGGTAACAAAAGTGGTGTTGTGGCCCGCCAGCTGCCAGCGGAGCTGATGGCAGACTCGGACAATGAGGAGATTGAGGGTGAAATTGGGCCAGTCCTGGAGTCTGGGGAAGGCTCTGATGGATGCTCTGCATCTGAAGCAGAGATAGAGCCAGGGCCATCCGACATTTCCAGCTGCCTTAGGAGGTGGAGATAAGTCAGGAGAAAGAACAGCTGGGGCCTGTTCCACATGTGTGTATGCACAGAGCTGTTAGAAGAGGAGATCAACTGAGGATAAGGAGCCGACTCAGTAAGAAAGGCTTCTTGGACACTGAATGGCCCCTCCCTAGCTGGGGAATAAATAGAAGGAAAGGAGAGGGGTGTTGCAGGAGACAACCTTTCGGATTTCTTTTGGAAGATTTGCTCATTGTGGTTCATGCCTCAGAGACTGCTTGCCAGAACTTGATTTACAGCCTTGTGGCTGGAAGCTCCCAGCCTGGCAATTATCTCAAGGAACTGATAAGATCTGTTACTGCAGTTAACCCTTTGAATGATTATTACCTAGACCTTTTGTTGTGTGAATGCCCTTAATTCACAGGAGATAAATAAAGAGGAGTTTTTCTGGGACAAGGAGTCTGCTTATTGGTTCTGCTAAGGCTGGGTCAGAACAACTTCCAAAACAATTATTTATCAGAAAATGAGTTTCCAGTGGAGACTTTGTAGGCCAAAAGGCATTTCTATAAATAATACGATAATAGAAACTTGCACTTTGCCTTAAATCATACCAGCTATTTATTTAGGCAACTCTATTAAATTAAAAGAGAGGTAGTCAAGGATCTTAATTCCATAAGCATTCTGCATGCTGTCCTGGTTGTAGTAAGTCAGTGTCATCCCATGTCATATGCTTTCTCAAAATGTAACCTTTTACCTTGAATATCACAGTCTAATAAACTAACATGCTAAACAATATTTGACAGAGATGGAAAAAATAGTTATATACAAATTCAATATTCAGCAAATTTAACAGTGAAATTATCAATATTTAACAGCCATTGATTCCCATTGGTGAAATTGCTCTTTCATTACACTTTGGTGTATTTTCTGTAATGCTTTTGAATTATATATTTAATTCAGTGACGTGCGGTGAGGTTTATGGCTGGTGAGGCAGTTCTCTCCCCCAACACCCCACTGAATAAAGCATTTTCTTTCGCCCGCCTGTGCTCGCGGCAGAGCTCAGCGGGGCGAAGGAAAGCGCTTTAGTCAATGGAGTGTCGGGGGAGAACAGGCATTCTCTCCTCTACCCCGACACTCACTGACTAAAGCGTTTTCTTTTGCCTGCCTCTGCTGGCAGGCTGCCGCAGACACAGGTGGGCATAAGAAAGTCTCTTTCGCCGGCCTGTGCTGATGGGCTGCCCTCCCTGCCTCTCCTACCCCCTTCCTTCTCTTCACTCAAACAAACTCTCTCTCAAACAAACACACACACACACACACACACACACACACACACACACAAAGTTGCACCAGGAGGATTAAGTTTGAATTCCTCCCCCTCCCTCTGACCCACATGTACACGTGCCTTTTCTTTTCCAGCTGTTTCACAGAGGATTTCAACTCTGCTCTTGCCTGCCATCATGAAAATGTAAAAATGTAAAAGGAAAAAGGCAAAAGCTGAGGTCAGGCTGGGCTAGTTGCTGCCAGAGTTGCCATGGATGACTCTGCTTAACTGTTTTAAAAAGCTTCTAAAGAAACGGTGTCTACAGGAGGAGGCAAGAGAATGATGTGCCTCATCTGCATCAGGAATTTTTCGGCTTTTAACCCTTGCTTAACTCTGCTCGAGTGATCATAAAGTCAGACTAGATGAGGCATGTGGTTCTCCTGCCTCCTCCTGTAGAGGGCATTTTTAGAGGCTTTTTAAACAGTTAAGCACTAAGCAGAATCATCCACTGTGACTCTGGCAGCAACTAGCTCAGCCTTTTTCCTTTTACATTTTTTTTCTTTTCATGATGACAGTGGTGAGGCTGTGCCTCCACTGCCTCCCCTGACTGCACGTCCCTAATTTAATTACTAGGAAATAGGAGAATAAAGACTGCTTGAGTTTTCCTTTGTCCTAATTCAAAGGTACAAATGGGGACAAGTAATTTGTGCTACCAAAATGCTTCATTCACACAAAATATATTCATTGTCATGAGACCAGTAATGTTTAATTTGTAGCCCCATGTCAGGTGTTTTTATCTCATAACTTCCCTTGACAAAGGGGGTGGGGATTGCATCATGTGTGATTCCTTATTTACCCCACATAAGCATTAAAGACTTTTTACAAAAATCTATGAAGTTCTTGCTCCCTTGATCTTATCCCACAGTGTGCAGTTTGGTTGGCATCAGTCTTGAAAAGAGACTTTTCAAGATAAATAAGACATTTCTTTGTCCTTTTGTTCCTCATTTATAGTAAGTTAAGTAAGGTGGAGCCACTTTCAATTATTAAAATGTTTCCCTTCATGATTTATTCCACCTGGGCTAAGGTGCTGTTTTTGAGATAAGCTATCAATGACTCTTCCACTATCTTTTGATTACTTATGTTTACTTTGTTTCCCATTCCTCTTCTGGACTGTGATGGAATGTATCTACAAAGGGGTTGGGGCTGTGATGTACTACAATGAAATGGATGTTTTCCAGGAAGGAAGGAATACATTTCAAAGAGGGGGGCAAGACAAGAGACAACAGAACTGGTAGCTGGATTAGAGAAAGTAATTTAGGTTAGTCACTCTCTAGAATCTTCCAGAGTACATCCCTTAAGCTCAGAGTAGTATACATTTAGTCTGGCAATATTCTGTCTCTATGGCATGACCAAAGAACTGAACTTTGGCTGGATTGTTCTATATCATTCTTGGGTTGGGGCTATAGATTCTCTATAGCTTTCATAAGGCAGGTAATTAATTACAAAAATTTCAGCAATACAACCAAGTCAAGAAGATAACCATTTAGATCTGAAACAACCCCAAATGTAACAACCATACATATTTAAGACAACATGCTGTAATATGACATAATATATATGCATAACTGCAATTAATACAAATGTTAATTAAAATGTTAATATAAAATATAAACTGACTTAACTATCATTAATGAGAACAGGGTGGATAAGCAGATTCTGCAGTAACCAGCTAGTCAAATAAATAGATCTTTAAATCCCTCTTGAAAGCCTTCAGACTATCACAAATGAGTTAAAAAAGAAGGTGATTCTACATTTGTGGGTCAAATCTCTGAAGGCCAGATATCTGGAAATTGTGACCTGAGAAACAGGAAAAAAAGTCCTGCTCAGAAGAACATAAGGAACAAGCATTATGTGGGACCAAATATGGCCTCTCAGTCCTGTGGTGAGCTGGTAGCTCAAGTTTCAGGACTATCACTAGTACTCTTCCGCAGATAAAGAACCGGAGTAGAATTCAGTAACAAAACACGAGAGTTGCAAGGCAGGTCCACAGCAATAACAGGAAACCATTGCAGAAACTCTGACATGAGATAAATCAATAATGACATTAGTAAAACTACAATCTCCCCAAGTCGAGCCCAATAGCTCCCATAAATTCTATTTAGCCAGAAACACCTAGTTCTGATCTCAGAGGTGCTGCCATAGCACAGAGTAGGGTCGGCATGGGAATCAAAGTCATTGTGTCATAATGCACTGTTGGGAATCTGGAAAAAGGTCAAGACTGTCAAATATGGGGTAAAGAAAATTATTTTATGTTCAACATGTAGATTATTTCCTGTAGTTATATGCCATTTTCCCTCAAAGATTATTAAAATATGGTCGCCTATGGGCCAGAGAATCTCACCAGGCTTAAGGTTGACTCAGCCTTCCATCCTGAGGACCCAGACTGTTTGGGACAATATGCTCCCTTTGTAAACTGCTTAGAGAGGGCTGTAAAGCACTGTGAAGAGGTATACAAGTCTAAGTGCTATTGCTATTTGAGATCTGAGGGTGATAAATGAGAACAATGATGAAATGGTGCACTGTTGAAGATATTGTTGTTTTGTTAAAAACAAAATCACAGAGAAGTTTAGGAAGCTTGGGTTAAGAAAAATAATACTGTAATAATTTTTAAAATTGACTTGGTTTTGAAGCAGTAACCTTCTATTTAAAGCAACAGTGACAACTATTGTGCTTTCCTGAATTCTTGATAAAGATAACTGCTGGCTGGAGAATTCTGGGAGTTGAAGTCCACACAGCTTTAATTTGTCAAGTTTGAAAAACACTGCTGTAAAAGGTATCAGTGACTATGGTTAACATTGATTCAGGTGGGGGAAATTCCATGGAGCAGCTGCTGAACTGCTGGAGTTTGCTTACTACAGGGAACTGAGCATGTTATCTGAAATGTACAAGAGTTCTTGAAGTGGCCTAACATGGAAAAGCATGCTTTGTAAATGGAATAGAAAAACACCGTTGAAAGTTGCTTTAATGGAGAAAGTGGAATAATGGAAGCAATGACATCTGCTCTGCCCTTCAAAAGCAGTTCCTGACCTATGCAGTTGTCCATCCTGATTATGGACAACTGGGGAATGCAATAAACCCTTTGACTTGCATTTTACTTTGTCAATGATGTTTTATTGTTCCATGAACAGCTGATTTCTATCAAAGACTGTAGGAAGTGAAGTGTCATTGAACTTCCTTCTTACATGCTTCTAGTAGCAGTGTTATTCTTAGCCTAAATTAAGCTACATCTGTAGACAAAAATCATTGTACATGCAAACATTTCTTTTTTAATTATTATCATAAATGTAACCATCTGGTCTTTTCAGAATTATTGCCCACCCCGTTCGTTGTAAATATAACTTCAGATCAAGAAACATAGTGGTCAAATTTTTGCATGTGACAGAGCAACTCACCATAAACTAACTGAATTACCGTAATAAGAATATTATTTAACTAAGGAAAAATACTGTTAATGATTCCTTATTCAAGATTTGCAGTTCCCTAAAAATGCTTGTATCAGTGTTATTAGCTCAGGGATGTCAAATTGGTGGCCCATGGGACAGATGAGTCATGGCCACCCAACTCCGCAAATGGGGAAAAAATGTCACGTGATGGCAACATGACGCCACAAGTTTGACATCCGTGCATCATACCCAGTTTAGCAAAGGGGAAAAAAGTCATGATATGTCATGTGACGCTGCCATGACAATGTGAGTTTGACACTCCTGTTCTATGGATAGCTGCATCTGGATCATGGCTTCTATTTCCTGTAGATTCATTTCCATTCTGTTAATGAATTCTAAATTCAGCCAAATTCAGCATAATTTCTAAATGTCTGTTTGGATCTGGATAATATTTTTATGGCAAATAACCAGGAAAATCCAGGATTGTAGATTAATTGGGAGATTGTAAAACAAATCACCAAATAAAACATTTTAAAGCATTTCTAAATGCTGCAGAAAAACACATCATCACCAAAAGTCAAGCTTGACTAGAGAGAATCTTGATGCTTTAAGTATCAAAGAATTACTAGCAGTAGTTAAACATGTCGTTAGTTTCACTTGATTATGAGGTCCTAATGAGTTATTAGAATTCTATGGAAAGGATAATTAGTAGTTTAAATGTGAACCTGAGCAATTTTAACACAAAGTGCAGATGACATTTAGTTCCATTCATGGACCTGTGAGAGCCCAGGAGAGAGCCTTCTGAAAGTTTGGGTTATTAACCTGGTGAGAATGTGAAAGTAAGGGCTCAATAATATATATAACTGATTGTAGCTCAAATCAGCCAAGTAGAAGACACAGCACCTATACACATTTATGGGTCAAGAAATAGTGTCAATTACAAGGCTATCTTTATATATACGATTTTAGCCAGTTGATAGCCTCTTCACCCTTCTTGGCGAGGGGAGGGGGGAAATCCCAAACAAGTTTCAATTATATAACTTTTTTATCAGAGTTGTTTTATTTGTGCAGCTTATGTATAACCATTGTAAAGGGGTTCCACCACAAAACCGCGATGCCCTTATCCGCGCCGACATAAGTGCGGAGGCAAATCCGCGGCGTCCGAAGCGCTAATAAAAAAACGACCCTACCGCCGCGACAACAGCGGGGTGACAGAAGGGCGTTCTACATGCTTCGTTCTTTGCCTCCAAAGGTAGCCCTCCTCCTCCAGCTGACAGCGGCAGCGGGCACGGGGCAAAGCGGGCTGCCCAGCAGCAGCAGCCCGCGGGAAGGGTCCAACACAGCCGCGGGGGGCATCAGGAAGCGGAGGAGGACGCGGCAGCGGCGGCGGCTGAGGCTCTCCCGGGCCGGCGAAGCGGGCTTGCCCGGCGGAGGCAGGCTGCCCTCTTCTTCCTCAACAACATCTCCTTGGACGGGCGGCCTCCACCGCCGGCGCCTCCCCCGGAGGAAGAGGCAGGGCAGGCGGCGGCGGCGGCTGAGGCTCTCCCGGGGCCGGCGAAGCGGGCTTGCCCGGTGGCGGCGGCCGCCCATCCAAGGAGATGTTGTTGAGGAAGAAGAGGGCGGCCTGCCTCTGCCGGGCAAGCCCGCTTCGCCGGCCCCGGGAGAGCCTCAGCCGCTGCCGCTGCTGCGTCCTCCTCCGCCGCCAGCGTCGGCGGCCCTGCTCGGGCCCCCCGCGGGCTTCCTGCTGCCCTCCGCGGCTGAGCTGGACCCTTCCCGCGGGCTGCTGCTGCTGGGCAGCCCGCTTTGCCCCGTGCCTGCTGCCGCTGTCAGCTGGAGGAGGAGGGCTACCTTTGGAGGCAAAGAACGAAGCATGTAGAACGCCCTTCTGTCACCGCGCTGTTGTCCCCGCGGTGATGACGCGCGATGATGACGTCGCGACTTTAGTGACGCGATTTAATCTCCGCTATTTTGCGTAGCGCGGTTTTGTCGTGCCACGTTGTAAAGGTACTGCGTGTGCCCATGAAAAATCTTTTTCTTTATGGTGGCCTTGGTCTAATACGGCAATGCCGTATTAGACCAAGTGGATCTGACATCCACTACATTCTAAGAGCATCAAAGTGACATTTGAAAAAAATACTGGATTCATTCAATTAAGTGCACATGCACTGAACTGTTGTGGCCCAGCAGGAGCCGTTGGAGCTGCCACCAGACTCTGACAGCAAGGGGCCCTATGAGTCAGCTCTGGAGGATGTGGAGGACCCTGGACAGGGTTCTGACTCTGAGCAGGGCAGAGAGAGGCTGTTTGGCCACCAGGAGGTGCCTGAGCCTTGGACCAGTGGGGAGGAGACAAGGGAGTGTGATCATGAGGTCAGCAGTGAGTTGTTCCTGAATGCCCGGCACTGAAGAGCTAATAGGTGTCAGGAACAGTTGCACAGTGACAGGAGGTAATTGCACTCAGCTGGTGATAATTAGGTTCCTCTCCAGACTATAAAAAGACTGCTTGTGCACATGCCCTTTTGCAGAAGTCAATGCAGGAACTAATGTAGGAGAACATTATTGTGAGCTTGGTAGGCTGGATTTCTGCCACGGCTTATCTGTGTTGGATTGCTGCCAAGACTTATTTGTGCCGGTTTGCTGCCAAGGACCTGTCTGTCTGTTAATTAAATGCCGTAACTTATCTTTGGCTTGGAGTGTGTTGGTGTGGGATGAGGGGGGTCAGAACACTGAACTAAATGACTAAAAGCTGCCATCTGAATGCATTTATGGAAAGGACCCACAAGGGCAACGTTCATGCTGAGAAATGGCCTTTTGACCCCACGCTCCAGTTTGAAAACACCTCCTATTTGATCTGGCCCAGTAAAGCCTTCAATGTAAACCAGGCCAGTACAATAGCAATAGCAATAGCAGTTAGACTTATATACCGCTTCATAGGGCTTTCAGCCCTCTCTAAGCGGTTTACAGAGTCAGCATATCTCCCTCCACAGTCTGGGTCCTCATTTCACCCACCTCGGAAGGATGGAAGGCTGAGTCAATCTTGAGCCGGTGAGATTAGAACCGCTGAACTGCAGATAACAGTCAGCTGAAGTGGCCTGCAGTACTGCACCCTAACCACTGCACCACCTTGGCTCTTTAGCAACCCATTGCTACTCCCCTCTACCATCAATTTTCTTGAAATTATATGATATTGCCTATTATATCAACATGAGCAGTAAAAAAGGTAACTCATGAAAGAACCAGGAAAAAATAGATAGATGCTGCAAGCTTGTAACAATATAACTGCTACCAAGAAATAAATTCTTACAAAAACATTTACATAATTTATTTTATTCCATAAAATAATTAACTTGTTAAAGAAAGATTGTATATTAGCACTCTGCAGACTTGAAAAATAATTTGGGAGAAGTGCTTTGGATATCACAGAAATGCAGCATCTACCTGCCATTAATTAAAGCAATCTAGCTTTTTCATGCTTCTGTGCAACCCTGAATAAAAAGATGTTTTTGTGCTTTTAGCAGTCAACTCATGTAACTCTTAAAGCAGCCGTGCCTTCTTCCAGGTTCATGCAAAGGCTGACCACCTTAAAGAAAAGTGTTGTGTCCATGTTAGGTTGAGGTACTTCTTCCCAATATTTTTCAAAGCATGCCCAGTTAAAATATATAAATCTGCAGGCATATAAAGTAAGAAAATAAAACTGACATTGTCCCTCTACTACTGCTTCTGATCAAATGGCACCAGTTTTTTCTTAATTATAGCTGAAATGAAATATTATCAACAGCAGCAATGCTAGAACTCAGAAATGTAGTGAGACACTCACTTTCCCAGAACCCACTACACCAGCGGCTAATAGCAAGACCACTTAGACTTAGTTACTGCTTCACAGTGCTCTACAGTCTTCTCTAAGTGGTTTACAGATTCAGCAAATTACTCCCAACATTTTACCCACCTTGGAAGGATGGAAGGCTGAACCAACCTTGAGCTGGTTAGGATCAAACTACTGGCAGTCAGCAGAATTCGCCTGCAATACTGCATTCTAACCAGTGTATCACTGCAGCTCTTCGCTAGACATGTAGCTTCTCACATGATGGTCCAGCCTCCAGGGGACCAAAATGCCTATAGATCCTTCTGCCTCTCCTGATTGCAAACAATTTTAATAAATTCTTTACACATATTTTTTTAAAAAAAGAATAGATATACTACAAAACCACATCTACTTCTAACATTTTTATTTTTTAGAATATCACTGGCTGATGGATATTTTTCATTAGTCTTTCTAAAAAAAAGATAATTTTGAATCAAATGCAGTTTCAAAAATCTGATGAAACATGAATTCAGAGGCAAATCTGTAGTTTGCCCCCTTGCCCCCTTACCTTCCTGTTCAGGTTTCATTTTAAAACAATGGGTTTCAAACTTGGCAATTTTAAGATGAGTGGACTTAGTTCCCAGAATTCCCCAGCCAGCATGCTCACTAGTGAACTCTGAGAGTTAGGGTTAGGGTTTTTTCTAAAGTTATTGATTTGAATGTATTGATTTTCCTATTTATTTATGTATCTATGCAAATTAATATGAATTGGTTCATAATTCTGTTAAGAACCGAGGTTCAAAATGCTGTGCAGATGGTAGAAAAACTAAAGGCTGATTGGTGATTCAGCTGAGAGGAATCTGCATCAGCTGCAGTTGTTGCAGAAAATGACAGGCATTAGACTTCTCAGGATACAGGAAAAGTTTATTTGGCAGCCAGGTTCAGAAAGCTAGCCCATGGCTAGCACTGCAAGTTCTGAACCACCTTCATTATCAAAGCACGCATTCTTATACATTCTCAAAAGCATTGCAACACGGAAATACTTAACACATTTCTTAGTGGTTACCTTGAGGAGAAAGCCTTATAAGGAGATGGGGTCTTACTTCTTTGTTTATGGAGTACGTGTCGTTAACGAACTTTAATTGAACCTTGGACTTTTGACATAGATTTTGACATCTTGTGGTTAGGCACTGACTTCCTGTTTCTTTTGCAAGTTCCAACTCTTGTCTATGTGGCTTTTAATATAGAAGTAAAGGGGATCTAAGAGGCTGTCCAGCCTGACCCAGTAGGTTTCACACATAATGTCCAAATCTCACTTTACGGCTGCTTTACAGTGACTCATGGAAAGCCATCTCTTCTTCATGGGACACTGCATCTTTTTCTACCTCTTTGCACTGCACAAAATGTACAGCAAGTAAACACCAAATAGGTGTTGAAAGAAATGTCCATCTGGATTCAATTCCAAGTGGGGAGAGAGAAACACTGGAAACACGGAGGCTGTTTAGAAAGAGGATAGGGTCTTTTGAATGGAATTTTAGTTGGAAGCATGTGGGAATCATGCTTTTGTATCAGCAGTTGCATAGAAATGTGAGGTCACATAAGATGGTGGCTCTTCGGGCTTCAAGTTTCTCATAGGATCTGGTGAGCAGGAAGGTTTCCTTCCCATAGAGGTAAGATATTTGTTTTTGTAGATTTTCACAGGTGTAGGTATGCTGGTCTTGTTGTATTTGGGTCTTTTCCCATGTAAGATTGAGACTGTCTTGGCAACTTTTCAGTGAGATCTCACTCGCCATCTTCAGGCTGGGTTTTGGGCTTAAAGTGTGATCGGAGCTGCCATCTTTCTATAAATCTTGGTGGGGGTGTGCAGAGTGCTGGCTTTGTTTCAGTAAGTGGAATGATTGATTGTGTGATTGTGTCATGATTGGTAGATTGGTGCTGGCTGTGTGTCTATTGTTGTTTTGTGTTGTAACCACCTGGGTGGTGGGTGAGGCTCGTTTGTTGACTAGCGCTGGTTTCCAGATGTCTGGTAGGAGGGAGGTATTGTCACGTTTATTCATGTTGTGGGGGTGTTTCTCTATTTCGATAGCTTCCTGCCAAGACAAAAGCCTGATCCTCACATGCTTCCAACTAAAATTCCATTCAAAAACCTCAGCCACAAAAAGGATCCTGAAAAGAACTGATTTAGCCCTAATCAGAAATGAATTCCACAGGAAAAGATTCCTACTAGACCAAACCAACTGAGACCTACTCACTCTTCACCTCAAACTCAGCAACAAAATCCACCCAGCACTCTGGAATAAATCCAAACAACTAGCCCTCTGGAGAGCCAAAACAGAAACCTCCTACAACACACCAACAAACTCCACAGACTAGAAAAACAACAGAAGCCCAACCCCACTTCATAGCAACTCATGGAACAAACAGTACACAACATATCAGGCAGAACCCTCACCACAGCTGAAACCACTGTCCTTTCCACAGGATTGAACTTTGCAGTCGCCCCCAACCACATCACCACTGAAGACATCATATGTGGAGTTGAAGCTACACTCACCAAAATCAACCCATATGAAGCCAATAAAATCAGACTTGCAGTCAGCAACGCCCTTTGCTCCAGTAATCAATCTGAGGAAGCAACGTACAGCAACAAGAAGAAATAGCACTCACCAACCTGAGGAAAGTAAACAACATAATCATTCTCCCAGCAGGCAAAGGTAACACCACAGTGGTGATGAACATGTCTGACTACCAAGCCAAACTATCCAACCTATTCCAAGACCCCGCTTACAAACCTCTAAACACAGACCCCACCACCTACCTGGAAAACCACCAAATCCAAAATAAAAGCCTCTCCCTTCAGTGAAGAGATCCAGCAAATAATCATCCCCAGAGAGAAATCTTCCAGATGCCCCAAGCTCTATCGCCTCGCCAAGATACACAAAGAAGGAACACCACTCAGACCCATAGTCAGCTCCATAGGCTCATCTCTACAGAATCTTGCCAACTTCCTATGCAGAATCCATCACCTCACATGTACCAAACTCACTCCACTTCATAGAAACAATAAAGAAACAAAACCTACAACCCAGCGACCTACTCATGAGTTTCGATGTCATATCCCTCTTTAGTCAAGTGCCTATAAAAGGAGCCTTGACAGCTATCCAGAACAAACACAACCCCCCTAAGCACATCCTGGACCTGACCAACCACTGCCTAACCAATACATACTTCATCCATAATGGACAAAGATACAAACAGATAGGGACCCATGGGATCACCCCTCTCACCTGTCATCGCAAACTTATACCTGGAACATTTTGAAACTAATGCCTTAGATAAATCTGAACACAAATGCAAACTCTGGCTTAGATAAGTTGATGACACTTTTGTGATTTGGCCACATGGGAAAGAAAAACTGGACAACTTCCTCACACATCTCAATAGCCTACACCCCAAAATACAATTCACCATGGAAATAGAAGCAAACAACCAACTTCCCTTTCTGGATGTCCTAATCTACAAAAAACCCAATGGCTCCCTAGGGCACACCATCTACCAGGAAAAAAAACACACACCAACCGCTTCTTAAACACACAATCCCATCACCACCCTGCACAGATCAACTCTGTAGCCAAGATCCTCATCTCCAGAACCAAACAAAGACCACCGGAAAACTGAATTACACTCTCTCATAAATGTATTAATCTCCAACAGATTCCAAAGGAAAACAATTACCAACCTAATCCAAAAGGAGACTCCCCCCAAAAACCGAGACACAGAACAGGACAACGGCATCGCTCTCCTCCCTTACATCAAAGGCACCACAGATAAAATCAGAAAAATTCTCCACAAACACAATACCAAGACAGCCTTCAACACTGACCAAAAACTAGCCAACATCTTAAGAAACCCCAAAGACAAAATCCAACTAGAAAACCAAGGAGTCTACGAAATACCATGCAAAATCTGCCCTGCAACATACATAGGACAAATGAACAGAATAAATGCACGCATCTCAGAACACAAGAATGCAGTAAGAAAAAAAAACTTCCTCCCTTTTCCAGCACCTTAAAGCTACAGGACATGAAATTAATTTTGAAGAAACCAAATTAATCTCCAAAACTGAACACTTCAACAAGAGAATAATTATGGAAGCCATCGAAATAGAGAAACAACCCCACAATAAACGTGATGATACCTCCCGCTTACCAGACATCTGGAAACCAGCCCTGGTGAACAAATGAACCCCACCCACCACCCAGGCGGTTACAACACGAAACAACAATAGACACACAGCCAGCACCAATCAGCACCAATCTACCAATCATGATACAACCACACAACCAATCAATCCACTTACTGAAACAAAGCCAGCACTCCACCCCACCCCAAGATTTATAAAAAGACAGCAGCTCCGATCACACTTTAAGCCCAAAACCCAGCGTGGAGATGGCAAATGAGATCTCACTGAAACGTTGCCAAGACAATCTCAATCTTACACGGGAAAAGACCCAAATACACCCGTGAAAATCTACATACATACATATATATATATATGCAGGTATCCTGATTGGTTGTCAGACTCCCATGGGCAGGGGTAACTTTGTAGGTTCTTGAGTCCCAGGCTTGGTTGAATCTTTCTGGGTGATGATGTAATGAAGAGGGTTGTGTTCTGAAATAATTCCTATTATGGCTTAATGGCTTTGTCCTGGTTTGTATTTTGAGTAAGGGCTAATCCTATCATGTCCTGAGGGTGAAGGTATTTTGTTTTGTTGATAAGCTGGCTGGGCCTTTTTTCTTCTAGATCGGTTGGCACCAAGATATCTGCGGGGGGTGGGGTAAGGAGCTGAGGCTCTGAGTTTATGTCTTTAGAAACATGTTTCTCCTTTAGGGAAAATATAATATTCTGCTTTTTTAATATTTCCTCTCTATATTAACTATAGTTAACTCTCTATATGGGGATGATTACTTTTCTTTGTCCTTTTGTTATGCAGTTTTCAAACTTAGAGCACACTTGAAGTGCCTTTCAGTTTAGTGTTGTTGATGCACCCCAACATTGACAACTTTGTTTGCCCAACCCAACCAAATCTCTGGAATTGTAAAACCCTTGCCCACATCCCTCTTCCTTCCTACCTAGTACTACTTGGTCCATTTACTGCTGGTTATTCTGTTCTGGCTATGTCAGGCCAAAATGTGTTTTAGAAGCTGAAAGATGAATATCTTTTCCACTATGAGGAATTGGGCCCAAGTTTGTATGGAAATGATAGTATATGTGCTTAACTCCTTCTAGTGACTCCATATTTGCATCGCTGTTCTTCAGTTTTGATCTAAGAGCTAGGTGACTTCCTTTATGGAAATATATACCATATTTTTTGGACTATAAGATGCACTTTCCCCTTCCAAAAAAGTGGGTGTAAATTTCTGTGCATCTTATAGAGCAAATGTTACTGAAGTCCCACCCACCTGCTGGCCCCCACCTTTTGGCCTCTGCCTCCGAGAAATCTGCCTCCTTGCAGCAAATAGCAAACAGCCTGCTCAGCTTCAGCACAGCCTGATTTAGCACGAACAGCTGATTGGCGGTTGGATTGGCCTCCTGGAATACCACCAATCAACTGTTTCAAACTATGGGGATCACCACCACCTATCGCCACTGCCACCTATTGCCACCTCCATGGGCCCCATTTTCAGCCTCCGGGCATCCCAATTTTGGCTCGTTCCAGGCAGCAGGGATAGCACCTGGAACAAGCCGAAAACAGGATGCACAGAGCCTAAAAATGGTGTCAGCATTTCTTCAATCAGTAATCAGGAAAGAAAACCACTGGACTCCATTTGTTGAAATCAAGTGTAGTTTTACTAATTATAAATGAACAGTGGCAAAGCTAAGCTAAGTCTGGTTAATTAGGTGCGAAAGCGAATAATATATTGTATAATTCATTCCCCTCCCCTTGGCATCCCGTGCACAGTCCAATCATAATTCTCCCAAAGGTCAGGTGTGAGATAACTTCGAAAGGCATCACCAGGATGGAATGCTGGACTGTTGGCCTTGGCGGGAAACACTCCTCCTCCACATGCACAGTAAGGTGGTCAGTTCAGAGTCTAGAAACTTCCTCCAGCACAACAATTATTCCCCTCCCAAATACCATGCTCCCCTCCCCGTTTCAATGGCAGCCGAAGCAGTAGCAAAGTGGAGGCTGACAAATGGGGTGTGTGGAGGCAAAAAATGGGATGCATGGAGGCAATAGGTGGCAGTGACGATGGGCAGCCTGGAGTAGCTGATCAGTGGTATTCTGGGAAGCCGATTCAACCACCAATCAGCTGCTCCTGCTAAATCAGGCTGTGTTGAAGCTGACCAGAGTGTTTGCTGTTTGCTGCAAGAAGGCAGAGGCAGAGATTTTTTTTCTTGTTTTCCTCCCCAAAAGGTATGTGCATCTTATAGTCTGGAGTGTCTTATACTCCGAAAAATACTGTAGTTTTTTCCAGCAACAATGTCTGGTTATGTTCCTCATAACTAGCAACTATATGAGAGACAGTTTCGGGTAATGGTTAAGTTACCTGGCTAGAAACTAGGAGACTATGACCTTGAGCCAATCACGCCCTCTCAGCAATAGGAGGCAGGCAATTGCAAAGCACTTTTGAAAAAAGATTGCAGAACTAATCCATCAAAAACTGATTAAAAGACATATACATTAACACACATAGTAACTGTATATAGTACATAAAGTAGTTGCTTTCAGATTAAGTGCCCTTTTGCTTGTTGAAATTAGTAAGGGATGAAACATTAGTCCCCCTTTTACATCCATGACATTTTGAGAACTTTTAAAAGCCTTGGCACCATTATTTTGTTCAGATATTGCAAATAGAAATTTGGTCTGTTTATATCACAGTCTATTTATTCCTGTTCTACTGTATCACATATGCAAGGTCACCAGACATCCCGCTTTTGGTGGGACTGTCCCGATTTTTAATAATTTGTCCCGTGTCCCATGGCGTTTTTAAAAAGTCCCAATTTTAAAAAAAAATTAATCAAGACCCCCCCCCGGTCAATGGTGTCCCGCTTTACCAATGTTAAAATCTGGTCACCTAACACATATGTTTAATGTAGGGCCTCACAGTTGTATATGATCCTCGAAGCCGCTACAAAGAGTGTTCTCAAATTCCTAAATTGTCATGTGACCAAAGAGAATTGATTAACCAGACAGTGATCATATTCACAGCATTTAATGAACAGAGTTTTAAGTATATTAAATTGTATCAAATCAGAATGTTATCTTAGACAATCCAGTTCTTTGTCCCAGCCTAATTAGGGGGCAGAGAATAAGATGCATTCCCAGCACAACATTCAATGACCTGGGCAACAGACTGAAAGAAATGGTGAATATACTATACTACAGAATAGGATAGTACAATATACTACAAAAAACTTTGCCACCACCTCTGACACAATGTGTGTGTGTGTGTGTGTGTTTGTTTGTTTTCATTCGAATACTTCTGGCTCACAGCAATGGTTCATTTTTATTTCTGTAACTGTGCACATCACCTTCCTTGAAATGAGGAGATTCAATAAAATTTATCCCTGAATAAATTACTAGGATACTACTGAATAGTTTACAAACAGAATAACATTATTCATTTTACAAAATGTCAGAAAACTAGAAACTGTCAGTGAGTTTTGAATTCTTCCTTCCTGAGCAATATCCATTTTTGTTATACATAAAAGAGAATATTGTAAAGAAGCAAGCAATTTTCTTCTAAAATTAGCAATAATAATGCTACAACCTTTAAATACCTAGGAAAGGGGAGATAGAGTGACCCCATCTTGAAACTTAGCCGAGAGAGAGAAAAATACAAACCTGTTTGCTGTGATTAAAAGTGTCATCTCCCACACAAAAAAACTGTTTCAGATTTCAGCTGAGGTAAGTATATGGTCCATAAATAGAAAGCTTGAAATGAAACAAGCTTGGCTGACAACAAATGTTGACATGGAGGGAATGATAATTATATAATGGAGAAGATAACAGAGATACATTTAAGAAGTTGTAATAAACAAAATGTAAATCAAGGTGAAAACTATTCAGCTAAATATCTGCTAATGTTTCAATAAAAACAGTGAAAGACTAGGGGACTAATAAGTCAGAATTTATGAAAAATACTAAAAAGTAATTTCCAAAAATAACATGTTCTTTAGTCTGTTATACCCCAAGTGAAACTTGGGTTTTTATTCTAACATTTTTTCCTATTTTGTTCTCTATTTTTAAAAACAAAACAAAACCGAAAGTAGTATATTCTATAGAATAATATTCTTTCTCACTTGTTTCATAGTAGCATGCATCCTTAGTCATGAGATTGTATCAAAGAAAGGAGTCAGCTAAATTACCAGGAAGAACCCGATTTAACATCAATCTTGCATTGTTGGGGTTTCAAAATATCTGATAACTTTAGAGGCAAGGTTTTGTAATTAAATATTTTGATCAAGCAAATAGCTTCAGTATATATTTAAAGTTGAATTTTCTTTCAGACATAGTTCTGTGTGTTTAACTCCCCTTTCCACAAATAAATGATTACTACATTTTTTAGCATGGAAATGACTAAGGCAGCAACCTTGTCCTCTTATCAGCTGCTGTATAATTGATAGCCTTGCATCACAGAAATGACCTTTTGGAAATGAAATCCTTGACTGACTTCATAATGATAGCAGGCTATCTTTAAGCCTGAATGAGGATACTAGCAAATGCTTCTGCACTCTCTCTAAATTTATATCTTTGTTTCAATTCATTTACTTATTTCATTTTTATTGTCTGAGCTTGGGCTATAGTCTTGTTCCAGACAATTCTGTTTACAATTAACATAACTGTCACATCAGCTGGGTAGTAGACATTTCAGCAGTCCCCTGGAGTCTAGAATCTGGTTCCTCACCAAACCAATTTCTTAGATAAATCTTTCCCAATTGGGTCCCCTGTAATTGTTTTAAGCTACAAGTCTCAGAACACACTGAGAACTAGAATTTCTCAGACAGATGCCCAGCTTCAAGGCTGAGGAACATAGACAAAAAGTCCATTAATCCATGGGAAGAGCAGGAGAAAGAAGTAACACCATTTGTTTGCAGGGGGAATAAAGAGGAAGTGCACGTACATGTTTGCAGAAAGCAATTATTTTAGTGGCTTCTTTCTAGTCTGACTTTTTTTCTAATGGTAGCATGTCAGGCATCTGGAAACTCTAGTCAAGTCTGAACCAGGGGTGGGTTCCTGCTAGTTCTAACCTCTTCTATAAAAGAGGTTCCACAAATCTACCGTGCCGTTTAGTACCAGTTCCAGCTCCCTCCCCCGGCCCGTTCGCACATCATCAAAATGAAGAGTGAGAGGAGGAATTCTGGGAGTTGAAGTCCACAAGTCTTAAAGCTCTCAAGTTTGAACATCCCTGGGGGGGGGGTTCTAAAGGGTTAGGGGTGCAAGGGTCTTGTAACTTAACAGCTTTAAGACTTACACACTTCAATGCCAGAGTTCCTGAGCCAACATGACTGGAGGAGGAATTCTGGGAGTTGAAATCCACAAGTCTCAAAGCTTTCAAATTTGAACACCGCTGGGTTTTTTTTCTGAAGGATTAAGGGTGCAAGGGTCTTGTAACTTGACAGCTTTAAGAGTTGTGTGCTTCAGATGCCAGAGTTTCTTAGCCAATATTTTGGTTGCTAAGCAAGAGCATTGTTAAGTGAGTTTCTCCACATTTTACAAGTTGGCCACGCCCACCCAGTCACATGGCTGGCAAGCCACTCCGACCCAGTCACATGGTCAGCAAGCCACTCCCACAAAGAAGGCCACACCTACAGAAGAGGTTCTAAAATTTTTTGAAACCCACCACTGGTCTGAACCCAGGGTCTATTCAAGGCATACCAATTGTTGCAGCTTCACAGCAAATTTTTGAGAAAGCAGTTGATTGCTCTATCTCTCTTCGGGACTACTGTTACTTCTTTCCTCTCGTTATAAAAGGATTGCTTAATACATAATCCTGAAAAGATTCTAAATTATGAGAATGTTGTAGGCATAAAATACCTTCACATCAGCTAAGCATTTGTCTATATATTTTGTGACATTTCATGGGACAGAAGGGCCCTCTGTCAGCATTGACTTCATTTAGTAATCAGGAAAGAAACCACTGGACTCCATTTGAATTGAAATCAAGTGTAATTTTACTAATTATAAATGAACAGTTGCAAAGCAAAGCTGAGTCTGGTTAATTAGGCGCGAAAGCGGATAATATCAAGTACAATTCAATCCCCTCCCATTGGCACCCCTGTACATAGTCCAATTATAATGCACCCAACTGTCAGGTGGGAGATAACTTCAAAAAGTCTCATCAGGATGGAATGCTGGACAGTTGGCCTTGCCGGGAAACTTCCTTCTTCCACATGCGCAGTAAGGTGGTCAGATCAGCGACTAGAAACTTCCTCCAGCACATAATGATTCCCCTCCCAGATACCATGCCCCCGTCCCTGTTTCAATGACAGCCGAAGCAGCAGCAAAGCAGAGGCTGACATCCAGCCCTCCTCCAGAAAAGGGTGGTCAGACCTGCAGAAACGAAAAGAACACAAACAAACAGACAAACAACAAGACACGAAAAAGGGAAAGGGGGAGGGAAGAAAAACAAGAAAAAGAAAAAGGAAAATTAGGAGAATGTCCAAAATCAGGGCTTGTCAGGATAAGCAGAGTAGAACTTGCGGAGCAGACGAGGCGCTCAAACATGGGACCCATCAACCCATTCAGTGTGAGAAGGTGGGAAATGCTTCCAAGCCACCAGGTAGTGGATACGGTTCCGGTGCTTACGAGAGTCTAAAATCTCACCGACCTCGAAATGTTGCTCACCCTCAACCAAAAGTGGAGCAGGCGGAGGAGGGAGAGGCGGCCTCAACGACGAAGTGCAGACAGGCTTCAGGAGGTTAACATAGAAAACAGGGTAAACCCAGTTGAGGTGCTTAGGCAGCTGGAGCCGGACAGAAACAGGATTGATGATTTTGACAACGGGAAACAGGCCAACATATTTGGGCCCCAATTTTTGCGACTGTTGGGGTGTTTGAAGAAATCTAGTGGACAAATACACCTGATCACCAACCTTGTACTCATAAGACTTAGTCCATTTTTTGTCAACCTGTATCTTGAGCGTGGTGCGCAGCATCTAGAGTCCGGAAAGCTAAAGGCCAAATGTGCCGAAGGCAGTCACTCCACTCAGACAGCGACGATACTTGGGGCTGTTCACGGGGAACCTCAGGAATGGGGACAAAGTCCTGGCCAAACACCACATGAAAAGGGGTGAAACCAGTGCTGCTATGCATGGAATTGTTGTAAGCCACCTCCGCATGCGGCAACAAATCTACCCATTCATCTTGCTGGTGGTTGATGAAACAACGTAAATATTGTTCTAGTACAGAATTAGTCCTCTCACAAACCCCATTAGTCTGAGGATGGTGGGTGGAGCTTAATCCCTGGGTGGAGCCAATCCGCTTCAGAAACTCCTCCCAGAAAACGGAGGTGAACTGCACACCTCTGTCTGATATGATGCGGCCGGGCACCCCATGTAAGCGGTAAATATGGGAGATGAACATCTTAGCAAGAGACTTAGCAGAAGGAATCTTGGAGCAAGGGATGAAATGGACCTGCTTGGAGAATAAGTCGGTAACAACCCAGATAACAGTGTGTCCCTGACTCTCAGGAAGTTCGACAATGAAATCCATAGAGATCTCCTTCCAAGGGGCCACTGGGCGAGCTACTGCCTGGAGCAACCCCTGCGGCTTTTCCGGCAGGCGTTTAACAGCAGCACAAACGGGACAACTGGCAACATATTTTTCAATGTCCTTTTTCAAAGAGGGCCACCAAAACTGTTGCTTGACGAGGTGGAGCGTCTTGATGAAACCAAAGTGCCCTGCCATTCGGGAATCATGAGCCCGTTGAAGAACAATGAGTCTAAGAGACGCAGGAACGTATAGTTTCGTGCCAATCCAAGGCAATTCATCTCTCATAGTGCATTCATTCACGTGCTGCTGGAACCAATCATCATCAGCGAGGGCTTTTTTCAGGTTGGAAAGAAAGTCCTGAGACATCTCTACCTTAGAACGCACTTGATTCCTAGTAACAACAGGAGCAGCGAGGCTCAGCACGGGAATGACAGGCTGGACCACACTGAGCTTAGAACAGTTGTATTGAGGAAGTCTGGATAAAGCATCAACCATAAAAAATTTTCCCCCTGGAATGTATTTCAGGGTAAAATTAAATCTATTGAAATGTTGAGGCCAGCGCATCAGTTTAGGAGAAAGTTTTTTGGGCGTTCTCAAAGCTTCCAAATTCTTATAGTCAGTCCATACCTCGAAAGGATGCTTGGCCCCTTCTAGAAAATGGCGCCATGTGGCCAAAGCCCAGCGAACAGCAAACGCTTCTTTCTCCCAAATGGCCCAATGTCTTTCCATGTCAGTTAGTTTGCAAGTGGTGTATGCGTAAATTACCTTGACTATTAGCTTGAAGCAACACAGCTCCCACAGCCACATCACTGGTGTCAGCTTGAACCACAAAAGGTGTGTCCATGTCCAGGTGTTTGAGGACTGGTTCTTCTGCAAAAAGCCGCTTTAACTTCTCGAAGGCAGCTTGGCATTCCATGGTCCAATCCAGCAGCTTGCTAGGCTTGGGTTTCACCCCATCTTTGGACTTCAGAAGGTTAGTTATGGGAAGAGCTATCTTAGCAAAAGAGGGGATGAACTGGTGATAGAAATTAGCAAAACCCAAAAATTTTTGCAATTGTCTGCATGTACGAGGGGCCTCCCACTCGGTGACCGCTTTTACCTTAGCGGGGTCCATTTCAACACCCTCGTGGGAGATGCGATAGCTCAGGTAGTCAACCTTCTCCTGATGGAATTCACACTTGGACAATTTGGCATAAAGTTCAGCTGCCTGAAGTTTCTTCAGCACAGTACGAACCAGCTTTACGTGTTCTTCACGTGTTTCCGTGTAAATAAGGATATCATCTAAATATATGATAACACCCTTGTAAAGATGGTCATGTAAAACCTCATTAATTAGCTACATGAAGACCGCTGGCGCCCCCTGTAGGTCAAACGGCATCACACGAAATTGGAAATAGCCAAGGGGACAGTTGAAAGCAGTTTTCCATTCATCCCCCTCTTTAATTCTGACTCTATAATATGCCTCCCTTAAGTCCAACTTAGTGAAAATGTGTCCCTTCCCAAGTTGGGCCAGCATGTCCTTCATCAGTGGCAATGGGTAGAGGTTCTGAGATGATATCGCATTCAGGTTTTTGAAATTAACACATAATCTCAGGGAGCCATCCTTCTTCTCTCTGAATAGTACAGGAGCCACTACCTTGGGTCTCGCCGGTTCAATGAACCCCCTCTCCAAGTTCTTATCGATGAATTTTCTCATTTCCTCTATTTCCCTAGGGGACATTGAATATATTTGGGGCTTTGGAAGCTTCACCGTAGGTAAAATATCAATGGTGCAATCAGTGGGCCTGTGGGGGGGGGGTAATTTATCAGAAGATTTTTCACTAAAACCCCCCCCTGAGATCCCAATACTCCTTTGGAATTCTTTCTTCCCCTTCAATTCTCTCCTGCCCCTTGGCTGCCAATGTGGGGCTAGTAGTGGCAGAATCTGGAGCCTCAACCTTCTATTCAGGGGGTATGTTTGTGCGAATTCGTAACCAACCCTTTCTCCAGTTAATGTGAGGGTTCCATCTACGAAGCCAGGGGAGTCCCAAAATAAGGGGCCAGTCCATCCCAGGTGCCACAACAAAAGTTATTAACTCCTGATGGGTCCCCATTTTCATCTCTATGGGCTCAGTAGAAAAATGAGCAGGGCCGCCTCCCACAATAGAACCATCAATTTGGCAAAAAACAATAGGGGTTTTCAAAGTCCTCAATTTTAAGCCTAGCTTCTCTACCATTTCAGGGCTTATCATGCAGCGGGAACAGCCTGAATCAAGGAGAGCTAAAAGTTTCTCAATTGCGCCAGAAGATGGCACTCTCATCTCAATTGGGATAAGCATGGGGCCCGTTCTCGAACTTATCCAGCGATGAGACTCTTCCTCATCCGATTTGTCAGACAAGCTGGGGCTCACACCTCCCTCCTCCTCCAGCTGGAAGTGCTGGGGAACATTCTCAGCATCGAATGCAGCCTCCCTTCTCTTGCCTGGAGTTTTCACTGCTTTTCCCTCTCTCCGGGGGGGTGGGACGGCCTGAGCCAATTTTACGCAGCAATTCGCAGCGTGACGGCCTTCCTTCCCACAGCGGAAACAAGTGAAAGGCTTGGCTTTGCCTGCGAAACCTCCTCTGCCCTCACTCCTGGGGTGGGAGGGGTTTTTTGGGACTGCTGGGGGGATTTCTCCACATCTCCCACTTTCATGCATTGAAGCCTGGCTAAATCCAACTCCACGTCTGCAGCGTGCTCATACCAAACGGTTAAACGACAGGGAAGGTGTCTGTTTATGCACTATTGATATATTTTTCCATTCAATCCCTCAGCAAACTGATCCAGCAAAGCCTCTTCCAACCACCCCCTCATATAAGCTGACCACTCCTGAAATTCCTGAACATAAACTGGCACAGTTTTGTTTCCCTGCTTCAGAGCCATAAATTTCAGGCAGCCGCATCATTCGGTCAAAGGATCATCGAACCTCCTTCTCATGGCTGCCATAAAGTCATTAAAATTCCTCAGGAGAGGGGAATTGCATTTGTGTAGACTGACCATTCATTCGGCTGCCTTCTTCTCTAAGGCCATCAAAACCATCCTCACTTTCATTTCATCTGTCTCTAAATCAGGTCCATAGATTTCCATATAATTCCAGACCTGAATTATAAACAACCCAAGGCTTTTAGGATCTCCATCATATTTTACGGTTAAGGGAGGGACTTTTGCCATTTGGCGTCACCTGCCCCCCCCCCCCCGCTCTTTGAATGACTCAAGCTGGAGGGGGGAGACTGGTTCTGGGTTTTCTTGCGCACAACCTCCCTCAGCCCCTTCACTCTCCCTTAAACTATGCGTTGAGTACCTTTGTTCAACCTCCTCTGTTGGCTCCCTTTCCACTGCTCTCTCACGGTTTCTGCGTTCAGTCCATGCTTCTTCGAGAAGTCTCATGGCGTGGGAAAGCTTGTAATCTTCTTCTCCAGTGTCACCCCAATCAGCTGATTTTTTCTTTGGCCTACTTCTCGTAACTCCAGCATCCAATTCCTCAGGCTCCTCTTTTTGTCCCATACCCCAAGTCCATCTGGGACGAATGGCAGGTTCTTCCACTTAGTTCGGCCAGCCTTTCAGTTAAAGATGGTCCCGCCGCTGCCCCCTCCTCTTCCTCCTGGTGACTTACATGCAAAGACATTTCTTTTCTTCTTGTGAGGGCACCCCCCTTGGTAGTTTTTAGCTCCAGGATGGGTGCAGAAGGAGACTCAGCTTAATGTCAGCATTGACTTCGTTTAGTAATCAGGAAAGAAACCATTGGACTCCATTTGAATTGAAATCAAGTGTACTTTTACTAATTATAAATGAACAGTTGCAAAGCAAAGCTGAGTCTGGTTAATTAGGCGTGAAAGCGGATTATATCAAGTACAATTCTAGACTGGAGACTAAAACATATGAAGAATGATTGCAGGAACTGGGTATGTCTAATTTAATGAAAAGGAGGACTAGGGGAGACATGATAGCAAGGTTCCAATATCTCAGCGGTTGCCACAAAGAAGAGGGAGTCAAACTATTCTCCAAGGCACCTGATGGTAGAACAAGAAGCAATGGGTGAAAACTAATCAAGGAGAGAAGCAACTTAGGACTAAGGAGAAATTTCCTGACAGTTAGAACAATTAATCAGTAGAACAACTTGCCTCCAGAAGTTGCGAATGCTCCAATACTGGAAGTTTTAAAGAAGATGTTGGATAACCATTTGTCTGATGTGGTATAGGGTTTCCTGCCTAGGCAGGGGGTTGGACTAGAAGACCTCCAAGGTCCCTTCCAACTCTATTATTCTATTCTATTCTTAAAAAAAAGCTATCAATCTCTGATATCTTTTGCTGATGTGATATATGATATATTGCCAAGTTACCTGCAGAATGAAATTCACACTCTGCATTCAGGTGTTTAGTTAGCTTTCCACTCGTAGGAGACACCTAGGCTGATCCTGAGGGAGAACTCAAATGTGTCATCAGTCATGAGGCCCTGCATGCCCACAAGAGATCTAAGTCCAGCCCACCTGAATTTCTTTGGCTTTTATCCACCGCCAATTTGCTTTGAGCATTGGTAGCTCAGATTTTTATAAAGAACTTAAGCTTGCAATAAATATTTATACTCATTTGAACTGCCTGAATCTCCCGATTTCCTTGGAACCTGGCACCATTTCTCAACACTGCACTGCCATTGGAAGACTGATCAGCTCTGAAGCCTTGCTTCATGCTTACGCCAAACTTCAAATTGAATGTTCTCTTGCCAACTTCTCATAAAAAAGCAACAGGGTCTTTATTCTTGTGTGATTAGTTGACAGTGGTGGGATTCAAAAGATTTTACTACCGGTTCTACGGGCGTGGCTTGGTGAGCGTGGCAGGGGAAAGTTACTGAAAAATCCCCATTCCCTCCCGATCAGCTGGGACTTGGGAGGCAGAGAATAGATGGGGGCAGGGCCAGTCAGAGGTGGTATTTACCAGTTTTCCAAGGTACTCAAAATGTCCGCTACCGGTTCTCCAGAACTGGTCAGAACCTGCTGAATACCACCTCTGCTTTAGCAGCTTCAGTGGCAGAAGCCAGTAACTTTCTATAGAATCGGGAATAAATATTTCTCATGTTCCTGCTACAATATTTTTTGTTTTCATTTCATTAATGTTATCATTGCTACTAATGCATGCCATGCATTTGTAAGAGTGCCAAACCAGTACATATCAAGAGAGAGTGTGAAGGTATAGATAAAGACTTCAAGCCTGAACTGCATGGTGTCAATTTAAAGAAATGCCAAGTTTTTGACAGTTGATTTGTTTGGTTGCAGCAATGTTTTCTGTGCCATGCATGCTATGGAGCACAATCAGTATCCTTTGGAAGAGTTTGCTTGTGGAATATTTTAGGGATACTTGATGACAGATCAGAGCAAGATTTGAAGGAGCAAGAGAAGCTTCTGTAGAGGTTACCAGGGTATTTTAAGACTAAATATGACTGGCAGAAGATACAATATTCCTGTAAACAGAGAGTAATGTATTATGCAGGGCAGAATTAGTCATGTGGGAATTCTTGATGGAATTCCTTCCAGCTGACTTATCGAAGCTGTGAGAACAAGCTTTGATAGCAGAGGCAAGGCGAGAAGCCCTTAAGTGAGCTGCTGAAGTATGGAGCCACCAAAAAGCACCAGCCACTCTCTTGTAATCCTAAACTCCTGACTTGTTTTCCCAGGGCCCCATCTACAAAATAAAAACGTGTTAGCATCAAGAGAACAGCCTCAATTTAGGTCATAGGTTTTGTTCTTGTTCTTGTTGCAAGGATGATTGTTATTAAGTCTCTATTTTCTCATTTATAGTTTCAATAGCAATTTAACCCCTCAACATTTCTGGACTGTTGGTACATTGTCATGTAGCTGGTTGTCTGACATCATAAGTCAAGATGTTGTCTAAAGCATGATTGCTTTGAAATGGCTTCAGCTGAAATCAGTGGTGTTTCTCCCAAGGACACATAATGAAGACTATAAAGTAAGCTGTCCAAATGCAATGGTTTGATCCTTTATTAATAGTGGCAATCACCTGAAGACATTCCAATGAAAATGTTTTGTTCCATTACATTCTTAGAATAGAAGAACATCAAACATTCCAACACTTGTTAGCTTTCTGAAATAACAGAATAACAGAGTTGGAAGGGACCTTGGAGGTCTTCTAGTCCAACCCCCTGCTCAGGGAGGAAGCCTTATACCATTTCAGACAAATGGTTGTCCAATCTCTTCTTTAAAACTTCCAGTTTTTAAGCATTTACAACTTCTGGAGCCAAGTTGTTCCACTGATTAATTGTTCTAACTGCCAGGAAATTTCTCCTTAGTCCTAGGTTGCTTCTCTCCTTGATTAGTTTCCACCCATTGCTTCTTGTCCTGTCTTCAGGTGCTTTGGAGAATAGGTTGACTTTGTGATAGTCCTTAGATATTGGAATATTGTTATCATGTCACCCCTTCTCCTTCTTTTCATGAAACTAGACACACCCAATTCCTAAAACCATTCTTCATATGTTTTAACCTCCAGTCCCCTAATCATCTTTGTTGCTCTTCTCTGCATTCTTTCTACAGTCTGAACATCTTTTTTATATTGTGGTGACCAAAACTGGATGCAATATTCCAAGTGTGGCCTTACCAAGGTGTGTTGGCACTGTGGCTCCTAGAATCTCTACTTTGCAGTTTTGGTCTCTGGTCCTTCTCTAGTGGTTCTTGGAATCGCCAACTGCTGCTGCCGGAGCCCTCCGTCACTGGGAAGTCGCTCGGATCAAGGGTTCGTTGGTGCCAGGGAGGTTCCCCCTGACAGGACGAGCCCCGACACCGGGGTGGACGCTCCAGAGTGTCCCAAGACCGCTTGACTCCTGGCTGGCTCGCCAGAAATGTAGCAGCAGATTGAGGTTTGGTTTAGCAATCTACTTACGAAAGACCAGGACTCGAGACCACGAAGGCGAGACAACAGGTTTATTGATGCATCAAGAGTTCAGAGTGTTGCACACCAAAAACTGAACTGCCTGGGCTATGCCCTGGGCAGTGATTTTATACCTTTTAATCAAACTTCGTAAATCAGTAGGCGTTACAATAGGCGTATACATATTGATTGTCCAAGCCCCCTGTTTAGGACAGGGAAGTACATTTTGGAAAACTACAATGCAGAAGTGATTCCTAAAGGTCATAAAAACAGGATAGAAAAAGTGCTGAGATGATGTCCACATTATTCTGTCATTTGGCTATTTTCAGTATTCTACACCCACATTACTTTCTTGTGCCATCCTTGTGCAGTAGCTTGCGACATGTTCCCGTAAGATTTGTAATCTTATGAGGAAGTTAGAAGTCAAGTACACTAGAGTGAAATGTCAAGCTAATATAAGTTTATAAGGTCCACTCTATTAAGACCACCTAACCTGGCCAGCCACTGGTGGGTTTACCTGTGTACCCCCTCCTGCCTCAGTATGGCCCATGGGGTTACATATATCATAAACCTCATCCAGACCTCCAAAAACCTACTTTAGTTGGGCCCCTTATTCACAATAATGACCAACCCTCACCAATGAAGTAGGAAAAGTACTGAATAATTCACAAATTCTTTCACAGCCTGGAGAAATTTAAATTTAGAATTAAAAACAGCTATTTGACTACATTTTGTGCTACTCAGACTTTCTGAGCTAGTTCATATTTACTTTAGCTTCCGGCCCCATTCTTCCTCATGTCCCAATTGCCTGCCGCCTTAGTAAATCTATAGCAATTCCCAATTAGAGTGGCACAATCAAGTGACTGGATCCTGAGGGCAATCAGTGCAATAAAGATGTTCTATCCTCCTATCTTTCTATCCACTCTCTGATCTGCCAATCAGACTCTAAACATAGTAACAATGGCAAAGATCAGAAACCAAAAAGTATTTCTCCGGGTGGTTGTAGAATTTGTATTCTTCATTTACAAGAGGAATATCCCCAGACTCTGCTGAAAGCAGCATCAGAAAATTGCCATTGTCCTAAAGCAGTGTTTCTTAAACTTTATTTCTTCAAGATCCCCTCCTACTTAAAAAAGAATATGGAGGATCCCAAAAGAGCTTTATTTTGTCTGGGTTATATTTACTGATATTTAGTGTACCACAGTGGTCCCCAACCTTTCTGGCTCTCTGGACTAGTAGCAGTGGCAGTGAGCAGGGGAGGGGATGGTTTCGTGCACCTGCCTGCCATTTGTGCAAATTTAGCTTCACCCACTCGCATGTTGCCTGCATTGCCCAGTTTCCAATGGACTGCATACTGGGATTGGAGATCCCTGGCATGCAATATTTTAAAAAAAATCAAAATGATGCATTTGTTGCCATTATTGCTTCTCATGATTGTTGGATGGGATTTTAATATTGAAAAGTAATAGAACATAGGCTGGAAAATGTTTTTTATTTTACACACCCTTAAGAGGGTTTTGGGAGGGGCAGGGGTCTAAAAACCATTCTTTAAGAAACATTGTCCTATGGTAATGTCTCCCTGCAGTTCCAAATGAAATTTTGAGAGAATCATGTTTTTAATCTAGCATTCTTGTTGGGGATTCTGGGAGTTGAAGTCCACACATCTTCAGGTTGCCAAGATTGAGACTCATATATTATTCTAAGACATGCCTAGAAGCAACCTTTATAAGTATCATAAAAGAAAAATGAGGTAAAAAATGTCCCTGACAGTATTATTTATTTTAAAAGACAACAGATTTCATAACATAGATTTAGGAGCAATTTATCTGATACTGATTTAATCAGTTGTGCAATGCAATTACGTTAGTGTGCTAGAAATGGTGCTTGCTCCATGCTCTGGCCGCCATGTGAGAATCAACCCATCATCATTTTGAAATTGGCCTGGTCTGTTTGTTGACTGTTTAATATTTTTTAAGCCAAATGAATTTTTAAGCTTTTATATTTGTAAAATAATACAGAAACAGTGACTAAGTATTTTTCTCCTGCACATGAAGTACACAGTGCCATCTATTTATTTGCTTTACTCTATTACATTTATAATTTAATAACAATAATAAGGAGATGGATGGAACAAGCCATTCCAGCTCTAGTATTAACAGATATACAGCATACTATTTGATCTTTATTCTAGTCTGGACTTTGGGAAAAGGTCAGTACTGTTCTGCCTTGCAAAGAGCAATAAAAAGAAACAGGCTAGTCAATTAATCCAAACTGTCATGGTTTACAGAATAATTCAATGGCTTTGGGGAAAAAATAGAAGACATATGTTTAGAATATGCAGAAGCTTTCCAAAGACAAGGCAAACAAAGCCTCAAGAGATTTATTCCTTAAGTGAATTTGCAACAAGTGAAGAAAAAAAAGTATCTTAGGCTTTGAATGTCCATTTTTGTCAGTTGTACCTGAAAGTCTGCATATACTGAACATATTCTTGTACATGCACTTTCTAATATTCACTTCCTATTACTATTTCGTTCTGTTTATAAACTTATACCATATTATATTGCTTGGTATTTTCACTCTGATCTATACAGCTCGGTGCAAACATTCCCCTGTATACATAGTTGTACTCAAATTTTAGAAGTAAAATACATCAAAGTATTCTGAAAAGAAGAGATTTCCACATGCTTACTTATTTGGTTCTTGTATAAATTTAGGGGTGTATGTTGATGGTTAACTTACCTCAAGTTTCTTTGATGTAAGATAGGTAGCATATAAATGTTATAACTAAATAAATAAGTAAATAATAAATAAATAAATAAATAAATAAATAAATAAATAAATCTCCTTCATATTGACTCAATCTATGAATGGTACTTTTGAAGTTTTGAAATAGCATTTCAAAATATACAGGTTTTTTGATAAATATCCACTATTATAGATGGCTTGAGTTCTCGGTCTTAGCTCTGCCTCCTTCCCAGATGTTTTATGTTCATAAGGAAACATTTTGAGGGGGGAAAATAGGATAGAAATCCTGAGTTTTATTTGGTATAACAACCTAAGGAAACTTGGGTTCACGTTGTTTGGGCTTGAGATGAATTAAATATGATATTGCCTGGAAATGGGAGGGGAAATTGTCATTACATAAATATTGATCATACTGTATTTACCCTACCAAATCCCACTTGAAAGTAAACATTCACACAATGGATGATGTCAACATAGTTCAATGTCTCACACTGAAAGCCCCCGGAAGCACATGACAATCTTATTTCTTCACAAAAATAATTTTTTCCCAAGCACTCTCTCGTGTTTTCACCAGGCCTGTTAATTCTGTGATAAGGGCAATTCCAGTTGGGTATTGTATTTAGCTCCTGTTGCGTTTCTCTACTGTGCCATTCTTTGTACTGTAGCCATCAACTATCTAGTCAGCACTGATCTATATTTGGAAGGAATTTGGAGTCACTATACTTTCCTCTTCAAACATAACATGAGAAGTATTCTTGTCTTTTCCATAGCAGAGGCTGCAAAATGTTGACCAAGTTTTGAGTTAATCAAATATTTTTGATCAGTTGGTTTGATATGAGTTTCTTGCAAACAAATTATATCATTCTTAAACTGTTTAAGATAGTGAAATATTTTCTTTCTCTTCTGTGGAGAATTCAGTCCATTGATGTTCCATGTTAAAATCTTAGTTGTCATCTTTGGTTACCTGAAGCTTTTTTAGAGCCTCCTGCATGGCCTGTTTAACCTTTGGCCTAGCTCCTCCCACGGCTTCTGAGCTTGTTGCTGTAACTTCTTGATCGATGGCCGGTGATTGTTGAGGTTGTTGCCTTTTAGCTTGTTTTTCCATTCGTCTGGTAATCATACGGCTGGGTCTTTGTTCCATAACACCTTGCCCTTCTGGGGAGGGGAGATGATCCATCTTCTCTGGTAGTTGTGTGGTTTGCTGTCTGTCTTGTCCTTCTTGTGGTCTTTCTCCAGATCCAGAAGGGGCAGGGCATCCTGCCTTCAAAATATTGTGATAAAAATCTCAGGCTTTCCATACGGAATTGAGACGATATCTTTGCCTGTCAAATGTAAGTATAATACCAAATGGTGCGTCCCATCTGTACTGTATCTGACGGTTTCTGAGTTCTTCCACTAAAAAAGCATAGTCTCTCCTGTTCTTAGCATTTGAGGTGGTATTTCTTTCAAAACAGTCAAATCCTGGCCCCCAATTTGGAGCCTAGTGTTATAAGACTCTTGTAGTATCATGTTTCTGAGCTCTCTTGTAGTGAAATATATAACTATATCTCGGGGGAGTTGCTTCTGTTTTGCCACCCATTAGCGCGATAAATTTTATCGATGTGCCAGTCAAAGTTAGACCCCGGTCTTCCCGCCAGACAATCAAAAGCTTCTGAAAAAATCTGTTTCAAGTTCTCCTGTTTATCCTCACGCAACCCCCTTACTCTTAATGCCAGCTCCATTGGCCTGTACTGTATCATAATAATTTCTTTTTCAGCATTTTCAACTTTTTGTTGCACCACCTCAGTTTTGGATGTCAAATTGGTATTAGCTTCGTTAAGATCCTCGAGACTATCTTCGATTCCAGAAACATGTTCTGTCAGTACAGTTACAAGTCCCAGCATATCATCTTTCATTTTAGCAACCCTGGTATCAATTTTTTCATACAAGTCAGCCTTAAGTTCTTTTATCTCGTCTTTTATTTCCCCTTTTATATCCTCTTTGAACTCTTTCAGTTTGTTTTCCACTTTGTCAGTTTGTTAGTCAGCTTGTTATGAGCTTTGCTCAGTTCTCTCAGAAAGAGTTCTGTCGTTAGTAACTCTCCAGTAGGGGGCATAGAGGGCGGTGGCTGTGACTTTGTATCAAGTATTGGCGATGTGCTTCTGGGGGCTGAGGAAGAGGGCGGTTTCAGATTAGGATTTGGTTTTGATGCCATTCCAAACTATATCTTCAAGCAATTAGGAAAACTCTACTGGCCCGCTATACAGTTGTGGAATGAGGTACTTTTTTTTTTATAAACTTTGTAGGACTTTGCAGAAGGTTTGCAGAAGGTTTCAAAAAATAAGCATTGTAACGAAACAGTTCAGCATATTCACCTCTGTTTTAAATATCTCTATATTAGCAAAGAGTCTTTTAAAACTTTAAAAGTGAAACTAATTAGTAAAGATCTGTTGGCCGGCTGTGAGGCAAAATTCACTCCCTTTCTTTGAAGTTTTGAAACTCCGTATAATTAGATAAACAATGTTACTCAGCAATTCAACTGGCTCGTCGCCATTTTAGACGCCTCTTTAAATAGATAAAATAACAGAAGAGGATCTTGTATAAAAGAAGCTAGGATTTAAATAAACAATTAATGCTCTCACATACGAATTCTGCTCATTTTGAAATCAAGTAATTCAATCTTTGAACTGAGTGGGAGGGAAGCTTACTTGGGGCTGCAAGGCAGCCAGAGAATTCCAGCACGGAGCAGTTCTGCCTTCAGCTGGCCCCCCTTCTCTTCACAGACAGAGAAGCTGCAAAGATCAGAAAGGCATTTGCTTGACAAAACTCCTCTCCTTTCCCTTCTTTTCCTGAAGAGGAAGGTGTCTGTCAGATGTCTGATAGATGATCATCTTAACAGATAAAGCAACTGGTAATACGGGAGCAGCTGTGTTTAGCTGCTACCATCAGTAAGTCCCGTCCAGGAACATGGTATAGTTGTATACTTAAGAAAAGATATCAAAGCTGAGCTAATTGAAGCAGATCTCTCTGGAAGATATATTGCGCTAGATCTAATCTTAGAAGGGGAAAAGACATTACTTTTGGGAATTTATGTTCCTAATCAACAGCAAGACAGATTCTATAGAAATCTTCATGCTAAATTAGTACAGTGGGACTATAGGTCTTGTATACTACTGGGTGATTGGAACAGTGTGATAGATACTAAAAGAGATAAGACCTCTCGCCCAAACACCAAAATGCGAGCTAAGCTATCCAAACCTTTTTTTGACATGATGGACGACTTTGAATTGAGAGATATTTGGCGAGAAAGAAACGCAGAGGAATATGACTTCACCTTCTTCTCTGATAGACATCAATCCCTTTCAAGGATTGATTTTATACTAATCACTAATGATTTGCTTTCTAGGGTGAAGAGGACAAAGATTGCAGCTAGGTCCTTTCGGATCATAACCCAGTTTGGATGGAATTGGGAAGGGCAGTGCAGGCAAGAAGGTCTTGGAGATTGAATGAAAACTTATTCAGACATGAAAAGTACATTAATCATTGTAAAAAATTGTTATCTGAATACTTTGTTTTGAATATGAATAAGGGTATACCTATGGAATTTGTATGGGATGCAAGCAAAGCGTATATGAGAGGGGTGCTGATGAATATAAATAAAATACATAGACATAAACAAGGGCTAAAACGAACAGAATTGGAAGAGGAAATTAAGAGGAAAGAGTTGGAGTTAACAATGAATCCAGGCGATACAAAGGTTAAGGAAGCAATTACAATATTAAAATCTCAATTTGACATGTTGATCTCTGACCAGGTAGCCACTAGTTTATTATATGCAAAACACAATACTTTCTGTAACGCAAACAAACCTGGCAGATGGTTAGCGTATCAGATTAGGAAAAAAGGAAAACTCAAAATATAACCAAACTGATTTATAGAGGGAAGGAGGTGTTTCAACAGGAGGAGATTCAAAAGGCATTTTTGGAATTTTTTACAGAATTGTATAAAGGGGATAAAATTAATGGTGTAGATATAGACAAATACTTAGATAAAGAGAAAATACCCTCAGTTAGAGAAGAGCACAGGCAAAAATTGAACCAACTAATAACCTCGGGGGAAATTTTGCAGGTAATTAAGCAACTAAAGTTAGGGAAAGCACCAGGTACAGATGGTTTGACAGTGGTTTACTATAAAAAATTTACAGTTAGAAATGGTAGAACCTCTTAGAGAATTATTTAATAAGATTCAAACAGAAGGTAAGGTGCCTCCATCTTGGAAGACAACCAAAAAATTATAGACCTATCTCATTACTTAATGTAGATTATAAATTTTTTACTAAAATACTAGCAAATAGGTTAATGCTGGTTATTCAACAATTGATACACACTGACCAAACAGGTTTTATACAGGGGAGACAGATGAAAAGTAATGTTAGATTAATTATTAATGCATTAGAATATTTGGGAAAGAACAATCAAATTCCTGCTGCGTTCATATTTTTGGATGCTGAGAAGGCCTTTGATCGAGTTAACTGGCAATTTCTGTTGAAGATATTGCAAAAAGTGCAGATAGGAGATAGCTTTTTACAGTCAATTAAAGCAATATACCAACAGCAAACAGCACAAATCATAGTCAATGGAAGTTTAACAGACTCTTTTCAAATTGGAAAAGGTACAAGACAGGGCTGTCCTTTGTCCCCACTATTGTTTATTATAACTTTGGAAGTATTGTTGAATAAAATACGGGGCTTGGATGGTCTAAAAGGGATCAAGATTAGGCAGCAAGAATACAGAGTGTGCGCTTTCGCGGATGATTTGGTCATAATATTGGAACAACCGCAGGAATCCAGTATGGTTTTAATGAATACGATTAATCAATATGGTCAAGTGTCTGGTTTTAAAATAAATTTAGGAAAAACCAAAATATTAGCTATAAATATGAATACTAAACAAAAGGAAGAACTAGGAGGTATGTTAGGATGTGAGGTAATCAAAAAAGTCAAATATCTTGGGGTTAATATTTTAACCTCAAACGGGAAATTATACAAGCATAATTATGAACCACTTTGGCATAGAATACAGATAGAGATGAAAAAATGGGAGAAATTGCACTTATCTTTGTTGGGTAGGATAGCAGCAGTGAAAATGAACATGCTACCAAAATTTTTATTTCTCTTCCAAATGTTACCTATACTTAAAAAAGATGCGAATCTTTTAGAATGGCAGAAGGGTATCAACAAATTTGTATGGGCAGGAAAGAAGCCGAGGGTTAAGATGAAAATAATGCAAGATGTATGCGAGAGAGGATGCTTGAAATTACCTAATCTAAAACTATATTATGATGCAGTGGCGCTATCTGTAATTAGTGATTGGACTCATTTAACCAATGATAGAATACTGAATATCGAGGGACACGATCTGGTATATGGTTGGCATGCTTATCTGTTATTCAACAAAAAATTGGATAAGAATTTTAAAAGTCATATTTTAAGAAATGCTTTACTGCGGGTCTGGAAAAAATACCAATATAAATTAAATGACAAGATACCCATGTGGGCAATTCCTAGACATGCGATTGAAAATATGAATACAGCACAAAAACAGGATAGAACTACCTACAGACAGCTTCTCATTTTGGAAAGGGGGGTTCTACAACTAAAATCTTTAGAGGTATTAAAAGAGGAGAAGGTAGTTCAAACATGGTTCCAGTATGGGCAATTACAGGCCAGGTGGAAAATAGATCAAAAAATTGGTTTTATCCAAGTTGAAGATAATTTGTTTAAACAAATAAGAGATCAAAGCTTAATGCATATAAAGAGGATATATAATGTACTAATACAGATGGATTCGGAAACAGAATTAGTCAAAGATTGTATGATAAAGTGGGCTCAAAATATTGAAGAACCAATAATGTTGGATACATGGGAAAGAATATGGGTAAGAAATGTGAAATTTACACAAGCTCAAAACCTGAGAGAAATTTTTTATAAGATGTTCTATAGATGGCATTTAGATCCTAAAAAGCTGGCTTCTATGTATCCGAACGTACAGCCTAAATGTTGGAGGTGTGGTTCTCTCGATGCTACATATTTTCATATATGGTGGACCTGTCAAAAGTTAAGGCATTTTGGATAAAAATATGGTGGATTATGCAAAATATCTTTAAAAGAAGGATAAAGTTTACTCCTCAGTTATTTTTACTAGGTATATGTACTGACTTTACAGTGGTAGAGACTAACTTGGTTCTGCACCTAATAACGGCGGCAAGACTGTTGGTGGCGCAATACTGGAAGAAGGAAGATTTGCCTACTATTCAAGAATGGACATTGAAAGTTACAAACTTAGCCAAGAAGGCTAAAATATCGGCATATCTTAAAGATCATTCAAATGAGAGATATAAACGAGACTGGAAAAAATGGATTAACTGTATACAAAACAAATACGGGACTAAGAAATTCCAGATAGTCTACGCTTAGGATCAGGAATGAGTTAAACTGTTCAAAGTTAGTGTAACAGGAAGAAGCTAAGATCAATGTAGAGATGTTATTAATCTCTTTTTTTTATTTCTTTTGTCTCAATATATTTTAGACTGTGTTTGTTAAAAATCTGTACCGTGTACGGGCTCTGGGAAGTCGGTGGGGGAGGGAGGTGGAGTGTTAAGGGGGAGGGGAGGGGGGGACATATACTATGAGTTAGATTTCAATGTATTGCGATTTCACATGTATACTGTTTCTCTTTAATTTCTCCGTAAACATAGGACAAGCTGAATACATTGACATAGTAGAAATACACCAAGGGGAGGAGGAGTGGGATAGAAGGAAGAGGGGTAGAGAGCGCGGGAGAGAGGATGGGAGGGAGGGTGAGAAGGAAGGGAGGGAGTGTACTGGGAGAGAGGAGTGGTAGAGGGGGAGGGGAAGTAGGGTAGAGGGGAATGATGAAGGGAAGATAGTAATTTGGAGGGGGAGGAAGAAAGAGGTGTATGGAGAGCGGAAGAGGTATATTGGGTTTCTATTTGAGTTTGAGTTTGAGTTTTATTTTATTTATATTTCTGGGGGTATTGCTGACAAGAGGAACTGCTGTGATTATTGTTTAATGTTGTATGGCCCCGGTTATGCACAGTATATATGTGACTGTATGAAAATGGAAAATGGAAAATAAAAACATTTTAACAATTTTTAAAAAAAAGAAGTATTCTTGTCCTAGGAATGTCAGAATATTCATTTCTGAGTTCATAGTTCATAGTTAAAAAATCTGATTAGAGGTTAATAGAAAGCTAGCAAACTCCATGCAGCTGTCAGTGATTCAATGGAACAATCCAGTTTCATACTAAAAATACAATCAAGGCTTTTGTTGATGATGAATATTCATGAAGCATGTATATAAAATATTGTATTCAATGAAGGCTCACATACTGTATATGAATGCAAGTGCATGATTGATCACTGTCATTACATGAAATGATAGTGAGCCAATCATGCCCTTGCCATTTCATACTTTTAAAACAGAAATTAGCAGCATTTAGAAAAGTGATCAGAATTAAAAAGCTGACGAGAAAAGGCTTTATACTTGCACAATGTTCTCTCTTGCTCCCTCCAGAAACTTTCCCATTCAAAAGATAGCACACATAGGCAAATACAGTATCTGGGGACCTACAAAGAAACTTACAGGGACAGGAATTTAAAATGGCAGAATGACAGATGGGAAATAGTTGACCTGTTTTAAGCTGGTCCTCCCCTGCTACTTCTCCCATCCCATTAACATCCCAGGAGGTATCTTTTCCTGTTTGAAAAGAAATGTCATGGGGATATTTCAGACATCTCTGCATAATGTGTAGCTTGCTCCAAACTAAGGAAAACATATCTCTACTGGTTTATTTGGGAACTGCAGGAAGTGTAAGATATGAAGCCTTAGATCTCTGAATGTACCAGTAGCTAGGAAACAACAATGGGGTAGAGCTATTCGGTTTCTACTTTAGGTTTCTTGTACACAACTGGGGTCAACTTTGTAAGTAATACAAACCAATGTAAAACTCACTGGGTGAGCTGCCTCTTTCTCTACAAATTGAATTGTGTCAACAATGCAAAGCTGTTTTCTCTCAGTAGAGTGCATTACAAAAAGTGCAGACAACTTTTGCACAGATATTCCAGCACCGTGTGTGTGTGTGTGTGTGTGTGTGTGTGTGTGTGTGTGTGTGTGTGTGTGTGTGTGTTGTGGGTGTAAGTAAAAAACAAGATTTGGATCATGATGATGTTTGTGATAGTGATGGTGGTCATCATAATGATGGATATAACTCTTTTCTACACTGACTAGACAGGTCTCTGCGGCAAATTCTTAATTATTTTTTATTGCTTGATAAGAATATGAAATACTAAATTAGTGTCAGCAACCCAGAGTCACTTTGCAGACTGAGATGGTAAAAAGGTAAAGGAGTCCCTGCAGATTTTACTCCGCTAGTTATTACCGACTATAGGCGGAAGAGCTCAGCTCCATTTCAAGGCCATTGAGCCAACACTATCTGAAGACATTTCCATATTTATGTGGCCAGCATGATCTCACAGACTGCTGCTACATTCCCACTGAGGTGCTATCTATTTATCTACTCACATTTGCATGCTTTTGAATTGCTAGATTGCAGGAGCTGGGGCAAGGACAGGAGCGTACTCTGTCGTGTGGTGCTTGGGCCTTGAAAGTGGGCTACCAGCTTTCCAGCCACTGAACCACAGTGCCCTCCTTCAGAGTGAGATTGGCAGCATATAAACTTAATAAATCACATATTTTTAAAAACGGACTCTATGCATTTGACTGTGCTTTGCATATAAATTTAGAAAATGTTCATACCTAAAAGCCTGTTTAGCATAAAATTAAACTCTGAGCTGATTAAACATAACTTTCTTTAAAGAAGAACCATTTGCACCAAACAGTTAATTGTCTGTTATTTAAAGTTTGGGGGATTAGAATATTCATTGTGCACAATGTTCCAAAGAATGCTCACTTCAGATGTAATCCAAGTAGTAGATTTGTATGTTTTTTTCTTTTTTATATATAATTCTCTAATATTAATTTTGCATGCTGTCAGAAAGCATATATTAACCTTTATATATCCTTGCACATCTTTGGAACAAATCTGAATAGTCCAGGCTATAGGGTTCAGAAAAGATAAGTAGGTGTGTGAAGATAGCAAAGAAACTATGACAGTTCAATCAGGCTGAAAAGGCCCCCAAGAACTGGTTCTGCAGCTAAATGGAGGAAATTGCCTTAAACCAAATTAAAGCATGATTTCTCTAACTCAGTACATTTCTCTCTGACTTGTAGCAACTATCCAAGATCTTATGGTACCAGCGTTTTTCCAAACACTGCCACTTTTGTGATGTCTGAGGACTGCATTGTGTGCTTTCAACTGGATCACCAAAACCTGCAGTGGGTGCTATGATGATGCAATGAAATAACCAGGGGGGGGGGGATTTCTGGGAAAATGGACACCCTGATTTCTTAATGTGATCTTGGCTTTCTATAGATTATAAATCTAAGAAATGATAATAAATTTAAAAAGTATTTTTTCAGTTGCTCTAACAGCCCTGGTGCTAGCAATCATATCTTTTAATGGGGATTTCTAGATGTTCCTCCTTGCAAGAAATTTTGAGTCCTTTTAGATCACGTTGTATCCAGACTTAGCTAAGCACCAGAGCAATTTAGAATTCTGAAGTGAATACTTTCAGCCATTGCATAAATACAGTCTTTGATGCTAGGTGTGGTAGGTTAATTTAAAAGGTATGGCATGAGATGTTGAACAACAGAAGCCCCCTGGGAAGAACAAAGTATTTGCAGATAAAGCAGTGGCCGTAAACCAATTAAAACACCCACATTTAGAATACACTAGAGCAACAGACTATTGCAACAGAAATTAAACAAGTAATAAGTTTTTAATGCAAGAGCAAGGCACTCATATCATTCTTATTAATTTCGTTTCTGCAGAAACAAAGCCATTGCATTCGTTTTTACTGGATTTAACTGCATGGTCCTGCTTATAGCTCAATGACATACAGCCTTTTTATTTTATTTTATTTTTTTTAAAAATGGACAATTCCATCCACAGGACATGGAATAGATAATAATGTGATACAAAGATCACTTAATTAAATGTCTTTGAATTATGATGAGAAAGAAAAGAAGGTACTATTAATAAAATTCACAACCCTGGCCCTCTGATTATTCCAAGTTTTATAGCTGCTTGCAACCAAAAATTAAAAGTTAACCACTTTATTTAGAAAAAATGTTTGACCCAGGCCTCTGTAATCCAAATACTGCTAATTAAAAATAAGAAATGATCCTCAGTATTTTATCACTAGAACTCTGTTTATTTATCTAAAACTTTAAACTGCCCAATAGCCAGAGCTCTGGGGATGTTTTACGGTGCCCCAATGGAACTGGATTTAAAACAAATAAAATAAAATAGAGTAAAGAATAAGGACAATATACAAACTTACAAAATACAGTAGCAGGACAGTTGTGAAAATCTAAAACAATAAGAATATATTTTAAATGTTACACCTGCAAAAATATAAAGATTTTGCCTGGCTCCAAAATAATGTCAATGTGAATAAAATTTTGAAAGGGAACCCCATCATACAACTTATTTGCACGTATACAAATGGGATACTTCACTCAGCTGGCTGGACATACCCTCTACCAAGAGTATATCTGTCTTGTCTAGATGGTATTGAAATCTCCTGAGAGCTCCAGATAGATCAACAGTGTTGCACTTCCCCTGTCATTTTCTCAATACGGGTCATCCTGCAGATAATCAAGAGGATTTCTGTTCTTTAGTCAAGTTTGAAGTCAGATTGAAATGGATCTTTAAAAAATAAGTTTCATGTACAAGATTCTGGAGATGGAGCAGTGACTAATCAAGCATTCATACAAGCACTTTACCGAGGAAGGTGGATTAGCCACTGGCCTATAGCTGTTTTCATCCGCTGGGTCAAGATTTGGTTTCCTCAAGAACACTGACCTTTTAAAAGGGTTGTAGGAAGTTATCACCCAGCCCTCCCCCAGAAAAATGAAATATCCTAGAAAATATTGAAAAGGCAGAAAATTTCTCTGGAGGTGAAAAGAAAGAATCATGTTTTAAAAGACAGAATAGCTGCTTGTAGCTTCCTGCCCATCCCCACTTTGTCAATGGGCCATTAAGAAGGCCAAGCTAGTCCCTTTACATAATAAAGACTTCTCCACTTCAACTCCAGGGGGATGGGATTAAGGCATGATAATATTGGCCCTTTATTCAACTGACCACATGGCATCTGAGAACTCAACCAAACCTGGATTCAAAACGCATCCTAGAGAGTTGCCCCTGGATGACCCCATGGGAATCTGACAACCAATCAGAATACAAGCTCAAGATCAAAGGCCAGAGAGGGCATAAAACCAGGGACTCAGCATCTCAGTCTTCCTTCTCTTTTCTCCACCAACATTGAAGCATGTGATTACCTTTTCTGTTCAGGCCATGTGATCCTGTCCACCAATAAGCCATCTTTCCAAGCAGCCTCCGTGTCTCCAGTGCCTTTTTCCCCACTTGGAGCCAAACTCAGAAGGACATTTCTTTCATCAGTTCCATAACTTGTTGATTAAATACAGCTTTCAGAGGCAGAAGGCTGGATTTTTTCTCAATGTTAGATCCTTTGAACAGTAGATTTCTTCATCTTTACATAAGCAAACTTTACATGTGAGCAAAATATTTTTTAAATGATAACCTTTTTTGGGTTTTTGTCACCATGAGTCCTAACATGTATAACAAAGGCAAGGAAATATAGAATTGCCAAATCTGGAGGGTGCTGGGTTGCAATGGACTCAATAGTCCAATGGAAGAATCCAAAGCTACAGTATGTGACTGAAATTCAGTAGGGCTGGCATGCTTCAGGTTTGTATAGAAAACCATATGCTAACAGGCACCTTGAATATTTTCACTGAAGCAAGGTGGAAAACAAATATCTATGTCATTTGTTAACAAATTACAATTTTTGACAATTATTTGATCTTTTCACTTTCTGAATATTCTCTTACTTTGTAGTAAGTAGAGAATACGAATCCTTTATAATTTGCTTTCTAAAATACTTGTTTTTTAAAAATAACTAAATGTTCTTTTAAACAATAGAATGAGAATTATAAATTCAAGTAAGATATATTTCCTGATATCTAGAATATTTACTGCAACCATTTGATCAGTGGGTGCAGCAAAATTGCACAAACTGACTATCTACAACGCCATGACCAAGTTGCTAAAATCATTCCTTGGAAATTGTGCCAGAAGTTTGGATTTGAGTACAGCAAAAACCACTGGGAACATCAGGTTGAGAAGGTTCTAGAGAATGAAAAAGTTAAGAACAGAAAGGATGCTGCAAAAATTCAAGAGGAACAAAGGACCAACTGCTGATTGACAAACAAATCCTAAAGAATTCAAAGAAAAAAACAAACAAACCTGTTCATGGCTTGGATAGACTATAAGAAAGCATTTGATTCAGTTCCCCATTGCTGGATCAAGAAATGCCTGAAAATCTTTGGCATCAGCAGCAACATACAAAAATTCATGGAAACTTCAATGAACCTCTGGAAAATGAAGTTTATAGCTAATGAAGAAGTACTGGGTGAAGTTGAAATTAAACGAGGCATTTTCCAGGGCGATTCCCTTTCACCCCTACTTTTTATACTCTCAATGCTACCACTGACAATCATTTTGAAGAAGATGAACTATGGATATGAACTTGCAAAGAAAGGACTGAAAATTTCATACTTGGTGTACATGGATAATTTGAAGCTGTTTGGTAAAACAAAAGCTGAACTAAATTTATTAATTGAAAGCACAAAAGAATTTAGCCAAGACATTGGTATGCAGCTTGGAATTGACAAATGTGCAACAATGGCAACCAAAGCAGGCAAGGTCATAGAAGATGATGGAATAGAACTTGAGAATGAAGAAATGATAAAGGCAGTAAAAACAGAACAAGGCTACAAGTACTAGGAGATTTTAGAGGCCTCTGACTTAATGCATAATAAAGTCAAGGAATTAACTTCAGCCAAGTACATTCGATTAGAATATTGTGAAAAGGTGCAATATTCTAGGCTCAAAATGTCCCACTCCAATCAGCTAATTAAGCCATAACACTTGCAAAGGGTTCCTGAGCCTTTAAACGGTCTCTCAGTCTGGTTCAGTAGGAATCACGATCATGGGAAAGACTGCTGACCTGACCGTTGTGCAAAAAACCATCATTGACACCCTCCATAAAGAGGGAAGGCCTCAAAAGGTAATTGTAAAAGAAGTTGGATGTTCCCAAAGTGTTGTATCAAAGCACATTAATAGAAGGTTATGTGGAAGGGAAAAGTGTGGAAGAAAAAGGTGCACAAGCAGCTGGGAGAGGATTGTCAGGAAAAGGCCATTCAAAAGTGTTGGGGACTTTCACAAGGAGTGGACTAAGTCTGGAGTCAGTGCATCAAGAGCCACCACACACAGACGAATCCTGGACATGGGCTTCAAATGTTGTATTCCTCTTGTCAAGCCGCTCCTGAACAACAAACAACATCAGAAGCATCTTACCTGGGCTAAAGAAAAACAGACCTGGTCTGTTGCTCAGTGGTCCAAAATCCTCTTTTCTGATGAGAGCAACTTTGCATCTCATTTGGAAACCAAGGACCCAGAGTATGGAAGAAGAATGGAGAAGCACACACTGCTTGAAGTCCAGCGTGAAGTTTCCACAGTCTGTGTTGATTTGGGGAGCCATGTCATCTGCTGGTATTGGTCCACTGTGCTTCATTAAGTCCAAGGTCAATGCAGCCATCTACCAGGAAATTTTGGAGCACTTCATGCTTCCTTCCGCAGACGAGCTCTATGGGGATGCTGATTTCATTTTCCAGCAGGACTTGGCACCTGCCCACACTGCCAAAAGCAACAAAACCTGGTTCAATGACTGTGGGATTACTGTGCTTGATTGGCCAGCAAACTCGCCTGTCCTGAACCCCATAGAGAATCTATGGGGCATCGCCAAGAGAAAGATGAGAGACATGAGACCGAACAATGCAGAAGAGCTGAAGGCTACTATTGAAGCATCCTGGTCTTCCATAACACCTCAGCAGTGCCACAGGCTGATAGTTTCCATGCCACGCCGCATTGAGGCAGTAATTGCTGAAAAAGGGGCCCAAACCAAGTACTGAGTACATATGCATGTTTATACTTTTCAGAGGTCCGATATTGTTCTATGTACAATCCTTGCTTTATTGATTGCATGTAATATTCTAATTTTCTGAGATTGTAGATTTGGGGTTTCCATGAGCTGTAAGCCATAATCATCACAATTATGACAAATCACAGCTTGAACTACCTTGCTTTGCATGTAATGAGTCTATCTCATATATTAGTTTCACCTTTTAAATTGCATTACTGAAATAAATGAACTTTTGCACGATATTCTAATTTTTCGAGTTTCACCTGTACATCTTAAAAAACCCACATTTGGGTAGAAAACACTAATAAGAACACAGAAAACCTCTTACCTCTCGGACAGGTCGCAGTTGGTGTTAGTTGGAGGGCAGAGATCGACCCCTAGGCCCCTAACATATGGGGTGCCGCAAGGTTCGGTCTTGTCCCCCCTACTTTTCAACATCTACATGAAACGGCTGGGCGAGATCATTCGGCGGCACGGGATAAGATACCATCAATATGCGGACGATACCCAGTTGTATCTGTCCACCCCGTGCCAACTCAATGAAGCGGTGGACGTGATGAACCGGGGCCTTGAGGCTGTTAGGGACTGGATGAGGGCTAACAAGCTTGTGCTCAACCCGGATAAGACCGAGTGGCTGTTGTGTTTCCCTCCCACTAATTTGGCAAGTGTTCCATCTCTCAGGCTGGAGGGTCAAACACTACACCCCTCAGACAGGGTTCGCAACTTGGGAGTCCTCCTGGACCCACAGCTGACCTTTGACCACCATTTGTCAGCTGTGACCAGGGGGGCATTTGCCCAGGTCCGCCTGGTGCACCAGTTGCGACCCTACCTGAACCGGGAGGCCCTCACAACAGTCACTCGTGCCCTTGTGACCTCTAGGCTGGAGTACTGCAACGTGCTCTACATGGGGCTGCCCTTGAAGAGCATCCGGCGACTTCAGCTAGTCCAGAATGCGGCTGCGCGAGCGATTGTGGGTGCACCTCGGTTCACCCACATAACACCTATCCTCCGCGGGCTGCGCTGGCTACCTGTCGATCTCCGGGTGCGCTTCAAGCTACTTGCCACCCATAAAGCCCTTCATGGTAGTGGATCTGGATACTTGAGAGACCGCCTCCTGCCAATTACCTCCTCGCGACCAATTAGATCACATAGATTAGGCCTCCTCCGAGTTCCATCTGCCAGTCAGTGTCGACTGGCAACCACGCGGAGGAGAGCCTTCTCGGTAGTAGCTCCGACCCTTTGGAACGATCTCCCCGTGGAGATTTGTACCCTCACCACCCTCCAGACCTTCCGCACAGCCCTTAAAATCTGGCTATCCCGTCAGGCCTGGGGCTAAAGATTGTAACCCAACCCACCCGAATGGTATGAATGTTGTGTTCTTTTAATTATGTATTGTTCTTATGTGTCATGGTTTGTATCCCCTTCCCCCATGAGTTGTAAGCCGCCCTGAGTCCCCCCAGGGAAAAGGGCGGCCTATAAATAAACTTTCAATTCAATTCAATTCAATTCAATTCAAAACACCTTAAAATTAAATATTGAAAGGTCACTTCCCTGCGATCTTCCAAAAATGTTAGTTAACCTAGAAATAGAATGAAACAGATTAATGGATTAATTTGTGCAACAGTGTGACAAGTACAAAGAGGTTGATTCACCTGTTCCTAAAACAAAACCACATCCTACAATGTTTCTACACAGTGGATTTCTAGTGATCTTGGTGATCTCTTCTATGATTTATAAAAATATTAATCGTATTCGTGGAAAATATAGCCATCAGATCATATTATCTATTGAGACTCAAATTCTGCATGCAAAGAATAGGACTGGGCAACCCGAGCACTCTTACCTCATGTTGCTTCTGCAGTTCTACAAAAGATCTAATTCAAACCCAGGAGTTGAAACTGTAAAGTTTAACAGAGGTTACTGTTAGAATATAGCAAAGAATACAGTTGGATGGTGATAAAATAAGAAGATAAACACTACTAACTTTGAGGAACACTTAGGACTGTTTCACTCATGGACTGGGAACCACATGAAGTCAATGTAGCGGGAAATTGCTGTTATCATGTAGCTTGCAATGGATTTATTCAGCTGAATATGTAGCATTATTGCTAACATTCTTGTGTAGCTTTCCCCCCACCCACCCCCTTTTTTTAAAGAAGTGGGTTATATTTATTGATTTCCACTCTGCTATTTTACCATATATGTATGTGTACATTTCTCTGGAGGTTTGGATAATTATTCTTCTTGACACATTGCTATGGGACTGCTTGCAGTGGAAGATTAAATTTTGAAACTATAACTAAAAGCAAAAACGTCGCTTTCATCTTAGTAGCAGATAAACAAATCTGTGAAATGTGATAATGTGAATCCTGAGCTTCAGCAGCAATCTAAAACTCAATTTTAGAATTTCTTTATAAGGCAGTCTTTTTCAACCTTAGTAACTTTAAGATGTCTAGACTTCAACCCCCAGAATTCCCCATACAGCCATGGGTGGATGGAGAGTTCTGGAACTTGGTATCCAAGTATCTTAGAATTGTCAAGATTGACAAATACTGTTGTAGACAATAATGTGTGAGTAAAATGTAAGCTGGAAGGCAAGGCAGGCAGTCTCCAAAGAAAAATATGCCGACAAGCACAGATGAAACATGATGAAAGCAGCATTTCATCTGAAAGTGTGGAGAGAAAAATATAAATAAAAAGCTGGTTTTCCAAGAATGCCATGAATCAGAGGGTTGGGAGTTGTTCTTGTTTTTGCATCGTGTATGTTGCTGCTTCTTTGATATCAGAATTGTGCAAAAGGTATTGATGTGTAGGAAGCAGAGGCACAGAAAAACTGACATGTTTTGGTAAATAATGTCATTTCATTTCAATAGAAATAGACCATATGGACATGGGGTTATGTCCTCTGCAGCTGATGGCTAGTCCAAAAGACAATAGGACCTAAAAGAAAGAGTTCCATTTTAGTGTTACTCTATGCATCAACTCTAGCAGATGCAATAGGGCAGAAGTTGATTTTCAACTTCTTTGACTTCACTATCAAAGAGAGTTTGTTAACCACCATGAATGGAAGTTACAAAAGTTGAAGGAAGAGATGCAAAAATGGTGCTAAGCAGATAGCTTTTGTGATGTATCTTTCTTGCAAAAGCTTTCATCAAAGAAAAACATTCTGCCAGGATCTCAGCCAATTACTCTTGTTTTCTTTTTTGGTAAGGATTTTTCTAAAAAAAATATTAGAATGTAATCTTGCTTCTATATTCTAAAATAGGACAGTCCAGTCTATTAAAAATTGGGCTATAGTACAGAAATGAAAGAGATTGAAGTCTATCATTTCTGCTATTGGGAACTATGCTATCATGACCATTGTCAAATTTGTAGTGGAAGTTAACAGGAAATGGATGTTGCATGTACATTACCTCAAAATAAAAAGTGATTCAGGTTGAGTAGCATATTCTTATTCTGGATAATTGTAATAGCTACAATCACCTACTCCAGGAAGGGGGGAAATTTCATCTTTGAGCATCAATATGGTCACATTGACGGATTATAGCCTAAATCTTCAAGAAAATTATCTACTAATATTATATCAGTACCATTTTAGTAGGGACACGGTGGCTCAGTGGCTAAGACAGAAAGGTCGGCAGTTCAGCGGTTCGAATCCTAGCGCTGTGTAACAGAGTGAGTTCCCATTATTTGTCCTGGCTTCTTCCAACCTAGACGTTTGAAAGCATGTAAAATGCAAGTAGAAAAATAGGAACCACCTTTGGTGGGGTGGTAACAGTGTTCTGTGCGCCTTTGGCATTTAGTCATGCCGGCCACATGATCACAGAGATGTCTTCAGACAGCGCTGACTCTTTGGCTTTGAAACGAAGATGAGCACCGCCCCATAGAGTCGGGAACGACTAGCACATATGTACATGGGGAACCTTTACCTTTACCATTTTTTTAAAAAAAATATGCATGTTTTTTAAAATCTTTTTTTCATCAAATAAAAAATGACAATGCTTTAACTACTGATTTAATCATGTAGTTTTTAAAATACTGTTTTGAGGGGGAAAATTCACAGCAAAAATCAGAGCTCACTTGATACATATGGCTTTATATTTAAGAGGAAAATAATCCTAAGAATATCTAAAACAATCTTGTATCTACAAAAAAGAAATCTTTGAGGATCTGTTTATCACTGAGATAGAACAATATCTTTTTCTATTAAATTGGTATTTTTGCATAAAATTGTTTTGCAAAAACCTTTTAAATACGGAGTTCATGAATAAATGAACTTTAAAAATAATATTTAATTATAACTGTTGTTGTGTATTTTAGCTGAAGACCAGAGTATTTTCATTGTAAAAAAAAGGAGGAACAAATTTATACTATGCAAGAGTTTCTTTAAATAATTCAAAGTGATTTGCTTACAAATTGTTAACAATTTGTATTTGAGGAATGAGGAAGAAGAATAACTTGTTTGTAGTTTTAAGCACAAGTTTTCAAAGCCATAGCAACTACTTGCTGTGTATCATCTTCAGAGCCATTGCAAGTTATAAACCCTTAGGGCCAAGTCTTTGGTAGTGCCCTTGGACTGGTGTTTTTTTTTTTTATTCTTCAGCAATTACTGTCACTTCAAGGCCTTCACATCAGCACTCAAGGGAAAGGAAGGTGATGGAAAGGCTCCCACTTGGGAGATTACAGGAATCAAGGTTACATTCCACTCTTAAATTAGCATAGTTTTCACTCAAAATATACATCCAAACTTTCCTTTGCTTCCCAGTTTTGCAATATTAATTTTTACTAGTTTATTTATATTTCAGGATTCCCTCTGTCTCATTCTGAAAACTAAACTACCAATAGTTGTAAATTAGCAATTTAGCTCAGACTGTGGTTATGTATTCGATAGTTATAATGCAGACCTTACCAATCAGGCACTCTCTAAATATAATGGACAATAACAGCCAGAATTCACAATTGGCACTTGTCGCAAACTGGGTATGATGGTACATTAAAAACATCATTGAACACACATACACCGTGTGAAAGATAAATTAGGTCTCATCAAGCAAGTGGCATTTCTTGGCATATCGTGGTATATCCATAACCTTCCACCAATCCTCTTTCTCTTCAGCCCAACACTTGGAAAAGTAGAAAGGAATATGGTTTTCAATCTTATACCCATGGTCAGCAATACTGAACTGAACAATCTTCTGCCAGTTCTGAAACACAAAGGATAATTTTAAATATACAGAGTTCCTGTGGAAAATTTGTAATGAGATATATCATTATTAAGTCAATGAAATCAAATCAGCAAATATGTAAAAGTTTATTATGGAAAAGGAAATGTGGGAGAAAAGGAAGGAAATATTCACAGGCATACAGATACAGAGACACACACAGACACAAATTCCAGATAAGATTAATACTGTTAGATCAGCACGAATGCAGCAGGCGAGAGTCGCTAGTGATTTCAGCACTTTTTATTTCCAGCAAAATGTGACTGCACTCTGCAGCTGGGCTGCCGGAGCTTGCCCTTTAAGGAGCTCCAGGCAGACCAGCCAGCCAATGACAGCAGTTCAAACTCCCTGGGGTCAGGACAGCTAATCCGCAGCGAGCATGACAACTTATGTAGATTCTAGCCAATCCGTGGTGAACATGAAAACCTATGTAGATTCTAGCCAATCTGTGGCGAGCATGAAAACTGATGAAGATTTCTGATGTACGTTCATACGTAACAAATATTGTCTATCTTTCCTGTGTGCATAAAATTTCACATTCCAATACAACTTTGTAACCCTCTAGAACAGGGATGTCAAACTGACAGCCCACTGGCCGGATGCATCATGCACAGGCCACTCCCACCCCAGCTCTGTGAAAGGAAAAAAAATCACGATACATCATGTGACAGCTATGTGATGTGGTGAGTTTGATACCCATGATCTAGAACATGCATATATCCCAAACCACAATAATAAAGTGGCATTACAATGCAAATTCTTCCCTTTAGTACCTGTGTTGGAAGTCTACATTTACATGATAGTATGAAAAGGTGAATGTTGCTTCACAATGCTTCAACATACATTTAATCACTTGCCATACCACCACCCTCATGGATGTTATGCTCGGGTTCTTCTGCTTCAGTAGTGTCTTGCTTCTCCTTTTTTCTTCTTCTTTCCTTTGAGCACTAGATCCAGTTTTAATCCAGTATAGAGGATATTTGAAAGCTAGTTTTTAGGGGAAGACCAATGACTGTTTGCTCAATCAATCAGTTTTCACATTGGCTATTATATAAAAACATTCTACACATGAAATATTACTATGGAAGAAAAATATGAATTCTGTTTTTTTCAAACTTCTTGGGGTCAAATTGTTAGATGATTTAAGTGTCAGCTTTGTGCTCTCTAGAATACTTATAATAGGCTAGTTAGAGGTTGTGGTACCACACAAGTTGGGTTGCCCAATTGGGGAAGGCTATATTTATATTTTTGCATTACTAGTCATCTACTAGGAATAAAACTGGGATACTTATTCATTTTTTTATTTATTCAATTTCTATTGCCACTAACTGAACTAAGTGATTCCGGGTGGCTTTTAATTCTAAAAAGTTATAATTAAGTTCATAATCAGCCTGGAACCTTAACCAGTAAATATCATCAGTTATACTTTGCAAAAGGGTCTTATCAATGTCAGTCTGAAAACAATGAATCACTGGTCCATGCGTTACTTTATTGTAACTTCTATAGAGATATACATAGTAACCTGTTAATGACTCTCATTAGGCCATTTCTAGAAAACTAGGCGGATTCTGGTAGAGAAACATCCTAAAATATACAAATGGTTGCTAATTAATGGCAAATAAATTTTGGATTGATTTGGAATTATAGTTAAAGAGCTGAGTGTTCCATCATTTTTATCTGATTTTTCTGCATCTTTGTTTATCCTTCCTGCTTAGTTTCTTATCTCATTTTACCATATTCTATTTTGCTTTTATTTTGATACAGTTTCTGGGTCTATAACCTTGAATACACCTTTTTGATTTGATATTAGGGAATGACATTTTCTAGCACTTCCTAAAATTATTTTCCAGACATTCTAACTGCTGCTTGTAGATAAGCAATGATTCAAGTCACTGAATATATTTCCATATGAAAAAAACAATTTCTATTTCATGATAGAATGAAGCTGCCATTAGAACTGTTTAATTCCTAGCTTTATTATAATGTCACCTACTATGGTCATATTTTTTCTAAGCATATTATAGTAATAACATTATTTTTGCCAATTTTCTTGGTTCATAACTCAAGTTAATACTCATTTAAAGGGGGAAGTGGATAAAATGTTCCTAGGTCATATATTCAAATATTCAGAGGCAAACTTCATAATATCATTTGAAAATACTTTATTGTAGTGTTGAAAGAAATGTCCTTCTGGGTTCAGCTCCAAGTGGGGAAGAAGACACTGGAGACATGGAGGCTGCTTGGAAAGATGGTTTACTGTTGGACAGGGCCACATGGCTTGAGCCCTGACCAGAAAAGGTGATCACATGTTTCAATGTTGATGGAGAAGAAGAGAGAAGGGCTGAGGAAGGGGCTTGCTAGGCTTTTATACCCTGTTCAGTCCCACCTCTCTGTTTCCTGTTCCTGTGTAAGAAGTGTATTCTGACTGGTTGTCAGACTCCCATGGTGCCATGCAGGGGGCTACTCTCTAGGGGCTGTGATGAGTTCTCAGTTGCCTTGTGGTCAGTTGAGTAATATCCCTTCCCCCTACAGCTGCAGTGAGGTAAAGTAAAGACTTCTGTCTTTATTATGTAAAGTGGGCTAGCCGGGCCATCTTAATGGCCCATTAGCTGGGGATGGGCAGAAAGATATAGGCAACTATTCTGTCTTTTAAAACATGTTTCTTTTTACATCCAGAGAAATATTCTGCCTTTTCAATATTTCCTAGGATATTTCATTTTTCTGGGAGAGGGCTGGATGATAACTTCCCACAGTAGCAAATGGAAGATTTTAAGTGGCAGAGGCCAGCAGTTTATCACTTAGATCAATGTTTCTCAACTTCATATGATGTATGTATTTCAATTCCCAGAATTCCTCAGCCAGTATGATAAAACTGTATAGTTTATAATAATGTAAATACAATACTATAAAATCAACATAGTCAAAAAGAATTGAAGTCCACAGATTTTAACATTCCTGAAGTTAAGACATATTAAATTGATGTGGAGATTCAAACAGATACCAAGGGTATCTAGCATATCCCATTGGTCTTTTCTCTTCGGAAAGGATGAACAAGACTAAGGAATGTTAGAATGGGAATGTGAGAGAAAGAAGGACAGCAAACAACCTGAAAAGAGTTATCCTGTCCAACACATATTGCATGATGTGCTGTAAAATGCTCAGAGTCATATGAAGTAGGTAGGATAGAAACATTTGTAATCAACAAACAAATAGAGTTTTCAGATGCATCTACTATTGAAATGGAAAAACTGCCCATCATTGAATGAAGAGTGGGGGAGGAGATTTGTATTCTTACATGCTCTAGAGGCTAAAGTGCTCTTGTGTTACAATTGGTCTGTTTTATAAGTAACTATCCAAATATTGCAGCATGCATCATCTCTTAGCCATTTTCATTCAAGTAGAAATTATTAAAACTAATAAAAATGAAATTATCAGTCTACAATACAATAATACCAACTAAAATAAAGTTAATTAACGAAGACTTCAATCATTCAGGGTCATACTTGACCCTGAATGGAACTATTTTGTGTAAATATCACTTGGATCGTGACATGAATATGCCAAAAAAAACCAACCCTGTCTTTCTTATGAACACAATAGACTCATTTTTACTTGATATTTTCAACTAGACAATATATCCCTTCTTCAGCAACTAATGTAGCCTCAGATGCACAAATTAAAACACTCAAAATGAAGTATCCTGAGCACTGAAACATTTTTGCAAAAGTTGTTGAGGCATACCAACTATATCATCCATCTAGCTGTTCAGAACCTGATGAATAAAAATGAAAAAAGGATCGTGGTTTGGATTTGATTTTTATTCAACGACATATAAGAATGTCCAAAGAAGTGTAATTTTGAAGTTCAATCCCTGAGCTTCAATTCAGTGTAAGATCCTGACTATTCTGGCATCCCCCTTTTAAGGATAGAGGCATTATGAGAACTAGCTACAGATCTCTCAAAACTACATCCGAAATAAGAGGCAATAAAGGAAAAATACCCTGCAAGTAAGAAATGCCAAATCCTTCTATACTGTTTCTGAGTCAATTGCATGGATGTGCTTATGCAAATACTATATCAAGAAACAGGGCTGTTTTTACCTTTCATATATGAAATGGGGGAATCCCCAAAAAGAAAATATTTCTTAATAAGCCCCATAGCTACCATAAAGAGCAAATGCTGCACCCAATTTCTCTTTGACTGAGTTTTCAGCCATTCTCATTTGGTGAAAAAGGGAGCTGCTTTCTGAGAAGAACCCTTTGGTGGGTGAGGAGTTCTTGTACTTATCTTTGTGCTGAGATGGCTGAGGGGTATGGAGTAACATCTTTTCCTTGACTACCTAATCATGTATTCAACAAATTGCAGCCTCCCTGGCTTTTCACCCTTAATTAAGTCCCAAGAGGATACATCAAAAAGGGATCCTCGGGGATGCTGTAAGGGACAGATAGATATGTGACAGAAAATAACAATAGCCTCTGCCCCTCATAGCAACAAATAAGCCTTAAAAATCCACTGAAAGACATTCAAAGCTCAGTAAGAATAAGGAAGAAAAATAGAGGCCTGTTTTGCAGAGGAAATTGATTTTTAAGGAATTAGAGGATATATTTCAGAACAGTAAAAGGAAAACCCTCTACACTTCTGAACATTAGTGGAACCAGAGCATTATAAAGCATTTTGACTATAAAGTAAGATATATTACTGCTGTCAAAGTCACAGCCTTTCTTTAGTGTTATACCTTACTGCTTTCTGCCCTGAGCCGACAAACTGTGAAATAAGTAACAGTAATCACAAATATTTTCTTAATCCAACACAAATCCATTCTGTATAAATTATTCATACAAAAACAAGATGGAAATAATTTCTGGAAAACAAGCAGGCTTACATAGATTGCTAAAATATAGTGTGACAATAGCTAAAGAAAAGGAAATGAAGCAGAGTTCAAAGGCTTTTAAAGACAGAGAGACAGAGTGAAACTTAGACTTTCATCCCTGGCGTCAATTTCTTACTCTCCTTTTTAGATAAGTGTTTGGCTTTTTATTGCATCTGCCCTTCCTTTGCTTTATCTGTAAACAAGAATTGTGGCATTACTTTGCATTCCAATTGGCACAAAGCCAGTTTGATCTAATGGGCAGGGCACTGGACCAGAAACCAAGAAACTCTGAGCTAGTCCCATCTTAGGCATCAAAGCCAGCTGAGTGACTTTGGACCAGTCAGTCTCTTTCAGCCCAACTCATCTCACAGGATTGTTGTTGTAGGGAAAACAGAAGGAGAAAGGAGTATTAGATATATTTGCCATCTTGAATTATTTATAAAAATGTAAAGTTGGGATCAAAAAATCTAAAAAAATAATCTTCCTTTAAGATTGGAGATTTTAGGGAAATGACAGATTAATTCACAAGCTTGAGAAGAAATTCTTAGTTAAGGTTTTAGAAAAAAGTGTAAGAACTATGCAGCTCCATTAGTTTATATGAAGAAATGAAACTAATTGAAAAAGAATGTAAATATCAATTCCTCTTTTTTCCAGGCAAGTACTTCCTGATTAGATACAAGGAGTAATAAAGATTACAGGAGTTACTATTAAAGGGGATCAACTTCACTAGATTGAACAGGTGGCATTGAAACAACCTAATAAACATAAAGCCACAACTGTTCTAGACCAGAGGAGTTTAGAAATAGAGAACAATGATTTAGAAGTGCATGTATTAAAAATGTGTAAGATTTCAATTGGATGCAACTGAGAATAAAAAAGTGAAAATGGATAGACCTTCCCCAAACAGTGTTTTTAAATAATATTCCAGGGGGATACATCAGATAAAATGTTTTTTCCAGGTTGATGCTCTCCAGATAAGTCAGAAATACAATTCACAGAGTTACAATATTTTTTCTTGAGTATATACCTTACCCAACACACTATAACCTTTTGGGATGAGTAACATTATGTAGAACACAAAAAAGAACAGAAGGGCATGAAGATGGAAATAATAGTGTTGATATAAACTAGGTTTATTTGCTTTCTTTTTTTCAAGTCTTACTAGCTCTTATTCCCATTCGTCACTTTCTATGCAGTCTTTATTCCAAAATCAATGGGATGTTTTTTTATATAATATATAGTAGTGACAATAATAATACATGATTGGATAAGGCTGACCAACCTTGGAAACTACTGGAATTGGAATAAAAATAATATAATTCCCCAGTGTTCTTTATATGTTGCTTGTATAAGTAAATTAATTACTGAGGCTGTTTGATATCCATTACTATTCTTTCAGCCTAATCTTTTCTAAGCTCCTTCATGGGACCCTGACTCCTACAATTCTCAGCCACTAGTTGTTCTCCAAGATGGAATTCTGAGAAGTATATCTCTAACTTATCTGGAAGGCATCAAATTAGGGAAAGCTATTTTACTGGTATATCTTTCTGAATATTCTATAAAAACACTCTTGGGGAAGGTTTATCAATTTCTTATGTTTATTTCTATATGGATATTCTGTGAGAAGAGTTTATCAACTCCTAGTTCTTTAGATCTTGAATGCATATTTATTTTGGAAATAAGCAAAAACCAATACTGCTGGGTGGAGAATGCTGGGAATTGAAGTCCACACATCTTAAAAGTACCAAGATTGGCAAACACTGATACAGAGGTAAAGTTATGTAACATAATTGTTTGAAGTAAAATGCAACAATCCTTTGCTAGTAGCTAGCATGTATTGTTGAATTCAAATTGTAGTTTGTTTACTCTTGGCTTAGAATAATGACCTTGAGATGGGAATTATGAAGTACTATTATGATAATGATATTAAATACTTTTCCCAACTGTTCACTTCAGAGATTCCAAGTACAAAAAATGTATTCTTGCATTAAAATACAGATATACTGAAAAAGGTTATAGAAAGGTTTTATCCAGCACGACTGAAATAAATATGAGCCTATAAAAGTGGATATTTTTAAGTAATTCAGAAGCTTAGGTACTTAGAAGTATCATCATAGATAAGGGAATATTTTCAACAGTTTTGTCATCACAGGTTGGAAAAGTAATTATTAGGATGAGAAGGGATGGCAAACTAGTTATAGTAATACCAAAGTGTGCCTTTCTGATCAGGCAATTGCTTCTTCATGTCTGAGCACAACCTCAGAAGCTGCCTGAAAGGGTAAATAATGAGCCTTAGATTCATACAGAATGGTTTCTAGAGAGAGTCCTCATGGACCAGTTAAATGCCTATTTAGCTCAACTGTGCTATAAAAATGACAGCTTCCCTAAAATGTCGAGACAGTCAGTTTTCAAATAAGCTTGAAATGTGAGAAAATGCACTCTGGGTCTCAACCACTCTGCCACTAAAACAGTGAATGATTGCCCTGCAGAAAGTTATATTTCTCTACTATTTGGTGTATTTCATCCCTTCAGGATTAGTAACGCTTTCAGTGTCTAGGAGCAATGGTTCATAAGATCCCTTATACAATAACAGATGATAGGTTTTTGCCCTTCAACGGTGTAGAGTAAACTATTTCAGAATTGTTTTTATGTGTTTTGTGAGAAGAGGGCAGGAAGGGGGAAATGGGACAGAAGCAAGATTAAATGCAACAATATCTCAAACACCATTTGGTATTGATCTGTAGATTTGGTATTTGGTATTTTTTGTAGATTTCAGCAGAATCAATAATGATGACTGAAGCAAGCTATGCATAGAGTTTAACTTCCACCTCAGTAGTAACTTGGAGTCTATAAACTCAGTTTCCTAATGGGGGCTCCTTCTCCAGCTAACAAATGTATTTCGTTCCATTTTCTTTTAAACAAAGGTGCAGAAGCCTTGTATGGGGTCTCTACAAGTCCTCCAAAAGATATTTTTAAATAATGGGAGAATATTCATATTAACAGTTAAATGATTAATTTTAATTAAATTTAGTTTTTATCTTCTTCCTGCCTGTTTCATTATCCTAACCATGCCTATATTTTGGGATGTGGCTCTTAGCATGATGGTCAGTTGTTAAATGCAGCTGTTAGTCCAGTTTCACATTCCTGGTTTAAAATATGCTGGCCTAGCATATTGGCTTCTTCCTCTTGCTCCTTTCTCTGAGTGAGGCTTTGGACATCTGTCTCCAGATCCTTGCTTAATGGCATAGCAATTCAACCATTAATATTTACATTTCAGTTCTTAGAAAAAGATGCCTAGAATTAAAACATTTTTAAAGCAAGAATTCTTTGTCCTCAATTTGATGCATTCCAGATCTGTTGAATTGTTGTAATCTCTAGCTCATTTGACCATTCTCATGAGAGTCCTTTACTCTCATGAGAGTAAAGCACTAGGTTGTACAGGATTGGATTGGAGTGTAGTTTCTAAAATGAAACCAATGAAGAACATGCAATTTATACTGATGAAAATAACAGCGTTTTTTCAGCACATAAAATACTGTACAACCACATTTATTTTGACATTGTAACTTCCTTTTAGTAAAACTGCTGAGTGTTTATGTGTGAAAGAACTTAGTCTATTTCTGTTCTAAGTAGCTTCCACTGGAGTTTACTGTGGTATTTAAATAATTCTATTCTTGCAGGGTTCTGTTTTTCTAGAAGAGGAACATGGAGGCCTGCCAGATATTGTTGAACTACAGTTCCCAGGATCCCTTGACAAAACTAGCTTCATTGCTGGAAGTTGAGCTCAGTAACATTTGGAAGACCATTGGGTTACCCTGTCAACAAGCTGCAAGCATGAAATGTTTCATTCAAAGTAGAACATTTGTTGTTTTGTTTATTTTTTGCTGGAGCTGCACTAGCTGTTCACCCATTACCGATGTACTTTGTAAATAATGAGTTCCTGGTTTAGGAATTTATTGGATAATACATAATTTTAATAACCAATTGTTGCAATCCATTAGGTCATGCCTTGGTCATTTTAAAAACTAATGCATCAAGAAGTTTTAATTTCTAACCTGTTCCTTATCTCTGTAATAATTTTATAGTTTGATTTTAGTTTCAACTGACATTATGCTTCATTCTTGATCCAATCCCATCCATTATTGTTTGGTGAAACATTTGTTGACAGATAAGATTACTGGGTGTTGCCACTCAACTTGTGTGATTTCCTTTTTCTTCTTTGTCTCTGAAGACCAAATCACTATGGATAGTTGTTGTAGTTTGAATTTGCTAGCCCTCCAGTGCTTTAATTATTTGATGTACATCAGCTTGGAAGCTTGTATCATGAAACAATGAAGAATATATTAAAATATATATTCTGTGAAATTACCACTATTCAAAAGATTCAGATTGAATTCATTTTAAGTTCAGATCCTGATTCAAGCAAATGGAGCAAGATTATTCAAAAAATTGAAGTATTATGCAATTATCCTCTCCAAATCACAGAACATTTACATGGCTGGTGATTTCAAATGACACTTTCTGTGTTTTTACACTTTTTATTTTTTCCTCCAGCAAAAAATCTTTAAAGATTAAAAGATGAAATATCTGCACAATTCTGGTTTTTTTTTATTTGTTCATTATTATATTTGTTTACCCACTAAGGCAGATTCTCTTTTCCTCAGACAAGAGTGCTGGAAAAAAAAACCTTCAACAACTGGTTATATCTCAGGAATATAACATTTTCCTAGTGGGGATTGAAAGGATGCTGCAGTTCTTACACATCTATCAAAGTTATTGCTATATGTTTCCTGGAATATCACATTCTGTACTGCAAATGCCACAAAATATCATTTGGTAGATACTGCATGTGATACCCTCAATAAGAACATTTACAGTTCTAGCTATCCACTCTTCTTGTGACCATTTCTTTGCTTTTTAGGGGCTGCATATTCCATATATGAATAGATGCTTAAAGCCTTTACAAAGGAAACCAGTCACAAATAAGTCACCTCTTGATATGATGGGAAGCACATATCAGGCAGACAGACCGGAAGACAGACAAACAGATAAATAGAGATAGATAGATAAATAGATAGATAGATAGATAGATAGATAGATAGATAGATAGATAATATCATATGCACATGTCTTAATATTTTTATCTTTTCTTTCTTACTTTGCTTTGTCTTTTGCTGTGAACTGCATATTGTACATGAATCTTTTTTCAAATCTGCAAATAGGGAAAATCTATGTAAGAAAACCTCTCCTTTTTCATGTGGATATGATTTTGCACTATGGTCAGAGTGTGAGATTTATATAACATTTATATGGAGAACAAACTCCAAATGTAGGTTATTTTTTTTAAAGAATATTCTGAGACAGCATAGCTAATTTGAGGGTTATCAGAAAGCAGTCCCTGCTGGTCTATCATTAAAGTTGTTAGTCACTTGTGAATGTCTGCATATCTCGCAAACTGAGAAATATCTCAGCAAAGCTGAGAAGTATTAAATAGGGATAGCTGAGACCAAGTAGAGTAGAGGGGCTGTTGGTTAGAGAAGGTGTTGCTGATAGAGCATCACAAAGGCAGTTAGAGATCACTGCTGGGAAAAAGGAAAAAGAGGTCAGAAGTCATAAAGCCCATAGAAAGTAATCACTTCAAGACTCAGAAGACATTTCAGATGAATGATGATGAACTGCTGAGCTGGAGGACAGTGCTGTTGGAGTATGTGTAACTGCAGATGAGAACAGGAGCAGAGAAGTTGTAACCAGCAACCCAGCAGATCAAAAGTGCCAGGCAAAAGATGACTTGAAGAGTAGAGATTCAAAGGAGAGCTTTGTCATTTATAGTCCATTAAGTTTGGTGACAATGAGGCAAACAAAAAAAGGGCCATTAAACAGTTGTGCAAAATCTTACAATGGGCTAGAATTACAGCAAGGATGAAAATTCCCACAGATGCTTTTTAGAGAATGATGAAAGCTGAGGAACAGTAGAATATAGAAGTCATTCATCTTGTAAGAACTAAACCCAAACCCAGAAGCCTGAAGGAAGAAGTAGAGCAAGTGACTTTGGGAGGAGAAATATATACAAGATATAACAAAAGTAATAAAAATCCAAGATATTTGTGAATGAGTTAAGAAAATGGTAACAGAAGTCAAAAACAACCAAAGAGTAAGAAACAAGAGGGATGAAGTGAAGAAATGTTCCAGCAGCATAAACTTGTTATGCAGAAAAAGTTTCAAGATTAAAACCTAAAAATAACTAAAAGGAATTGAGTTAAAATAAGATTGAAAAACAGGAAATCCTTAGAGAGAAATAGGTAAGGTTTTAAACGTTGCACAAATTAGAAATCTCAATATTCAACATTAGTGCACCTGAAGTATTTTGCATAAATTTGCACAATAAAGCCTTTTTGTGGCAAACCTGAGGTCCGTTTGATTGCCATCATTCCGTATATTAAAAAAAAAAAACGTATCTACAACAGAATGGCTCATGTCAAATTTTACACTGCTCTAAAATTTAAACCAAGTGAGGACAGCAGCATTATCAACTATTTGTTGTTTGCAAAATTTATTGGCTGCCCTTCTTACCCTGGGTTAACTCTGATACTATTAATGAGTGTCCAATTATTATTAAATTTACATATTTCAGAAGACATTAAAAGCTTGAAATATCTTAAGACTTTGAAATGTTTTGTTCCAGGTCTCCGTATTTTTTTTGAACAATAGCTGTGTAAAAAAAATGGGGGGGGGCCTTTGGAATAGTTTAAAATTATGTGCCAAAATTGATCTCAAAATCTACTTTCATTTCCCAAAAGTTTTCTTTTGCAAAAGAATTTTCATCTTCTTTTCTTACAGCTTGGTATTTTTGATTTAGGTCATTATTGAAAGTTCATGTTTTTATTTCCTATTATGTCTTAGATTTGTTAAAATATAAATGTTTTAAATAAAAATAAAATCATACTGAAACCTCCCTGGCTGCCCCCATTTCTCAGGCTGAGAATGCCCAGTTGGAGAACTTTCTTTACAATGCCTTCCTCAGCTTGGGATTCAGCTGCCCTGTGGGAATCCAGGGAAGCTGCAGGCCACTGTAAGGACAATTGTATACTGAAATTGTGTATGAAAATATTCATATACATTTTTTGTCCAACTGAGTAAATACAAGAACCACAAGACTTAATCTTTCCTTTTAAAAGGTATTCTGCAAGCATATTGTCTTTGAGTGAGAACCGTTTTTATGCATGACATGCATTTTGAACATATTTTGACAAATTACATAGTGGTCAAACTTTATTAATAAAAAAATAATGTTGGCATTTTTTATTTCTTCGAGAATCCTATTCATGTATTGGCCTCATGCTGTACATATCTGGGTAAGGCAGCTGTTTCTTTCATTTGAGACGTTAATTCAGCACACATTTGTTACCCTCTGATACTGGAATCCTGGCCCTACATTGACTACTACTCCCACAGCTGTTATCTGTTGGTTTAACACACACACACACAAACACACACTCCTTGCATGGTAGCATAAACTATCACTGTCTGCACATTTATTTCTGTATGGTAGAAATTGGAGTTGGCTACAGAAACAAAACTTATGTTGACACTCTCATTTTCTTCTTCAAAAGAGAAAACCTCTCATTAAAAACTGTACTGTAACTAAATTCTAATGTTCTCTTCCTTCCCCTGCCAGCTATTTACCAGCTTCATCTCATCTTTTTCTGCTCTGAACTCTGCTCTGCACAGAAATGTTTCCGCGTACACAAATATCTGCAGTCAGCAAGGCACAGAAGCCACAAGTCAAAAGGAGTGTTTTGCTTCTTGCTTTCTAAGGAGGAGGAGTTTGTTTTAACCATAGAGATATAAGTCCATCACCCCCAAAAGACATTTGTTTTCATCACTATCACATCTGTTTTATTTTTAAAAAGGAACATTAAGGACATACAGTAGTGAGATTAGTGATTTTGGAAGAGAAGTTCCATTCTTTTCTAAGAATTTCTTATCACTGAAAAACTGCAGTACAAAGCACATTTTCAAATACATTCTCCACTTCAGTGATCTTAGCCTTCACTTAAAAGCATTTGCAGTTCTGTTTCTCCTTAAATGGGGATTGTTGGCTTAATGTTTTCCAGATGTCTTCAGCTATAACTCCCATGCTTCTTAAGTACAATGGCCCAATAGGGTTTATGGCAACTGTTGTCCATAACCTGAGAGCATTCCATTTCTTTCTTCCTTTCTTCCCTTTCTTTAGCGTCATCTGTATTATCTTTCATTATTTTCCTATTCTCTTCTTTTCTTTGGTGTTCCCTTTTATCTCAAAAAAGGAAGGCTTCCCTTTGCAAGAATGCCAAGGTGGAGGAAATTTCTGAGAGAAGCTGGATGGAGTAGAAATTGTTATGTCCCACCAATAGAGTACATGGCAGGTGACAAGCCTCTCTTTGCACTAAAGGCCATGGAAACAAGACTAGAGGCGAAATGGCTGAGATTTCCGACATATTGGCTCTAGGCGAGGGTGCATTAAACATGAGGAGGGAGCTGGCCATCTGAACTCCTCTGCCCGGGAGGGGTGATGGTGGAAGGATCCTCCAGCATCGCCATTGCAGGGCCTGCGCTCCTTCTCTCTTCCTGGGTCCCCTCCCGCTTTTCTGAGGGGAGGGTCGCTTCTGCTGCTCATCCGAGCTGAGGACAGCTGCAGTCCTCGGGGGGAAGGAGGAGGGCCCAGACAGGCTCCCGGCCGACAGCGCCGTGGGGCGGAGACTGGTTTTGGCGGAGCCTCAAGCCCGTTTTTTTTAAAAAGCGAAAGTGTCGTGGGGGGCGCGCAGGGGCGTCTGAACGGGCTCGCGCGGCTGCGTGGGAGGAGAGGGCAAAAGGAGAACGGGGAGGGAGGGGGAGAGGCCGGCGGTCTGTGCCCGTCCCTCCGAAGGGAGGGGAGGAAGCGGGGTGGCTGGGTGGGCGGAGGGGGCTGTTTTCTGTTCCTCCACCGCTGTTGTTTAACGGGAGGGACCGGGGATCCTGGAAACTGGCGAGGTGATGCGTTTCGGGCGGGGGACGGCGGCGGCGTTCCTGCTGCTGCCGCCGCCGTCTCTGGAACCGCTGGAGAAGGAAGACGAGGAAGAGGCGGTGGCAGCGGGGGCTGGGATCAAGGAGAGCTGGTGCCCGGCGGGCCCGGGCTCGGCGGCGACGGATGCCGCGGAGGGACGTGCGGCTGCCCGGCGTAGCTGCTCTTTTCTGGAAGACGGCTGCCTTCGGAAAGACGGTGGGGACCGCCGGTCGCGGAGGCCGAACCCCAGAGGCGGCCGCGATCCGGAGAAGTCGCGGCAGCCCTGAAATGTATTCCCCTTTCCCTCCCCGTCAGCGGCCATGTTAACCACCAGGAAACCGTCTGCCGCCAGTGTCGCTGCGGCTAGTGCCGGTGGAGCTGCCTCGGCCGCCGCTTGCCCAGCCGGTAAGTAAGGAAAGACCTAGCCGCAGCCGAAGCGGGCTCGCCCCCTGGCCGCCTTTCCCCCCGGGATCTCTCCCGGTCCCCTCCTCCCACCCCAAGGCCGGAGAGGCAGAGCCCGAGGGGGTGGGAGAGAGAGCGCACGCCTCTGGGTCAAAGATAAAGCGGCCCCCTCCCCGGCCGAAGCCCCTCTGGCCAAAGCGGGTAGCCTCGAACGGCCTGACTTTCAACCCCCGTTTTCAAATCTTCTGGAGGGATTCCTGGAGCTTCTCGTGATTGACAAGCTTCTCGGCGTGAGAACGGGCAAGTTGAGGCAAACGTGCCGGAGAAGAAGCGTTTCTTGCGCTGATTTTGTTTAGAAATGGTCTAGCGGGGGAGTCGTGGCTGGGGGAGCGCAGCCCAGTTCTCGCTCCCTTTCGCAAGAGGCAGCGGGCAGGCTGGATTGGATGGGGACTGCAAAACTCCTCCATTGGCGGCCAGATCGGATTCCCCTTTAGGCTCTGAAATGTTGGGGGCCAAGCATGGGTGGAAGGTTTAGCTGGGTTAATGGGCGAGCGAGTTCCCCCTTTGTGGACACCCTTGAGGTGTCCCCCCGCCCCGCTTCGACGCCTCGTTTGGGATCAACTCCTGCCGATCCCTCAGACAAGATTGCCATGGCGGCCGGGGGAACAAGAGGAGGGGCGCTGGGGAAGGGACAATTTCGGCGCCCGTTTTCATTCCCCCTGCCCCCCGTTGTCTTCGATCCGGACCCTGCTCGACCCCCGTCGTTTTCAGCTGGTGTCTTTTGCCTCCCCCCGCAGGGAGCAGGGGAGGTGGAGGAGAAAGCAGCCGCCAGTTCCAGTCTTCCCCAGTGATCGGGGCTGGACGAACTTCCCGGACGGGCGCTGGGATCGGACCGCCGTCCCCGATCGCTTTGCCGCCGCTGAAGTCCAGCAGCGCAGCCCACACGGTGAGATGGTGGGTCAAGGGAGGGGTTGGGGAAAGGTCTGGCTTGCGAGAAGACGCGGATGATCTCTTAACCCCTCAATTCCTGCTGATCCGCCCTCCTCCTCCTCGGCTCCAAATCCTGGGCCGGCCCCTTAAGCCCCCTTCCGTCCCCCTGCCTTTGGCATCCCACCCCCATTGCTCCTCCTCTCCCGGGTATTAATAGCAATCAGTGTGCTAGGCACAGTCAGGCTGCCAGCCAGCCTGTCTAAGTAGGATCTGTGAATGGGTGAGCGAAGGCCAAACCAGCTGGTTATGGAGGAGCCCTCTTAATTACCCCGGCATGTCTCAGCAGGTCCTGGTCCTGCTCCCCGTCTGGTTTCAGCAGGTATTTGGGCTAAGGAGAAGGAAAGGCAACTTTTAGAGCCACTTAAGAATTTCCTACCAGGGAAGTAATGTTCAAATTAGGTGATGGAAGTTGATGAAATGCAATTAATGGTAGTTCCATGTTGTTGTATGAGGATGTAAATATGGGATTCCCTGCCTTCCTCCCTGGGAGGGTCATAGGTAGGCACTGTTGTTCATGCTTCTCAAATGAGAAATAAATCTCTGAGTTATTGATATTGGAAGGCTAATGCAAGTTGAGCTCTGTGGAAATAAAAGGAAAGGAAACAAAATGAGAAGTTGCCATGCCTGGACAACAGGTCATTGTAACCAACTATGTATGTATGTATGTATGTATGTATGTATGTATGTATGTATGTATGTATGTTTTTTTATTTGTGCTGATAAATAAAAATATATTGAAAATTATATTTTATGTTTATAGTATATAAATGGGATATATACAACACACACACACGCACACACACACACAGACACAGAGCCAGAGGACCCAAGATTGAGAAAGATATATACCACTCACTTTTTTCTTTAATAAGCTTCTCAGCATTTCTGTTCAGTCTGTTGGGTGGTTAGTTCTTTTTTTATGACTTTAAAAAGCATTTCATTTTGTGATTAAGAATGCTTTTTCCTCAAAGTGAGAAATTAAAAGTGTTCCCTTAATTATCAGAGTAACTCAGAAGAATGGCCTCTTTCCAGGGGTACAAGTGCACAGGCATTTAATGGGAAGCTGAGTGACCATTACAATCTAACTAGATAACAGGTGTTTTTTGGAGGTATTATTTAAAGGGCTGTGGTTTCTCACTTCCATTCATTGCCATTTTACTACTAGAGATGGACCTATCCAGGCATAATTTAGAGGTACTGAAGAAAAATACACTTGAATATATAGATAGCTTGGTGGACATTATTTAACATCAACTTTGAACTTAAAAAACATAATTTGCATTTCATATGAAAGAATCCTATACATTTAATTCAAATAAGCTTCTTTTTGGGGGAACTTCTAGATCCACCGGAACCTTATAGATGCTTATACCGTAGATCTAGCTGGACAAAATTGGAAGATGGTTACACATTCTTAATTGTCATTAAAACCATTACTTCAAAAATACCATAAGATTTTAGGAATCACACTTACTTACAAATGGCATTTCCTTTACCTGAAATGCTCTTTTTCTGCAATAGGCATGGAAAACTGGTTGTTGCTGTGGGAAGAGGACAAACAATCTGCCTTGTCTCTTTTTATTAGCTTATATACTTTGTATTGAACACTTATCCTAAAAATCAGTAGCAGAATTAATCTAGTTAAACTTGCATGTATTGAGAAGTGGTTACAACAAAAGAGAAAAGCTATATGAATTCCTATATTTATTGCTGCACTGATTTCATATGCTCCCATGGTGTTCATTATCAGCTTTAGAATCTAGTAATATTACTATGCACATATTCACAGGAATTGAACTTATGTCATAAGGTGGCTAGAAGCAGTTAAGAAATGCTGTCTCATCAGACGTGCTACTACGTATGTATACATAAGTAGATGTAAATGTATAAGTGTATGACAAGCAATGTGTTGTTGGACTGGCAATGGGGGAGGCTTTGATTCAAAACCACCCTCAATTGGTTCAAAACACACCTTATGTGGTGTTGTGGCTAATGTGCTACCATAAGCTTATGGATAAAAAACAGGATATCAATCTAACAAAAATATTTTAAAATGTGCATGAACAAGTTATATACCTGTTGCATAAATCCATTGAAAAGGTTATAACCAGTGTATAGCTAGTTGTAAACCAAATCAGGAAGGCATTGATAATTAATTCAAAAAGAATAAATAACAGGCTGTTATTTATTATTTGTTTCAGGCTGTTACCCCTGAGGACGTGGACAAGGCCATGAGAGCTGTAGGTGCCTCCACATGCGTGCTGGACCCGTGCCCCTCCTGGCTGGTTGTTAACAGCAGGGAGGTGACACGGGGCTGGATCCAGGTGGTTGTTGCTGCCTCCTTACGGGAGGGGGTCTTTCCCCCCGCTTTAAAGGCGGCGGTGGTGAGACCCCTCCTGAAGAAACCATCTTTGGATCCAGCCGTTTTAAACAACTACCGTCCAGTCTCCAACCTCCCCTTTGTGGGGAAGGTTGTTGAGAAGGTGGTGGCCTTTCAGCTCCAGCGGTCCTTGGAGGAAGCCAATTATCTTGATCCATTCCAGTCAGGCTTCAGGCCTGGCTACAGCACAGAAACCGCTTTGGTCGCATTGACCGATGATCTCTGGAAAGCCAGGGATGGAGGCCATGCCTCCATCCTGGTACTCCTTGACCTCTCTGCGGCTTTCAATACCATCAACCATGGTATCCTTCTGCGACGACTGCGGGAGGTGGGGGTGGGAGGCACTGTTTTACGGTGGTTCTCCTCTTACCTCTCGGACAGGTCGCAGTCGGTGTTAGTCGGAGGGCAGAGATCGACCCCCAGGCCCCTAAGATATGGGGTGCCGCAGGGTTCGGTCCTGTCCCCCCTTCTTTTTAATATCTACATGAAACCGCTGGGCGAGATCATTCGATGGCATGGGATAAAATACCACCAGTATGCGGACGATACACAGTTGTATCTGTCCGCCCCGTGCCAACTCAATGAAGCGATGGACGTGATGAGCCAGGGCCTTGAAGCTGTTAGAGACTGGATGGGGGTTAACAAGCTTGTACTCAATCCAGATAAGACCGAGTGGCTGTTGTGCTTCCCTCCCACTAATTGGCCAAGTGTTCCATCTCTCAGGCTGGGGGGGTCAAATACTACGCCCCTCAGACAGGGTCCGCAACTTGGGAGTCCTCCTGGACCCACAGCTGACCTTTGAACACCATTTGTCAGCAGTGACCAGGGGGGCATTCGCTCAGGTTCGCCTGGTGCACCAGTTGCGTCCCTACCTGAACCGGGAGGCTCTCACAACAGTCACTCGTGCCCTTGTGACCTCTAGGCTGGAATACTGCAATGTGCTCTACATGGGGCTGCCCTTGAAGAGTATTCGGCGGCTTCAGCTGGTACAGAATGCAGCCACGCGAGTGATTGTGGGTGCACCTCGTTTCACCCACATAACACCTATCCTCCGCGAGCTGCACTGGCTGCCTGTTGATCTCCGGGTGCGCTTCAAGGTGCTAGTTGTCACCTACAAAGCCCTTCATGGTATTGGATCTGGGTACTTGAGAGACCGCCTACTGCCAATTACCTCCACTAGGCCAATAAGATCCCATAGATTAGGCCTCCTCCGAATTCCATCTGCCGGCCAATGTCGACTGGCAACTACCCGGAGGAGAGCCTTCTCGGTGGCTGCTCCGACCCTCTGGAACGAACTCCCCATGGAGATTCGTACCCTCACCACCCTCCAGACCTTCCGCGTAGCCCTTAAGTCCTGGCTGTCCCGACAGGCCTGGGGCTAAAGACTTCAACCCCACTCGAATAGTATGACTGTTGTGCTTTTTAATGATGTATTGTCTTCATGTTTGTAACTTGTTTGTCCTTCCCGCCCCCTGAATTGTGAGCCGTCCTGAGTCCCCTCAGGGAAAAGGGCGGCATACAAATAAAGTATCTAAATCTAAATAAAGTATCTAAATGTAAACATGAACTCGATTTTCCCAAGTTTTTTTAACTGTCTCAGAATCCTATTATTATCAGTTTTCTGTGAGCTATTCTCACCACTTTTCAATATGTTTAGCTCATCTTACATAATAATCTGACCATGTTGATATATGTTTGCCCTAGATATGCACATTCGGAAAGACTATCACAAGGAAATACATTATGAAACACAAACTTTCCCTTATATAAAAGTAAGCTTTGTCTCTTTAGTGGGATAGGTTCTTCCTGGATGAAAAACCTTGATAGGTTCTTCATTTGTCTCCTAAATAAGACTCTTTGAGAGTTTGAAGACACAATGGAAGATTTTTCAGATGCTCAAGTGAGCATGTGTATGGAAGTGTATGTACTGTATAGTAGGGGGTGGCTTCTGTTTTCTATTTATGGCAATTGTGCTACTAAGCAGATGTCTTGATGGCTGTACAAATGGAGTGAACTCAGGCTACACAGCTTCTTTCCAGATCTTACCATCTCCATTACAATGTAACTTCCAACTTACTTCACTGAATAGCTCATCAAGTTTCATACTCTTCTGTTTCTTTGTTGCTATACTTCATGACATTCATTTCTAATTCGGTTCTTTTTTCCTACTTACCCTTGATCCAGTGGGCAGAATCCTAGTTGGGGTTTAGTTAAAAAGGATCATCAAAATCAAATCAAATCAAATCTTTATTAACATCATAAATCAGTAGGGTGGGTCATTATTTCTTTCTTCTCCACTGCTTTTGGTACAATAACACAAAGATGTCATTCTGCATCTATTTGTTTACATAAGGTGTTGTCTGAAACAGAGCCTGCTCACTGATTCATCTAGCCCAGTCCTGTGAAGATTTATGTGCTTCAGGACTTCAGTTGCTGGCCCAACACAAAATCCTTGGGTTCTCCTGCATTTAAAGCACTTACTGTACTCAAGTAATGACTTCCCCTATATTCTCTCTTCTAGTTGTGAATAGTACAGTACCTATTTTCCCTCTGGACAATTGTATTGTTTTATGCTCATTGTTCTCAGTGATATTTATGAGAAAGTTTGTGTGAAGGCATTCTTTTTGAATGCCATTGTTGAAACCTTTCCCTCAGTCCTGAGGAATTTTTTTTCTTTTATCTCTTTGCCGGTGTACTAAATTGAAAAACACTTGAGCCATTTCAGAAAACATTACACACATGGACTTACTCTAATATCTCAGCATAATGCCTAACTGTTTTTTAAAAGACAGCTATCTGATGGCGATTAACATGGAATATGTGATCTATTGCTTTGGTGTGAGGACACTTTGTGGTGACTGTCATCTGTTGAGACAGATGTTCAAGTTGAAGGTGAGGCGTCGAATAGAAAGAAGCTGCCAAATCCATAATCAACAAACTCTACTCAGCTCTCAGTAACAAATCTGCAACAGATCCAAATTGTAAAAGAAAACAAGGTAGGCCTTGTCTAAGAAAACCTATTTGGTATAAGGCCTCAATCTAGAAACCAGGAGAGTGTGACTTCTAGTCCTGCTTTAGGCATAAAGCCAGGTGGGTGACTTTGGGCCACTCATTTTCTTTCAGTTATAGTTAGCAGGAAGTGGTTCTGAAATCTTGTTCAAAAAATTGCAGGGAGTTGTCCAGGCAGTTACCAGGAATCAACACTGATTTGAAGACGGAGGGAGGGAGGGAGAGAGAGGGGGGGGACTTTGTCTAAACTAGAATCCCAAGATTCAAGAAGTTATTGAAATAACAGCAGCAATAGTAACAGCAAAAACTACCAGTACCTCTGATCATTGTACTGTATGGCTGATAGGAGTTTGATACCCGAGATTATAATGAGGTGTTCCTAAATCTCGTTAATGGATGGTCACTTGTAGCTTTAAGTCATGGATTCTGTTGTTGCTGTTATTGTGACCTGAATGTAAAAAGAAATTCTGTTTTATAAACTATAGAGAATGAATTTTTACATCAGCCCAAACCAACCTAGTCACAATAAGACTTAACATTATTCAGTCTAAGCACATAACAGTTTCCTCATCATCTTTAAATCATTTACAATATGCTTGTACCGAGTAAGATGTTTTTGGTGTTGCCAGATCATGTTTTAATTTTATTTAATAAATGATTCAAAACAACAAAATTAATTTATTTTAACATATATGCAGGTAGCAACAGTTTTCTTATATAAAATATTTATGAAATAGAATATATAATTACCGTACCTGTTACTATAACAAATACTTCAGATTGCAATTAAATCACCCTTCTATACAACCTAAAAACACAATCTAAAACTTCTGGATTTAGATCATTTACGGTACATTTATTATAATATTATTGAAGAGTTATGATTTTGTGGAAACACAGAACAGATTTTGATCTTGGATAGCAATTGTAACAATCTCTTTTTTTTTTCTATAAATGCAAGTAAGTAGTACTGTTTAGGATTAAAACTGCAATCCCATGTTCATTTATTCAGAATATCTGTTGCTCAATGTGGGATTTATTTCCAATTGAATATGCACATAATTAAGCTATAACAATTGCCTAGATTTTTTTAGAGGCAAAGAGCAGTGAAAATGAGCCACATAATATTTTTCCATGGGAAAAAATGTGAATGCTTTTCATTTGACTAGCAGTTGCATTCACAATTGGAGAATAAAAATCATGAAACTGTCATTAGAAGGCATAAAGTGGAAAGTACACAAGGATATGTAAGATAATAGATTATACTAATATTTATTGTCATTTCGTTGAATAGGAGATCATGATCTATATATCACATAGAATTTTGACATCATTTTATTCCTATTTAGTTTTTCCCTTTCCATTGACAATGTTCTTTTCAGGGATTCCCCATTCCCTTTCCATTCCTCCCCAATCTGATTCAATATTTTGTAACATTTTGCTTCCAGTTGGCCTTAGTGGTCTGTATCCAGTTATCCATCGGAAGGGAGAATAAGACATGATAAATCATTCATTTATTTATTGAAAACAATTTACTATGCCTAACCACTGAAGTTATTTTATTCCTCCCCATTCCATAGGGATCCCGATTACATAAAAAAGTTAACCTAATTACCTGATCCTCATTTGGTCTGTAGAGACTGAAAGTGCACAAATACTTGGGACTTGAGCTGGAACAAACCAGTGCATTCCAGAGGTTCTGACAAATGGTTACCCAAGTGCTGAAAGCCTTGGTTGTTCTGAGTTAGGCAGGCAAATAGGACAAGGCTGGAAGATCTCCACTTCTCCCCCTCAGTGGCTCCCATGATGGTATATCCCACCCATCATCTTCCCATTGCCTTCTTTCTTTTCCTTCCTCCCCCTCCTTCACTACTCCTACTGCTGTCCCTGGATTGTTCTACTACACCACCTGCCTCCAATTTCCCAGGACCTTCTTTGCTTCTTCTCAACTGCATTGTATATCCTCACCCAGTCATCTTTTCCCCAATCTTCCCAGCATCTTCCTTGTCATCCCTCTATTGCTGCCAGTGTCCCAGCACAGCCTATCCTGATGGGCTGCCTGCCACTCTACTAACCTACACTTTCTCCCCCCCCCCCGCCTCTGATCTCCCACTGCTAATATCCCAGTCCGATACATCCCTCTGCCCCCACTCCCAGTCTTCCCAGTGTTGTCCCTCCCCTCGTTTCTTCCTTCCATATCCTGGGCATTTTTGCAGCTCTTGCTGCTCTTAGTTGAAGCAAAACAGTTCCATTATGGTCTATGCATAGAAACACACGCTTTCAATTCTTGATCAAACCACCCAAAAACAGCTGTTCTGGCATGGACTCCTTCATACACAAAATGTTTTACTTACCCTGGTAGACAAAAGAAATGTGTTTAGTATTTTTCTTCACATAATATAACATTAAATTATATTAATTTTGTTGCTCATATTACAGAGTTTATTGCCCTGTTATAATGAATTCCATTTTGAATTTTATTTTAAAAGGAATCTGATTAATTTTTAAAAACCAATTATTACTGATTACTTATATTTTTTAAGAAAATCCTTTATATATGGCAAAAAAAGTCCAACTATGAGAAGTCAAGTATGACAAGAAAAAGAACCTTCCTTGCACTGTTTATATACAAACACTACCTTATACCATTGTTCCTTTTACCCTTGTTAACTGAATAAATCATAGCTGCCTGAATTCACACAAATCACTGAACCATATACAGGCAGTCCCCGACTTACAACAGTTCACTAAGTGATGGTTTGAAATTACAATGGCACTGAAAAAAATGACTTATGACTACTTTTCATCCTTATGACTGTTGAGCATCCACATGGTAATGTGATTTATATTCAGATGCTTGACAACTGACTCATGTTTATGATGGTTGCAGTGTCCTGGGGTCATGTGACCAGCGTTTGCAAACTTATGACAAGCAAAGTCAATGAGGAAACCCAATTCACTTAACAACAACCCTGTTACTAATTTAACAATTGCAGAGATTCATTTAACAAATCAGACAAAAAAATGTCATAAAATGGGGCAAAACTCATTTAACAAATTTCTCACTTAGCAACTTAAAGTTTGGCTCAATTGTGGTCATAGGTTGAGTACTGTGTAATAAGTTGTATTATGGTTTACAAATCATAATGATTGGTTTGCTTCTGCTAACCCACAGTCATTTGAAACTCTGTCACAACGTATGTCAGGAGTTTGCAATTATGCTAAATACAATTTGCTTCAATCTTAGCTCATTGAATAAATGCACATAATTCTGAGTAATAGCCATGGTTTACTAAATCCAAGATAATAAGGCAAAAAGACAATAAATAGGGGCTATACAATATGTGAATTAAGTTACCACATCTCTTATGGCCGGGATGGTGAACCTATGGCACGCGTGCCACAGGCAGCATGCAGAGGCATTTGTCAGGGCACACGAGGCGTTGCCCTATCAGCTGGCCAGCTCACATGCATGCACTGGCCAGCTGACCAGCCTTTTTCTTAGGCCATTTCAGGCTCCAGAGGTTTTATAGGAAAAAACAGCCCCCCCCCTCCCGAGGCCCTCTGGAGGATTCACGAGCTTCCAGTTTGCTCGTAGTGCCATTTTTAGTCCTCCGGAGCCTTCAGGAGCCTCCCAGAGGCTTCCCTGAATGCTCCAAAGGGTGAAAAACAACCCTATGAGCAAACCAGAAGTCACTTCCGGTTTGTTCGTAGGGCCGTTTTTAGTCCTTCGTAGCCTTCAGGGACCTTCAAGAGGCTTCCTTGAAGGCTCCGGAGGACTAAAAATGGCCCTATGTACTTGACTTCTGGTTTGCTCGTAGGGTCATTTGTCGTCCTCCGGAGCCTTCAGGGAAGCCTCTTGAAGGTCCCTGAAGCCTCTGGAGCACAAAAAACCGGACATATTCCCAAACCGGAAGTTTGGGAATGGACGTCTGGTTTGCTCATAGAGTTGTTTTTCACCCTTCAGAGCATTCAGGGAAGCCTCTGGGAGGCTCCTGAAGGCTCCGGAGGACTAAAACCAGCCCTACAAGCAAACCAGACGTCCATTCCCAAACTTCCGGTTTGGGAGTATGTCCATTTTTTTGTGCTCCAGAGGCTTCAGGGAAGCTCCTGAAGCCTCTGGAGGGACTCCGGTGGTGGTGAGAGGCTGTTTTCGTCCTCCCCAGGCTCCTTTAAAGCCTCTGGAGCCTGGGAAGGGCAATAAAAGCATGCAAAAAATGAGGAGAGCGCTGGTCATGCGTGCATGCATGCTGGGGTCACGCATTGCATTATGGGTGTGGCACCCCCATGCATGACCCCCCTACACTCCCTCCTTTTGACACGCGAGCCAAAAAAGATTCTCCATCACTGACTTAGGATGTATTCATTTAAACCACTTATTGGTGCTGATAAGTATTATAGATATTATTGAATCTAAACTTAGATGTATGGCAAAAAGTTTGGTAGAAAGGAACTACTTGCCTTCTCCTTCCCATGCCCCACTTCCATCCCTGAAAATGATACAGTGATGAATTGGGAAGGCAGTAGAGCGGTGTAGGGGAGTCTCCAAAATTGATCCAAGCACAATTTTTGATAGACTGCCTCAGTCATTGCTATTGCAAGGAATGGACCTTCATTGCCTCATTGCAACTGCCTAAATTTGCATCCAACCCATATTAATTATCATCATCCATATCATCATTTATGGCTAACTGGGATTTTAAACCCAAATTTCCTTAACCTTAATGTAATATGTTTATGTGATGATATTCATTGTAGAAGGCAACCATATTGAGTTAATGTTTTTCTGGTAGCTTTGTTCTTTGTGGCCCATTCTGGACATTCAAGAAAGGACAACATATTTGATCCAAGTAACAGTCATATTTTGGTCATTCTGAAATCAGTGAGGTATGTTTGTCATTTCAGTGGGACCAACATATGATATAGTCAGTACAAACCAGCACCTTTCAACATAAATATATTTGAAGAGAAAATTATTGCCTTTGCAAATCTAAAATTGACAGAATAAAGTTTTTGGTTTTTTCTATATAATTGGTTGTAATTTCTAGATCATTTTGTCATTTAGGATAGAGATGAGTGATTTGCATTTTTGCATGTAACTGGCTAACAAAAGGGTTTGTGCGGTGCTTTTGAGTTGAATGGAAAAAAACTTCCAAGGTTGCACATATAACTCATTAAAGCAATTGCACTTCCCCCTGTGCTTATGAGGCTACTCTTTGCAGCTACAATGAGATCCCAGGAAAAGACTTGAGTTTCCTATATGTTCTATGCACACTTGGAACCATCTTTTCTCCTTCATATGAAAAGCATTCATACCCTGAGTAGTAAAATATTTGAGATGAATAAGTCTGAATTGCAGCACATTTGTTTTAGTGGTATTTGGAAAGAGCACCAACAGCAAATTATCAATACGAATTACAGGGGCCTGTCTACATTTTCCCTGCTTTGCACCCAGATTTATCAGAAAATAAAATAAAAAACTTTACAATTAATTATAGTACTTATTTTTTTTAAAAAAGAAAAGGGGGAGGCATGGAACAAAATATCTATATTGAATACACCAACCTGCATCTCACAGGCATACTGGAATATAATTCAGATCACCTCCATCCAAGATTGTGTTAACAAGACATAATGAAAGTTGTAGTCAAGCACATCTAGATACCACTGGACTTTGAGAAGATGCAAATGCTCTTATTTAGAAGATTAGTAAAGCATTCAGACAGGACAAAGAAAAATCAGAAACAATCATTTTGGGGAGGGCGAAAAATGGGCCGAATGGGCCAACTGGAAGTTTGTTTCCGAAATAACAAGCTCAGCTTGGAAGCAAGTAATATGGTGCAGATGGGGGAGGGTTGTGCGCCCCTGCACATGTGGGGGCACATTTTGCATTATGGGTGCCCTTGCATTTTTGGCACCCAACAACAAAGAGATTAGCCATCACTGTTATAGATACTGCTACATGAGAAGCAACATAGATGTAAGTATAGATGCTCCTTGACTTACAACAGTTCATTTAGTAACCATTCAAAGTTACAACAGCATTGAAAAAAATAACTTATGACCATTTTTCACAGTTATGACTATTGTAGCATCTCCATGGTCATGTGATCAAAATTCAGTGCTTGGCCATTAATTCATATTTATGACAATTGCAGTGTGCTGGGATCTTGTTTTTTATACCCTTCTAACTGGCAGAGACAATGGGGGAGCCAGATTTATTTAACAACTGTGTTACTAGCTCAAAACTGCAATGATTCATTTAACAATTGTGGCAAAACAGTTGTAAAATGAGGCTAAACTCACTTAACAAATGTTTTACTGAGCAATATAAATGTTGGGCTCAATTGTGGCATAAGTCGAGGACTAACTGTAGCTACTTTGAACAATCTTGGGAAAAAAGAGACACAGAAATAAATACTTGTAGAGACCTTTTCAAGATTTTTGCTATTGTTTTTCTCCAGATTATTTTGTAACTACAAAAGCATGAGCCCAATTATCTAATGAGGGATTCTTTTCCATACAAATTTTTAAACAGATTGTTGCATACAGTCATTTGGTGGTTGGGAGCAAAAGAAAAATAATAACCAGAAGTCTAAACTGGACAGTTGTTCTACACCAGCCATATAGGATTAACTTGTATCATATCTGAATGAAACTGTTTTCATAACTATGCATTTAAAGTAGTACAAAAGCGATAGTAGGAAATAATATGGATTTGTAATGTCATATGATTTCTGATGACAGCATGCATTTTCATTGGGAAAACCAATGGTAATGTTGTCTGTACTTTGGATGCTTACTTAAGTAAGGTACAAGCAGCTAGATGTTTTAATTTACTAACCATTAATAGTTTTCTTTTGATAATTAAATTTGGAGGAAAACACTGTAAAAAGAGTTATGGTGGGCAGTTACACATCCATCCTTGGCTCAACTAAAAAAATTGCAAGAGTAATTTACTTTTTCCTGGCAAACTGTAGAGGGAAGAGAGTGAAAGAAAGGAAAGGGTACTAAAACAGATATAAAAGGGAGAGAAAGTAAGAAAACAGGAATTGGATTGAGGTTTTAGATACTGACCTCATTCAAAATTAGTCCCCGTCCCCCCACCAGTATCTTTTTTATCCTTACTGTTGAAGGATATACCTGCAACCATTGTAAATATGAGCTGATTGCCAAGTGCCCAAATTGTGACATGTGCCCACCGAGGTGGTGCAACAGTCATAACTTTGAGGTCAGGTCATAAGTATTTTTTTCCAAAGTGGGATGACGCGCAGCTCAATTTGCATAAATTGAGCTACATATATGTGCATGTGTGCCCGCTTCCTTGCTCGCACAAGATCACTGACCTGCTACTCATGTGGCCCAGTTCCAAATAGGCCAGGGGGATTACACTAGACAAACAATTAAGCAGAAAATAATACCCTACCAAGGACTTAACAAGAAGAAAACCACATCCCCACCAACAAGCTACTGTAAAAAAATAGGGAGTAAACTGTACACTTACTTGCACTGATTACCTGTTGAATTAATAAAAGTGGGAATATAAGTTTATTTCTAAATTATTATTCAAAACAGGCATTTAAGTACAAAGCTGTGTAAGAATGGGAAATTTTAGGCCTTGAAGACAAGGCTATATTTCTCATCATTGAGCACTGGGAGTTTTATTCTGGAAACTTCCGGAGGGGCCCAAGATACTTATCCATGCCTTAAAATAATTAGTAAACCAACAAAATGGAGTTTTTGGAAGATTCTTAGAAAGCAGCCGTGGCTCCCTGTTCCCTTTCCTAGGGACAATGGTACTCTGTGTAGCATATTTCCATTGTAACTTCAGACAGATGCATACTGCACCCCTTTCACCATTTTACTTTAGTTTTCCAAAAGGTGCTTCATAACATGGTTCCGCCCCCAACACTCTCTTTCAAACTTACTGCATGTGTGCACATGTACCAGCTCACCATTTGCACAAGTTGAGCTGCATGCACATGCATGCGTGCTGGCCTGATATTTGGCCCAGTTCCAAATAGGCCACCGCCTAGTAGTGGGCATTGGCCCAGGGGTTGTGGATGCTTGCATTAGACAAACAGTTAAGCAAAAAACAACACCCTCATCCTTATTGAGAATGTGCCTCTTAAAAATCTGGGTCCTTCTCCCTGTACTCTTTGCCAGTTGATTATCTTTCCTCTTAGTTATGCTGCTTCATATGCCTTATTCTTGGAAGAAAGGCAGTAGTTTGATTTGCTCTGAAGATTGGGAAGGATAGTAGAGGAATCATTACACAGTGAGCTGATGCTGCATCTTACCATCTAACCAGGTCAGTTTCAGCACTTTTTGCATAATGGAATAGTTTCAGCAGGGTTCCTATGAAAACTTACATAATATATAGGCTCAGATTTCTGCATTAATACATTTAGTCAGACAAATCAGCAGAGAGACTGTTCATTCTTCATGTTCTATATTTATTGAGGCATCTATATGATTAAAGAAGTAGATATATCTCTAACAGGTATTCTATGTGTTAAGAATGTGGAACCTATGCCTTCTAGATGCTGATATTCATCCCCAGCCAGCATAATTACTCCTGATGTTCAACAACCTCTGGAAAGCTACTGTTTTCTCATTCTCATTTCTGCTAAACATTGACAAGTTTTATTTAAGAGGTTGCTTAGTTTTCCAGACTTTCTCTTGGCTACATAGTTTATATTCCACTGTATTTCTTACTTTGCAAAATACTTTTTTATCATCATGGGACAAGTATGTGATCCAGGCTCTGGTTTAAGACTACATTAAGGCAGAACATGACAAGAATAAATTGGGAAAGATAAATTATTGTTCTGTTCTTCCCTTTAAAGTGTAATCTTTTGCAACACTGTTGCAAAGAAAGAAATCATATATGTAAATGAGAGGGAAAAAAGAAAAGCATGTTATATTATTATATGTATGTATGTTCCTAAGCGATACTCAGGAGCCAAGCAGTGTCTGATTGAAGTGGACAGTAATTTTATGGTCTTAATAATAGCTAATGTGATTGGAGTGGCAATGAAATCAATATTTTTTTAACAGATTAGGTTGTATAATAAAAGAAGAATAGCGAGAACTTACTAAGAGTTAATCAATGCAAATAAATTATATATAAGCACATTGCATGGCCCAACCTTAATGATACTATTGTGTACAAAGATTATTCATTTAGCCATTCTGTCATTCATCATTTAACTGTTTTATAGCCAATGCTCTCAGAATGCTGGACATCATTTTGAGAATACACTTGAAGAATATTTAACTAAGAATTATGTACTTCAATCTTAGCTCATTGAATGGATGGTGGGATATTCATCACATAATGTATGATTCTATGTTTCATATGGCAGTCTGGGCACATTGGAAGCTAGTTTCCATTTTGCCCTTATGAAATGATGTCAGTATAACTTTATCTTTTAATTTCTAAGATTTCAGGTGTTGTGCTGCTTTTGGAAAACCTTAGTGGGAAGAAATGGGGACTTATTTGAAACATTTACAAACTGATATTTACTGGATGCTGTTTTTCACATGTTCCTTTCATAGGCTTCTTGCCTGTGTGGTGTATATATTACAGTAGTATGCAGGTTGGTTAGGGTGGGGAGAGAGAGAGAGAGAGAGAGAGAGAGAGAGAGAGAGAGAGAGAGAGAGAGAGAGAGAGAGAGAGAATATATATATAAGAACTATTCTGCAATTCTCAGGCAGCTTGACAAAATAGATTTGCAGTTCCATCTGGAAGAGTTAAATTAAGGAAAATCAGATTAATAGTTCAGAAATGGCAAGAAATATTGAATTGTCAAAAATGGACATCTGTAATATAAAGAAGTAAACATATTTGTAAAAGAAGATTAAGGAATTATAATAACTGTTATTTCTTTTATCTGTGTGATTTTTATTCTATTAAAACTATACAACTCCAAAACAAAAAAATTAAAATTTAAAACAAAACAAAACAGTTAAGGTATTAAACTAAAAAGATACATTGTAAAAAAAACCATAAACACAGATTATCCTCCCTAATTGAATACTGATAAGTATATTGCAAAAATATGAGTTTCCCACTGCTTGCTAAACTGCACCCCTCCCCCCAATTTTAAATTTTTATTTGCAAATTATTAACCTGTCATCACCATATTAATGAAAAAATAGTTAGCAGATAAAGCAACAAAAAAGGCAAGAATAAAGTATCAAAAACCTCTGTTAACAAACTATTACTGTATTCAAATCGTAGAAAATTCACCACAGCTTCCATCTATCCCAAATCAATCTAACAGTTACCACTAATTCATCCTGGATCAAATATTTTTGTTTGTTTCTTAATGCCATCTCTTATTTATTGTTGTTTGATTAAAAAATAAATCTATTTTCCAAAGTTGATCTATCTTCACGAAGGAGTCCAGATAAAATTGTTTTCCAAGTTAATATGATACATCTAGTCCCCAATCTCTTTCAATCTTCTTAGGGGAAACTAATTTATCACTTATCCACACAGTCAGTTTTCTGCTGTTGTAAAAGATTGCAGGCCTGAATTTTGGGAAGTCATGTGCAATCCACTCATTCTAAGTCTGTAAAATCCATATTTCTTTCAGTCTTTGCCAAATCTACCACTTTCAAATCAAATTCCTATTGTGAATCTGCTTCACCTACAGTTACTTGCAACTGGGTATTTTTTTTTGCAAGCATTACTATATTGTCAAACCTTTAAAAGAAATTTTCAACTTGGATTTGTATGCTATTGGTCTTTTTTCAAATGCCACCCAGTTTTCCTTGTCTGTAATCTGATACGTTGTTCCTCTCATGGAATTTAGCAGAGAAAGATCTTCAGAGACAGAGAACATAGAAAGTTGAAGTAATATTCCTCAGAGTGAAAATAGAAATAGAAAAACGGGGAGGATATTTTTGGATATTTCAAGCCAAGACTTAAAAAAAATAATCTCAAAACATTTTACAAGTTAATAAAATGCAAAATCCCTGTAGAGAACATCCAATATAAATATAAATCAAGTCCAAGCACCTTCACTACCCAGAAACACCTTGTGATTTCTTTATAAGTCATTCAGTACAGCCAAATAAATCAAAGGAAAAAGACAAAAAAAAACCTCCAAATAAAATCCAGCAGGGGGTTAAAATAAAATGCATGCAACCAGTTAACTTTTAAAGATAAAAAGCATAACAAAACAAAAACTTCAAAAATGTACTTAACCCAGGTTTACTTAAGAGAACAATCCGCCCAGAAGAAAAAATGGATAGGTGACTGGTGACTTTATGGCCGCACCCAGAGGGAGGAACTAGAGTCTTTTAAGATTCTTCTTCCTGGGAAGAGGGGTCCACAGCCATCCAAAAATCATCTTGGGTCATTCCTAAGTCTTCCCATTCATATCCAGGGAATAATGCTGCCAAAGGAGATTGTCAGCACGAGAGAAAAATTCCCTTACCATTCAGCAGCCATCCTGGGGGAGGAGTATGCCAGAATGCTGTTATTTTGATATAAGCTAACCTGATTTGAAACTTCTGAACTAAAATATGTGCAGTGATTTTCTTTTAAAAAGAAAATTGAGTTTACTATTCATTATTAAAGCTATATATTTATTTAGTAGTTTTTTTAGAATTTATAATGAGAGTTAATTTGAAGCAACACGTATTAATGTGAAATGCTTCCAATGAGTTACTAATAATGTGCTTACATAGCCAAGAATGAGGAAAGGACTATGGGAGGTCAAGCCAGTGCATAAGATATTTGAAGTATAATGGATTGGATCTAGATCTATAATTTATTATTATGGAAAAAAACTCCAAAAGTAATATCAATTACTATTTTGGAGTGTTCTATGATCCTAGAGAAGCTTTTGAAAGGTCACACAAAGTTGTTTCCTCTAGCAGAAGAAATCCACTAGTGATCTGGATCGTTAGTGGTCTTAATGTACAGAGAAGGACATGTAAATCATATAAGTCCATAATTAATTTAATATTATTTTTTTATAGAATTTTGGAAACCTTTATCAGCATGCAGTTTTTTAACTAGAAAATCATGCTTTGTATTTTAGGTTGGTGGAAATAAGCACACCATGAATGAGCATCTACATGTTACCAGCCATGGGCAGATCCAACAGCTCTTTGAAGATAATAGTAACAAAAGGACAGTTCTATCCACACAACCAAATGGGCTTGCAACAGTAACAAAATCAGGACTGCCAGTGGTACAAGATAGACAACTTGAGAGCTGTCATAGGCGTCAGGGAAGCTCCAACTCCTTGAAATCTACTGAAGGGCCAGGAAAGTTAAAAGCTACTCCCATGACTCCCGATCAAGCAATGAAGCAATACGTGCAAAAGCTAACAGCCTTTGAGCATCATGAGATCTTCAGCTACCCTGAAATATATTTCTTGGGTCCAAATGCAAAGAAAAGGCAAGGTGTCATTAGTGGTCCAAACAATTGTGGATATGATGATGACCAGGGATCTTATGTACAAGTACCCCATGATCATATATCATACAGATATGAAGTTCTTAAAGTTATAGGGAAAGGAAGTTTTGGACAAGTGGTAAAGGCATATGATCACAAGATGCATCAACATGTTGCTCTGAAGATGGTGAGAAATGAGAAGCGTTTTCACCGCCAAGCTGCAGAAGAGATTAAAATTCTGGAGCACCTTAAAAAACAGGATAAAGATAATAACATGAATGTTATACACATGCTGGAGAACTTCACATTCCGCAACCATATATGTATGACATTTGAGTTGCTGAGCATGAACCTTTATGAGCTCATTAAGAAAAATAAATTTCAGGGCTTTAGCCTTCCTTTGGTTCGCAAATTTGCCCACTCCATTTTGCAGTGCTTGGATGCTTTGCACAAAAACAGAATAATTCACTGTGACCTTAAACCAGAAAACATTCTGTTAAAACAACAGGGTAGGAGTGGTATTAAAGTGATTGATTTTGGCTCTAGCTGTTATGAGCACCAGCGCGTCTATACATATATCCAATCACGTTTTTACCGTGCTCCTGAAGTCATCCTTGGTGCTCGATATGGGATGCCAATAGATATGTGGAGCCTGGGCTGCATTCTTGCTGAACTCTTAACAGGATATCCTCTCTTACCAGGAGAAGATGAAGGAGATCAGCTGGCTTGTATGATAGAACTTTTGGGTATGCCTTCCAGGAAACTACTGGATTCATCAAAAAGAGCAAAGAATTTTGTGAGCTCCAAGGGCTACCCCCGATACTGTTCCATTACTACCTTGTCAGATGGTTCTGTTGTGCTTAATGGTGGACGTTCCAGGCGGGGCAAAGTGCGTGGCGCCCCAGAGAGCAGAGAATGGGGGAGTGCATTGAAAGGATGTGATGATCCGCTCTTCCTCGATTTCTTGAAACAGTGTTTAGAGTGGGATCCAATGCTGCGTATGACACCCAGTCAGGCTTTACGGCATCCCTGGCTAAGGAGACGTTTGCCAAAGCCGCCAACTGGGGAGAAGACTTCAGCAAAAAGAATCACAGAAAGCACTGGTGCTATCACATCCATTTCCAAGTTACCTCCAACTTCAAACTCAGCTTCAAAACTGAGAACTAATCTGGCACAGATGACGGATGCCAATGGGAATATTCAGCAGAGGACAGTGTTGCCAAAGCTTGTGAGCTGAGGTTTGAATAATCTAATGCTGATTAAAAGAAAGGGAGAGAGAGAGAGAGAGATTGCGCAATTATGTCACTGAGCCTTATTCACATGAAAAAGAAGCTCAGATTTCTATTTTTATTTGATCAATATCTTTAAACATTTGTATTTTTTTCATTGATTACTTTAAATGTGTTAAGCACGGTTTTGATTTTATAAAAAAACAACATGGGGATAATGCTTTAAGTTTTTACACTTTTTTAAATGAAATGTTTCTCTTGTAAACAACAATTAGCCTTATCATGAAATTTGTATGGCACAACGAGGTGTCAGTGGCAGGCCACTGGTAACTATCTAAGCTTGATCTTTTTAGCTAGGTGAGGAAAAGAAGAGTAAATTCCTTTTCCTCATCATGGCTTTCTTAGGAGTGAATTTTAATACTTTCTTATCATTGCTTTTGTTATAGCAGTAGGCTTCATTCCTATAAGCATTTATTCATATTTTCATGCAATGATCTAGAAAATATTCAGGGCTACAAGTGAGGTTTTGCATGGCTGTTTGTGGTTCTGTCGGTAGTATGGATTATTTACAGAATGGCACATAACATTGTTAAAATATCCCAATAGAGCATCCACAAAGGGCTTACTTCATGCTCATAACATTCCTTTAACAATTCTCTATCAAATATCCAGGAAGAAATACTGAAATTTGATGCAAAGTTTCTGAAGATACAATATTTACATTAAAAAAAACCAAACTTATTCCACTATTTAGCCAATGTAAAAGTAAACATTTATAGCATGAAAATGTGCTATTTGGCATATTTATGAACCTCAGAGAACAGTCCTGAATCTGTTCATTTGGAAGTAATTTCCACTCCTTTAATGGAATTTGTAAAAATAATAAAGGTAGGATAAAAATAAATTTTAAAAAATAGGGATCGAGCTTAAATACTTTAGACTGCAACTCACTCAGCTGTTCCTCTGAATTAAATTAGACTTATTACTAAATAAGGTAAAGGTTCCCCTCACACATATGTCCTAGTCGTTCCAGACTCTATGGGGTGATGCTCATTTCCATTTCAAAATTGAAGAACCAACACTGTCCAAAGACGTCTCCATGGTCATGTGGCTGGCATGACTAAACACCAAAGGCACACAGAATGCTGTTACCTTCCCACCAAAGGTGGTTCCTATTTTTCTACTTGCATTTTTCCATGCTTTCCAACTGCTAGGTTGGCAGAAGCTGGGACAAGTAGCAGGAGCTTACTCCGTTATGCGGCGCTAGGGATTAAAACCACTGAACTGCTGACCTTCTGATCGACAAGCTCAGCGGCTTACCCACTTAAAGATGGCTAAGAAAGGTCAGCAGTTCAGCAGTTCGAATCCCTAGCACTGTGTAACGGAGTAAGCTCCCGTTACTTGTCCCAGCTTCTGCCAACCTAGCAGTTTGAAAGCATATGAAAATGCAAGTAGAAAAATAGGAACCACCTTTGGTGGTAAAGTAACAGTGTTTCGTGTTCCTTCGGTGTTTAGTCATGCCGGCCACATGACCACAGAGATGTCTTTGGACAGCGCTGACTCTTTGGCTTTGAAATGGAGATGAGCACCGTCCCCTAGAGTCGGGAACTACTAATACATATGTGTAAGGGGAACCTTTACATTTATTCCTGAATAGGCAAACACAAAAACCTTGGCAAGGTGTTTGAGTCACAATTGGCACCATAGACGAAAGAGAGCACCCACGTGGGTGGTGACAAATAGGAAGAATGGGAGGACATTTCTTGCATTTCTCTGGCACTCAATCCAGACAAGACCGAGTGGCTATTGATGTTTCCTCCCAAGGACAGTCCAGACTCTCCATCTATTAGCCTGGGGGGGTGAAAGTTTGCACCCCTCAGAGAGAGCCTGCAATTTGGGTGTCCTTCTGGATCCGCAGCTGACATTAGAACACCATTTGTCGGCTGTGACCAGGGGGGCTTTTGCCCAGGTTCGCCCTATCTGGACCGGGAGGCACTTCAAATGGTCACTCATGCCCTCGTCACCTCAAGGCTCGATTACTGCAACGCACTCTACATGGGGCTGCCCTTGAAGAGTGTTCGGAGACTACAGTTAGTCCAGAATGCAGCCGCGCGAGTGATATCGGGTGTACCTCAGTACACCCATGTTACACCTATCCTCCGTGGGCTGCACTGGCTGCCCATTGGTCTCCGGACGCGCTACAAAGTGCTGGTGATTACCTTTAAAGCCCTACATGGCATTGGACCTGGATATCTGAGAGACCGCCTCCTGCTACACACCTCCCAACGTCCGATAAGAACTCACAGGCTAGGCCTCTTCCAGGTGCCGTCGACCGGACAATGCTGGCTGACGACCACTCGGGGGAGAGCCTTCTCTGTAGCTGCTCTGGCTCTGTGGAACGATCTACCAGCAGAGATCTGGACCCTTCCCACTCTCGTGGCCTTCCAAAAAGCCACCAAAAACAGGCCTGGGGTTGCTGATTTTTTAAATCAGGTCCAACCCCCAGTTAAGCCAAATGTATGTTGTGTGTTTTTTAAACTGTGTATGTTTCTTTCCCCTATGTGTTATTTTATTTTATTTCATATTTGTAAGCCGCCCGGAGTCCTCCGGGATTGGGCGGCATATAAGCTCATTAAATTGCAAAATTGCAAATTGCGAGAACACAGCAGCCAAATGTGATTCTGGGTAGCCATAAAGCTTCAATGTACATGAAAAGTTGAACTTAGAGGGAGATAAGTTTATCTATCCCCCAGTCCCTCAAAAACTTTGCCTTGCCTTCTCCTTCCCCTGCATGGATGACCCGATCACAAACTAAGCACAGAATTTCAATTCCCTGCACATTTTTGTTTTACAAAAAATAAACATCTATGGGACTATAAAAACTGAGACACATTCTTGTAAATTCTGATGTCTCAAAAAACCCCACTTTGCAGAATAGTAGTGTCTTTCATACATACATCTACATGTGTTTGTGTGTGTGTATACACACACCTACACACCTACACACATTTTAGAAAATATAATTAGGGGAGACACAGAACTTCTGCGCACCAAAGAATGAATCTGGGCATGTTGATGACTTATAGGCACTGCCCAGCTTGTTCTTGCTCTAGCTGTAGGAACGATACATATGTCTGCAGCAGCCTTGTGATTCTCAAGCTATCCCTTTGGAGGTGTCACTGGTTATGCAGACTAAGAACTGTAGGAGCTGTAGGCCAGGGCATAGCCGAGAGCTTAGCCTGGGCATAAGTGATCTATCTTTTATCCAAAATTCATTTAGACATACAGATTAATATAACATGAATGCATAAAACCATAAACCTTGTCTTAATTTCACTCATTCCAACACTGAAAATATATCATGGAAACAACTTCAATGTTCCTCAAACTTCCAATTTTTTAAAGAAAAGAAAAGTATCCTGTACTGGGGAAATAAATTCAGAGAGTTTTTGAATGTGATTCTAAGCCAACTGTCAAGCTAAGCAGCTTGATAGCCAAGTAGCATTGCTGCTCTTCTGTCCCTTCCTCCCAGCTTTTTGATCTGCTGATACAAGCAACAAAGCTGCTTTGACAAAAGCTTTCCTTCCTCTCCCACTATATAACTGCAAGACTCAAAATTAAATGAAGCAGTTCTTTTCTTAAGGCTATGAATACTGAGCTGCATCAAATAAAGTACAAGGTTGATTAGCCACTGTAAATTAAAATCTTGTGTTGACCTATATCTATATTTAATTTTATCCTGTTCCATACTTAAAACTGAAGTTCAGATATGAAGGGATGGAGAGGCAACATTGATTTTTGTTTCAGAAGCAATGTAGACCAACTGGATTATATCTTGCCAAGACTGAACTAACGTACCATGTTTTGGTCTGTGTTCATTATATTATTCACCTACAACACTAATCCTGGACTTGGTTTACAACTAATACAGTCCAATTAATGCATTCTGTATTTGTGTGTTCCCAGAATTCATACATTTTCACTGTGAAAACAAAAACCATTTTCCCACAAACCTATTTTAAATGGTAAGTGAGGAAAGGATGGAGAGAACACACTGGTCAAATATTTTAAGTTATTTCCATATGCAAAATCAAGCAGTTGATGCTAGACTTTAAAAATGCAAAAGCACAACATTCATATTTTGTTCGTTCTTACTTTCCTCCTACCATTTGCAATTGAAACTATTCTGTTGCCTTTATTTTGGGAATATTGTCAGGAGCAAAGCTGTCTCTTACAGGCATATGTGCAAAATTCCATACGCTGGGGAAATGGGACAACTTCCTTCCAATGTGTACCGTGGTGTATTACTTCAACATTTCAAGGGTTATGTTACTGGAAACACCCATTCCATCTCATTGTTTCCTGTAAAATTGTATTATGTAGCTATGTCATCAGAATCTGGACTTAGTAATTGCTTAATGAAGATGACACATGAGACATTCATTAATGAAAATGCCTCTGTTATCTTAAAATTATTCCTTCAGTTTTTCAAAATTTCTAACTGCTGAACGGTAAAAAAAAGATGTTATGTCTTTATGTTTCTAGAGCAAATGAAAAAGTGAAAGAACCTTAAAAATGAAAGTAATATCTGATTTACATATTTACTCTATTTAAAAGGTTTACATGGAGAAAAAATCAAAATGCAATTTACAAAATGCCAAGATGTTCTTTATATTCTATTAATATTAGTATAGATAATATTAGATTTTATAGAGAGCAAGATACAGGCTTTCATGGGCAACCTTGGGTTATGAGTAGAACATCAAAGGCCACATTCCAAAAAATGTCTCAGACAAGAAAAATAAATGAATATATTAGAATGTAGTATAAAACTACTTATAGCAACTGTGTTTTTATTAAATTTATTTATTTAATTCAGTATAAAATACCCAATTTCACAATTAAAGTAAAATACATTGATAGAAATAAATTCTTGTTGAATACATTCTTTTCTTTTGCTCATCTTCATATGTACAACTACATATGCATCCTGAGCAAAAGGATTTTCTCAGGCTGCCTTTCAAACTGTAAATTTGTACGTTTTCATAATGGAGCATTGGAGACTTTCAATTGGAATCATCTTAATAGAAAACTATAAGGGGAATGGAAATCTTAACACAATCTGTTGCCCAATAATCCAGGAGTTTTATGGAATATGAATTTTACAAGTGGCAGATAAAGCTGAAATTTTCCTTTGTTGGGCTGAAGTAGATTTAAAATCCTTTATAATGGTGGATGCTCTGTTGCCAAAGTCAAACTATTAAGAAAGGTGAGATGGAAGAAGACAGATGAATGACTAAAAGAAGCCCATAGACTTTCACTTATCCTGTCTTCTAATATTTTTTTAGCCATTACCTATTTACTAATTAAAAAATTAAAAACAGGAAAACACATACAATACTAACATTGAATAAATAAATAAAAGGAATGGAAGATGGGAAGGAGAATGGTATATCAGTGACAATTTGCAGAATCACTGAGATAGTCCAATAGTCTTCAGAATGTGAAATCTCACCATTTCTGCTGTCCAAGAGCTAGGATGATTTATTACTGGCTCAGCTGTGGTATATGATTAATCACAAAAAAGCTGGTCTTTTCACTTGAAGCACAGCAACTCTACAGAATTTCTGAATGGTCCATTCTAGTGGTAGGAACTCTTATTCTCCTTCCCCAGGTTTTGACCAGTGTAACATTTTACTCAACAATTCAATATGGGGAAAATGACTACCAGATTGAGATTTTCAGGTTGGGAGGAATAGAATGTTCAGAAAATGTGTCCTTTTCAATATATTTTTTCAAAGGAAACAAATGTTGCTAAAATGGATGTTACATACAGATTGATAATATTTGAAGAGAGTTGAAAGGACTGCCGATGCTAGCATGGTGACAACTTTCATTAGAGTGCTGAAAACTTCAGTAAAACTTATAATTTGTTATTATGCACAAATCTTATTATAATAGTTGTAAAAATGTTTAAGTACTTAAAGCATGTTCCCCAGGCAGTCAAAAAGTTTCCGGTCAGTTTATTTTCTTTTTATGCAGATTTTTCATTCAAAACAAAGAAACAGAAGCAACATATTTTACTGAACTTTTATGTTTTGAAAATTGGCATAAATGAAAAATAAAGAATTCTCAGGAAATAAACAAAAACCTGTTTGCCAAAAATATACCCTATTGGGGGAGGAGAACTTAAAGAGGCCCTTTTCTCACTATTAGTAATTTTGGCTAGAAAGTCTAGTCATCTTTAACAACTTCAATAATCACCTAACATTTGACCTCGATTTTGTGTAAATGCAGCTTCTAGAGTGTGTGGCTATGCAATGCGTGTATATTAGTAAACGTGAAATAGGATAATTCATGATCTATCATAGAATTAATTGCAATCTGTGACTCTAATAGTAATCTCAACTGACCCATAAAAACTGAGATTGAGTTCTTGCATTTGTACTTTCCCATTTACTTAAAAGACAAGGCAGTTCCCAAATGAAAATCTTAAACATAGAAAACTACATCCTGAAATTAATGGAAAGATTTCTAGCCTGATGAAGGTTTCATCAGCATAGGAATACATCTCTGTGTAAAATGGTAAAGCTCTATTTTTCTCCCAATAATCGGGAAAAAAATCTTAATCACCAGGCTAAATAAATGGTTGTAATTATTACATTTTTACCTGAATTTGAAGATGTTAACAAATTTCATAGAAATTGTTCGTAATTTTTATGAGTCATTCATGAGTTAAATCCACAAGTTTAATCTCTGACAAATACATGAGATTTAGAATGCCAATATTGCATTTATGATTGACCATGTTCACAGTTCTGCCGGAAACTTTTTGACCACAATACCATGTGCAGAATCATTTAGGGGGCGGAGGAAGTTAAGCAACTAGAGGCTGCCATTTTCAATGACTTACATGATTTTTTTTGTGTACCATTATTTTTAACTGGGGAAAGGAAATAAAGTAGAAAGAAGTTGCCTCTTGCTTTGATATGATTTTGTTTCTAAGGGATTTAATTTGGGTGCATTGGTTGGAAATTTTGTTCAGTGTAAAATGTTACAATTGTCTGGAAATTCAGAGCATCTTTGCAGATTTAGTAATGACACAGACATTTAATGTCTTTGGCTACAGTCTCATTTTACTTAGTTCTTGCACATGAAAGGGTTGGATAATTTGCATTGTCAATGTGTTGGAATAATCAGGGGGCAACAGATGTGCAAAAGAACCATGAAGGATACAGTTGTGCCCTTGATATTAACAATGTGCCTTTTGTTATAAACAATGCCATGTGATGGAGTATTCAACTTTGTCTCTTTAACCCTTTGAAAACTGTACTATGTAGTATGATTGAAATCTATTTTTGAAGTTCTACAATTCTTTTTAATATGTCTCTATGAGCATAATTCACTAGAAACCTCCTCTGGGAATACCATTATAAATTAATGATTGCTTTAGAAGACCACTTGGGTTTTCTAACTGCCCAACATATGAACTGGACAGAAATTGGAAAGGTTTCTGGTTCATTTTGCCTGCTATTTTCAAGGCCTTAATGTATATCATAAGGCGATCATACTACTTAGTAGGGAACAGACTTCTCTGTTGCAAGGATTTTCATTTTTATTCAGGGGTTAAATAGGGTGTTACATATTACTTAGCTGAAATCATAAGATCTGATTAAATTTTTAAAAGAACAATATTGTGTTGGCTATTATAACAGCACTAGACAGAGTCAACTGTATTTATATAAAGAGAAAATTACCTCAAACTGTTTAATTTTATAGTGAGAATTAATCCCAGGGCATTTGGTATGAACCAAAGTGCATTCCTTTTTCTATATGTCTGGCTTCACTAAATGTGGCTGGGGATTTTTACAACTTGGGTGCAAGGCATTTAATGCCACTTCTACTTTGTGGTTAGTCAGGGAGTCAGAAAGAACCCCTGAAGAATTTTTTTAGCGATTATTTTTTAAAAGCACTTCATGGCTATTGTCATGTAGTCTCTGTTGATTAGAATGATTCTTGGGGAAAACCAGAAGCAGGTGCCATGAAAATCCATCGGGACTGGACAGTGACAGAGCTCAAAGGAATTATGTCTATTCAAGTAGCAACAAACTGGATTATTAGATTCTTTAAATACATGTCAGAATTCTTTGAATCCATCTATTTTTCCTAAGGATTTTTTCCCCAAACAGAAGTAGCTGTTAAACATTATGTCATAAAAAAGGGTTTAAGATGATGAAAATTGAGCATTATCAACTGGATAAGCTATGAGTAAGATTTAAAAAAATATTTGTGAATTATTTTGTTTCTAGGGATATTTACATCCGTGCTACAAAATATGAAAAAGATGTATTCACAGTCCAATAGCTGCTTTTTTCCAATTTCTTTAAAATGAGCAACAACTTAGACATGTGACTGGTATGCTGCAACTCTTGTGTACTGAAAACATGTGAAAAATGATTGAATGTGTATTGTGTATATATGTATGTAAATTTTTATGTGAGATGCTGCTGCTGTCACAGCCACTTCACATTAAATATGTTGTAGGAGTTTTTTAAATCCAAATTCTTGTGACCAGTTTTATGATACTTCTGTATTGTACAGCTGATGACAGGAGTTAAGACTGTTTTAGTGAATATTTGTTACATTCATTGTTGTGGCCAGAGATCATTTCAGAATAAAATTTTTATGTTCTATGTAATTGTTTCTTCCCCTGCATTTCTGGGTTTTATCTTGGTGAAAGTAGCCCTTTCCTTTAAAAAAAAGTTTTTATTATATAAAATACAAAGAAAAACAAATAGAAATAGGAAATTAAGGAAGGAAAAGGAACAAGAAAAAGGGGGTGTGAGATCCAAGGGAGGGGGGACATTGACTTCAACTCTACTTAGCACAGTACAAGATACAAACATTCCAATCTCAACTTTTTGCTTTTACACATTATAACTAGCCATTTCTATAATGAAAAATCTTTCTGATCAACAAAACCAAAGTCAAAGTTTCATTTTTTAATCACAAGCACGAAAGTGATATCCAAATGAAAAAAATACTTTCCACTTTGAATAAAATAATCAATTTAACCATTCTTTCTTTATTTTTCTTGCTACGGAAATAGTATATATTTCTTATAGGCACCTAGTAATCTCTGTAAACTCTCATGATTTTTATGAACAAGATTCATAGTATCCTTTCAAATTCTTTGACCCTACTGAAAAACACCCCACTCTTTTTTCATCCTTTTTTTCAATACTAAAAAGTCAAAACTTTCTAATGCATCTTTTTCCCTGACTTCTTGACATACAAGCTTTAAACTTCAGTATTACATTTATATCCCTTCTTCCAAACTCTTATAAACATCCTTTTTAACACAAATTTTTTCTTTAAACTGGTACATAATTTTCTTTAAATTTCTCTTAATACAAATACTCTCAAAAACATTTTCAATAACATTTGCCTACCTTAAGAAATCTCTCTGTGTGTGTTTGTATGTGTATATAAATTACATTTCAAAATTTGGATTAAGCCATTCTTTCAGTTATACATATCAAACAGATCCATCCTAATTCCAATTAACTTATTGGGTTTAAGTCACTTCTTCCAGCTTATCTTCATGGAATAAAATCTTTTTCTTCTCTGGAAGTTTTATCAGTTATATCAGTTATCAGTTTTTATCATGGAATTTTTAACATTAATATTCTTAAAGAAAATCTCCCAAATTTGTCCCTTTTCTACATGATTGACTGCTTAGATAATTTACACTGAGTTAGTTAAATCATACCCAAGAAAATGGCATTTGCATCACCATAACTATCCACAGTATGGGAGAATCAAAAAGGTTTAGAATGCAGTAGTGGGTTTATGATTAAAACTCTTTCTATACAAGTTACATATAAAAAAGGAGTGGGGATTTGATTGCACAATTGCAGCTACAATTTTCATTTTTCTAAAACTTTCTTTCTCAGACCCTCTCTGCCCAAGTCACTTTATAATGTAAGAATCTATAGGCCATCACACAATTTACTCAAAATAAGATGCCAAAAACTCAAATAATTTAAAACAGAATGATAGGTTTCCTTACTTTTCAACAGCAATAGTCCTGGTTTTCAAATGTTTGGCCAATAACTTAAAAACTGCCACATCCAGCAAGACTTTGGTTTAAGAGTAAAGGACAACATGATTTTATGACAATAAAACTATCTTGTCCCTATCAGAACTTAGGTCTTTGAAGCTGAATTTCTCTCTTCAAAATCTGAAGATTTTTTTTCTCTACACAAATTATAACTGACGATGAAACAGATCTTAAGTTTTGAATTAGTCACATATTCTGAAACCTCACATGAGTAGCATTTAATGGTGTTTCCCATAATGTGTACAAATGGAATTGATTGAAATCTTAGTAGTATGAAAAACTGGCATTTATTTAAAACCATATTAATCAGGTAAGTTTGATGTTGTGATTCCAATGCAAAAATGGGGGGGGGGGACCAATTTCTTTGCTTCCCAGGAAAATATCATCAGCCTGACCATGGACTGTAAATAATTGGAGTATATCATCCATGTGCCCTCTGGTCCCTGAAACATTTTGTTTGGATGAGATTGAGGATATTTTCCTTTGTAAACATTCCTGGCTGTTGACTGAACTTGAGGTGAGGGAGCTGCACATTGGGCTTGCCATAGTTCCTGCTCTCTTTTTCCTTTCTTATTGTTCTGTTATATGTTGTATTGTGATGGGATGGTGGTGGTGGGTGTGTATGTGGGTTTCATGTATTGTGGGTGGGTGGGTGATGTGTGATGTCTCTTGCATAGTGGGAAGGGTTGTATTTTGTTTGGATTTTTTATACACCACCCGTCAGACTATAGAATTTGAGCAAAGGTTTTAGCCTTAATCAGCTTTAGGGCTAAGGTGTTAAGAGCCATGTTGATGTCAATGAATAGAGATCAAAGGTTTGCCATTTGTAGAGCAGCTTTAAACTCTCTTCAGTGCCAGACAAAATATTGCCTTGTTTGTTGAGTTTTAAGAATTTTATTTCTTATTTCTTTTCTTTTTTTAACTCTGTATCTCATTTCAGCTTTCCTTTATGCGAACAGCACATTTGTTTCCCTCTTATTTTACTCCTTCATTAGCACATTTCAAAAAGTGTTAAGTAGCATTTTCAATACAAACAACAAAAAAGTGACAGAAAAAGGAGGGGAAAATACAATTAATGCCAGCCTTCCTGCTATTTTTGTCTTAAGCAGTTACTTCTCTGAGATGGCTTTTAATTGTTTCCCACATTTAGTCTTCAACTCTGTGGTACATAGTAGAGGCATAAGAAATGTGGATTATAATTCTTCTACTATTTTATTATGCTGTTCTAAAAACCTCCCTCAAGAAAAAAAAGCACAAACATGCAAGGCTTCAAAGATTAAATTAAAAATTACATTATCCTTGGATAGAGGAGACCAGCACCTTTCAAGCTTTCATAACCTATTGATTCTGGAGCACAGGGACTTTGTTATCCTGGAACATGGATAAAGGATGGCTTGATCTTCAGTTAACTACCCACAGTGAACTGTTGAGAACTTTTAATCATCAGCGTTCTTTAAAACATGGGAAAAATCTAACCATGAAATGGATACGTTTCTATTTCATTTTTCCTATTGAGAGGTGACTGCAAGATGCAAGCTTTGGTAAAAATGAAAAAAGCAGTTTCTTGCAATTGTGATACAAACTCTGGTCCTTCTATGCATGCATGAAATATCACAATCATATATAAGGATGGAGCTGGTGTTGTAGTAGTGTGCTACTGCTTGTGTCATTTTCTCTCCATCAATCATCTGAAAGGGTATGTCTCATACCATCCATGATTTTTGTTTGTAATTGCCAAGTCCTTTATAAACATTTCTGAAGATTTACATGAATTTGGGGAAATTTTCCCAACTCAAAACATATAGAATTAAATTTGTATCTGTTTGCATCTTCCTAGTTCTATGGGTATGAAGAAACAGAGTCTGCTGGTAGAAACAGAAAAAATAAGGAAAATATATTTGCCCACATAATTAGAACTGGGGCCTACTGTAAAAAATGAAGCTAAGATTGAAATGTTGAACAATTAAATTATTTCAAGTAGAGAATTTTTTTCTCTAGAGTAGAGAAAATTATTATTTGTGTATTATTAAAACTTGTGTCTGTTTATTATCTTCAATTGAACAAAACTGAAAGATATAAGGCAACAATTATTGAACCAGGGTAATCAATGGGCTAATTTACAGAATGTCTGGATCCTGGGAATTAAATTTGGGGAAGTTATGGCTACTTTAGCACCACTGTGCCTTCCAGTTATAGTTCCCAGAAACCCATAGATTCCATGGCTGCCTCTTGCCACTATTCCCAATTTGCTGGTGGCATAGTCAAATGGCAATTGGCTGCTCTAGAAGTGAGGCTGAAATTTGAAATCTCTTAATGGTGGCGAAAGGACAAGAGCGTGGCTCAGATACCTGCTGGTGAAGTAGGGCTGTCTGGGGAATGCCAGCTGTTGCTGGATGAATCATATTCCTCCCTGGAGAGAGGCAAGCATTGGGGGACAGGATCGAGATTGGGGGTGCAGTTTTGTTTTCCATGGCTCCCATTATTCCTCTACCACTCAGCAAAGTGGCAGGCATTTCTGTAGTTCAGCCAAGGAGGAGGAGGAGGAGAAGGAGTGATTTCCAAACTCCCTGCTAGCTTCCCATAAGCAATGCTAAAGGGAAAGCCAGCTGGAAGTTGCTCATAGTTCCAATGTTTTTTTTGCCTACATGTGGCTATTCTGTTTCTTTGTTTAGGTAAGGAAGAATCTCTGAAATGAGTCATGGATTGTCTTATTATGTAAATTTATCAGCCACCAAACTCCAATGGATTCTGGATCAGTGTACTCTCCATCATTTTGCAATCTACACAGTGGTTCTCCACCTTTTCATCATCATGGACCCCCTTTAAATACCTTTGGGGGTCATGGACCTTGGCGATGAACCCCCAAGACTTAACAAGATTGAAATCATAACATTTCTTCAAGCCTTCGCGAACCACTTATGGCGTCATGCCCCTCCCCCCGACAAGATCCGTGGACCACAGGTTAAGAACCACTGAACTACACTAATAATTAATGGCTAGCTTTTAATCCATCCCTAGAATTGTCATAGTACCCCCAATTTCCTATTAGGTGTATTTACCTTTCAAGTAACTGTACTGTTAGTATCCTCTTTGTTGTATTTTACAAGAGATTATTGATGAAATATTGCAGTCTAAAAATACTCTTTCTCATTTATACATTATTGCTTTTCCATGGAATGGAATGTTCATTGGGGATTAAAAGAGAACAATTCAATAAGAGCAATCAGCATAAAATAAATAAACATTTTAGTTCCTAAATATTTCATTTCTAATTAAAATGACAAATCAATATGCCAATGTTTTTGTGCTGAAACAACTGAAAGTATATATATCAAGACCAGCATTGCAATTTTTGCAGGAAAGCTATCTAGTGTATGAGCTGATACTAAACAGTTTTGCTGCAAATACCAGTCTGTTTGTGTGTGTGTGCATGTGTGTGTGTGAAGTTATAATGTAAATGCTTAACTTCTAGGGGAGGGGAGGAATATAGTAGGAGGAATAGAGATGAGGTGGTGCAGTGGTTAGAGTGCAGTACTGCAGGCTACTTCAGCTAGCTGTAGTTTGGCAGTTCAAAATCTCACCAGCTCAAAGTTGACTCAGCCTTCCATCCTTCCGAGGTGGGTAAAATGAGGATCCAGATTGTTGGGGAAAATGTTAACTCTGTAAACTGCTTAGGGAGGGCTGTAAAAGAACTATGAAGTGATATATAAGGTTAGTGCTATTACTAAATGGTAATATACTATCTTTTTGGAATAATTTGGATTTAGATCCAGCTTTTAATTCCAATATTTTCAAACTTTTAAATTACCTGCTCCTTTCTGGCATGTTCCACAGATATAGTCATGTACTTGATCAGTCTCAAAAGTCTGTTCCCTACAGAGAGAACCACTTTCCCATCAGCTTTGTTGCAGAAACGCTGAAACAAAAACAAAACAGGAATTTGGAAGCATTCACATTCCTGAAAATTAATGTTGGTTTTCCTGAAGTACAACTCAAAACTGAACAGGTTTCATAAAATACCCTTGCCAAGATCTTTTGAAAAGCATCATAATGTTCAGTTCTATACTGTAGGTAAATGTTTTTTTAAAAAAAATGAAGTTACCAAACTGGCAGCCCTGCCTGCTTCTCTCTTTGGTATGGCATTCATTGGCTCCAAAGAGTTGTTTTTATTTTCAGAGTGTGTATTTTTAAAATTCTATTTATGTTCCAACTCAATCTTTACCTGGGCTGGATTTGTTTTTATTGCATGTCCAGTTTCAAACAATAGTTTGATTGCCAGTGAACGTATCAGGTCCTTACTTTTCTTTCATTATTCTCTTCCCATATATCAGCTTGTATAGTAGATGTCCTGATTTCTTAAATAAATTTCCTTTTATATCTAAATCAGGAAATTGGATTAAGTAATCCCTGGGACACTTTCCTAAATTAACAGCAGTTGGGAAACCTACAATTCATGGTATTGGAGTCAGAGGAAATTTAAGAAACAAGAACATTTCCTCTGCAGTTCAAGAGAAAGCACATAAGTGAAGGGATTTTACTTATTTAGAAAATGATTATGCAGCCCATATTCTTAAATAGCTCCAACCAGCTAACAAATAAAAATATCCATAAAAGCAACATTAAAAACATAATTGATGTAATATCACAATCACAATAAAATTAAAAGAGATGAAATAAATATAATTTACCCTTCTCTAGATGGCTAAACCTAAGATGATGGATAGCTTCATCTCCAATGACAATTGATTCGTATGTGCCCTGCTATAGGAAAAGTTGAGTTGATTATTGATGCCAACAAGTAATAGGATCACAAAATTTATACCACTATTGTAGATTTGAATAAGAGTAGATGGTTCTATGAATTGCATATTGAATCTGAATGGTGCATTAAATCTGAGAAAGACTTAATGCACCATTCAGATTCAATACACTCTGGATTGTATTAGGCAGTACTGAAACTATGTCAATATAAGGATAAAATAGTCCTCGTGGCTGTAGTATTATGTATGCTATATGCCTATGAAAGCAAATTTATGACATATGTATCAAATACGACACCAACATTCATCAACAGCCAACATCTATTCTCAAAAGCACATCTCATTCTCATGTGGTGTTTGAAGGCTGCATAGGCTGTATATGAATGGGGTCTGCCTTTGTACGACTTCTGGATCCTTGCAAAACCATTGTGATAATGGAGTATGCTTTTAAATAATTTTTGAATGCTGCAGAGACTGTGAAAGAACATTCTCTGAAGCCACTGCAAGAACAAAGGATTGTGTGACCTGGAGCTGAGTTAGGTAGGCCACAGAGGGCTATTAAGAGAAAGGGAACACTGCCTAAAGGTAAGTGAAATGCAGCAGATCCTGTGGATCACACACAATTGGATTGTGTTATTTTAAATAAATGAATATGAAAAGAATAGTTTCTCTTTTACTGGGGTGGGTGGTGGGTTCTGACATGCCAGTAAAGTCAAATTAGGCATTTTTCAAATTTTTGATACATCAAACCCAAAGGGTTGGCCATCACTAGTATATATTATATACACAATACATTTTGCTGTTGTTGTTTGGACAAACAATATTTCTTGATTGTGAAAATCTGTGCTACAGAGATCACATTGCAGTAGGTTACAACTCCCTCAAGTCCTTCAATAGGATATTGTGGTCAATGCTACTATGGCAACCAGAAGTCTCATCAGAATCATATTCCTCTTTTTTTAGTAAAGCTCATCCATCACTGACCGGGATTTCTGAAGACCAAAACCTGATTCTAAACCCAACATTCAAGATAGTGTATTTCATCTATGAGCTCCTGGAGCTGCAATGCTGCCATCTCTTTACCAAATTGGCTAGATATGGAATATTGGGCAATTCAACCAGGTCCAATGAATGCCTTTTAACAAGGGACTCACCAGAGACTCCTTTAACGTGGCAAGGAAGAGAAACTGTTATCAGTGGCAGGATAGAGTCCTTTGAGGCCCTTATAAGAAAAGCCACTGACTATTATGAATTATTACAGGCAAAAAATCCATGGCTGGTTACAAAAGTCCCAGCATATATGGCTGCATCATAGGGCTTGGCTTGATATTTGTGTTTGTCAATCTATAAAACAATAGCAGAATCTATTTTTTAATTTTCAACCTGAATTTCCAGCAAGTGCCCAACTAAATGTTTTCAACATTCTGAATGCCCCAACACTGGAAGTCTTTAAGAAGATGTTGGATAGCCATTTGTCTGAAATGGTATAGGGTTTTCTGCCCAGGCAGGGGGTTGGATTAGAAGACCTCCAAGGTCCCTTCCAACTCTGCTATTGTATTGTAACTTCTTATATTATTAAAACATACGTTACACTTAATTTCTAAACTGAAATATTGGACATATATAAGTATGCAGGATGTTGAATACTGACAGCTGTTGTAACTCACTTTTAATCTATATTGTTTTAATCTAAACTCAATACCCAGATGTCAAATAATAATTCTATTCCTGAGAGATAAATAACTCTTACAATGAACTACACTGGATAGATCAGCACCAAAGGAGCACCGTTTGAAAACCATTTTTTAAAACAATGGTATCTAGGAGATGGGCAGCATATACATTTAAGTAATAAACTGTGCATCATACCAAATTTAAAATCAAATGAAATGAATATGTGCCTGTGATATTTTTACCTTAAAGTATTGTATCACTAACAATTGAGGATTCCAAACATTTTCAGAGTAGAAGCAATGATGCTTAAATAGATCTGGTAAAGATACAGAAAGATCCTGTACTTACAACAAGCATAATCAGCCATTAACCGAGTTATATATCTTTCTGCTGGTTGGTCCTAGAAGCAAAAAAATTACATTCAATCAAAAATTACTATTCCAGAAATACAGGCTCCTCACCCAATTTCTGCTGAAAGCACCTAATATCCCAGAAACCTTTATAGCAGGAAAATACTGGCAAGGCTTTATGATATCACCAGCCCTTTATCCACTGACCAAGTGGCAGTTGTGGTTTAGCAATTGCAACCAATCAGGGTATAGAAGTGTATTCTATGCAGCCAGACCTTAACAGTGAATTCTAAACCAGATCTCTGCTTTCATTTGCTGATACAAAATGTGGAGAGTTTCAACTAATACAAGAAAACCCTGCTTTTCATAGCTGAATTGTGGAATTTGATGCAATTAGATGTGGTCACCAATTTATTTAATATTTAAATTGGAGACCTAGCCAAATCTCTGGCTTCTAGTATTAGGGGCTACCAATTTAAGCTTACCAGTTATGAAGAAATAGCTAGAAGTGAACTGTCATCCTTATGCTCTATGGCTCAGGTTCTCAAAAGCATTTGATTGCCTAGTGGACTAGATGGGCCTTCTGCTTAATATGCCTTTCTACATTTTTGATAATGTATTAGTATATAAGCCTGATATAAAATATATGTTTCCCAAGTTCCATCTTACTGTACTGAATTGTATCTCTTAAGCTGTGAAAATATCATCCACAAGTGGCTACTAACACAATGAAATCAGGATGCAGAATACTAAGTGATACAATACTAAGTCATATTATGGGGGAGAAAAGCATATGAGATATGGAAATTGCTTTTGTTACTAGTCCAGTGTCCTAGGTATTTATTTTGTTACCTTAACCAAAATGGTATATCAATTTATTTTAATAATTACAAGCAAAAAGACACGGAAAATTTTAGTGAAAACTGTGAATGACTAATATTCCATATTTAATCCAATTTCTCATGCATACTGTCTACTTTAATTTTCTGAACAAAATGAAAGCCTGATCCTATAAAGAAATATATAAATTAATGGACTAAAAGTTATTTGATTCAAGCAATCTGCATGCCAAACACTGAGAATATTTTACTGAGAATAGAACTGAATAAAAAGTTGACATATATATCTTTAGGCACAACATTTATTCTATTTTCCACATTTGTTATTCCAAATGTGGGCCAACACATGAGACCTGATGAACATCACTTTGCCAACATTGTGTGTCAGTAATTGCTGCTTTGAGTTCCTGTAAATCAGTGTCAGCATTGGTTACTTAAAGTCAAGCGTGGGTTTTAATTCTCAGAATTCTGACTGGGTGTATATCTGGGTGGAGAATTCTGGGAGTTGAAATCGACACATCTTCAAGTTTTCAAAGCTGAGAAACATTGTAAGTTTTGCTTATCTCTTCCATCAAAGAATCTAGCTATATTTTGAGACAGATTCTATTTCATTTGAATATGTGCTATTACTGTGGTTGATTTGGATAGGTTGGTGGACACCTTATGATTTAAAAAGGTAACAGTGAAAATTTGCAATTTCTGCAGAAAATATTATTAGAATATATTATTCTAAGAGCCTCAGGAGATTTTTTGTCTATAGAACAAAAGCAAGGTTGAAGCAAATGTTTCTTTACCAGGAAACTGGAGACTGATTTTGGACAGCTCCCATCTAATGCTACCTCCTCCTTCAAGCATGCACTCAAGTACAATATGCAAACTTAAAAGATCAATGTACCATATCTTATTGGTGATGACCAATATAGAATTCTATAATATAAAGCTTAGCTTTTTTAAAAGTAGAGCTATTTCTATCTACAGGTGAGAGATAGAATTTGATATGAGCAAAATATGTAAGAATGTATCGCAATAATAGCTTGAGGAGCCATAAAGAACTACAGTTAATTTGCATAATACATCCATTCTCAGCCTACAATTTACTTGATAACATGCTGGTCTGAAATCAGAACTTTTAGTTTTCCTGTTTGTTTATCTCATGCTCAGGATTTAAGTAATTTCAAATGTATCGTGCTATCTTTGCTGTACTCTGTTACACTTTTTCCTATCATTCTAAAATCTCCATGGCTGCATAAATTTTCAAGTATGAAAAGTTATATGGGAAGTTGTCTTCCTAAAGCCATGCCTTGGGATTTAACTAGATGGTGGAAAGCCAAGGATACTTTATTTGATAGTGCATACAATTATAAAATAAATGATTCACATAAATAGTCTTGGCCATTTGTGTTGAAGAACTCTAAAAACCACTGGGGACAAAAAGATCACAAGAAATCATCATTTTCTTTGAAAGAATTTTTCAAGATAAATAGTCTTTTATCAAACTGAATGAGAACTTGTAAGAAAAAGGCAGCATTTTACGACTAAAGAGAATATAAGTAATAGTTCTCATCTTGACAATTACCATGCTTAAGGACTATATTAAAATTGGGGGAGAATCTAAATCACTTGTTTCCTTTGTTCACAGAACTCATTTGTTTTTTTCTAAAATGTTCTACTCTATGTCATAAGTATTGCTAGGATAGTACACTTCCTAAGAAAATTGAATCAATATTTAACTTAAAAGAAAATTAAACATAACTTTGGTAGTGTTTTTATTCCCTCTGGAAGAAAGCAGTGACATGAGAAAATCAGGCTCCAAATCGCCTGCAGGGATTATTTTTATTCAGCAAGAGAAGACACAGCTGCGAATATGAAAACCTATAGTGAAATGTTCTTTGTCTTTCTCTTTAGTGATGCAGCTGTTTCACCAGTATTAAAAATATCAAAGTCCATTTCAAAGGTTGCTCACATCCAGAATAGCACTTGCAAAGGTCAGCTGAAGGACTGACTGTTTTTTAAATGGAATATGTAACCCATAATTAAACAGCAAATAATACAGTACATTAACTAAACCATGCAGGACTTTGTGAAATAACTTTGAGTTGAGAGATATAAATGTTTGGAGGCCAACAGAAATTTGAAGCCATGGATAACCAGGAAGCATATTTCTGCTCCTGCCATTCCATACTCTCAGAACAATAAAGGGCAATCAACATAATCAATTGTTTCTTGGTTTTCAGTTTCTCTTTTTGACTCCAGATTGACCTCTATTAAAAGGGTTTTAAGAAAGGAAAAGGAAAGCAAAGCTCCGTAAGATTTACCTACTCCTTTTTCTCCTAAGGGTCCTCCAACAGCTGTTCCACCAATTTGTAACAGAGGGAGAAGGAGAGATTAAGTGTCTATATAATATTTCAAAATGCACAGTGGAACCTCAACTTAGAGATTCTTCATTTAGCAGACTTTGGATGCAACTGGCAAAATATTTACATGGGTATGCCCACCAAAGACATGCCCTTTGCACCAAATTAGTGGAGTACTTAAACATTTAAAAACAAATTATTTTATTCATAGCTATTGACATAATTTGTGTAACATTGTCATTATGTAATTATATCATTTGCATCAACATGTCATTTATGCAATGGCATAATGATTATAGGTAGACAATGTAAATTAACACAAATGGTTGCATTGTTTTCATCATAGGGTTTTATATAAATAATGCAAATCACCATGATTTAATGAAAATTCAAGAAGAGCAGATAACTCCCTTTCCCAAATGATCCATTAAATTGACATTTTATTATGCCTGAAGACTCTTACTTTTCTTTTCCTCCTTCAGGTCCTTATCTGTTTATGTTCTGCCTTTTTATTGCTTTGCACACAACACTGGAAGTCATTTCAACTGAAGCAAGGGGTATAAATGTTCCAACTAATTAATTATAGATAAATGAAGTGCTACGTGTCACCATTTCTGAGAGAGTTTGGCCTAGAGAAGTTGGCTTAAGATACTTAGAGAAGGGATGCTCAGAGCCACTTTTCCTGGAACCTCCTTCTTCAAATAGAACTGTGCAGTGCCTTGTTTGATGTTAAACACTTTTTCTGTATTTTAAAAGTGAATTAGGATAGCAAATGTTTTATCCATACCGCTCTGAATGCAAATATCTAGGTAGTAGCGGCTTCCCACTGATAAAGAACAAGATTAGAGTTGACAGATAACAAAGATGTAGCAGCATGTAGGCATAATGAATGTGTACAATTCCTCCAGGCTCCATATCCTTGCCTCATTGGAAGAACTGCTCTGCAATTTATTGCAACAGTTTCTGAATGAAAATTTAGCTATACTTCTGCCTCGATTTTCCATGAACAGTCTTTCTTTTTCAAGTCAATTGTATTATTGTATTGTAAAATGCAAATAATTCATTATAGGATAAAGATAATAGCTGAGTACTATTTATACAATAGAAACTAGAAATCTTTAGCACTTTGATGATTCAGATAAATTAAACTTTTAAAGATGAGGGGAAAAGTTTGCATCTGTGTAAAATACGATTTCCAAAGTATCAGTGAACTAAGATTGCTTAAATTGTATAATTAATACTAAGCAAATTTGAGTTTAGTCCATGACTAATCTTGATGATGCTCATGTATCATTTTATGTCCTTAAGGATTACTTTAGTATTCCATTTCTATATTTGTCAAACATTTGCATGTACATTTGTCTGAGCCATTCTTTCCCCTGCCCAATAGCTTTGCTGTTTCTATATTATGTCTCTCTTTTAAAAAATCAATTAGCATTCAACAGGTTCTGAATTCATAAATGCCTCTTCCATTCAGATATAGGACCCAATTTCTCTTATTGGAAGGTTCCCCAATCTTCAGCACCGTTCTCATATTTCACTAGACTCCCTCAAACTGACTCTGAGGAATATATCAGCAAGAGAGTACTATCACTAACTGACTTCCCTAAAGCATACAACAATTGTACCCTTCTAAATAGAAGATCCTCCTCATGAGGATAAATGTGTCTTCCTTTCAGAGGGACAAAAGTTTTACTCAAAGCTATTGTTGAGTTTGTGAAATCCTTAAAGAGACTTCACAATTCAGTGCTGACCCACACTATATTATTTTCTATTAGTTTTGAGACAGATCATTTTCATATATTAATATTAGTGAGTTTGCCATTGTGACTTGCTTGCCAGTCCTTTCACACCAATAATATTGGAATCTATAATGTCTGATATTGGTTCATCCTACTCTCAACAAGGCGGTTTGGTGTTGATCTCAGACTGCCCAACTCTGGATTTACTCTTTTCAGTCTCCTGTTTACCAAATTTAAATTTAGATTGTCTAACTTTCTCTCATTTGCTTTTGGCTCACTTTGGTCATAGCACTTTTAACAAATCAATGTTTTCTTCTAATTCAGCACTCTTTGAAAATGGTCTCCTACATTACAGAAGGCAGGTGGTTGAACCATCCCTTGCTGATTATATGAAAATGATCTGTCTCAAAACTAATTGACCAAATTAGCAATTTACCATTCCCACAATAAAGAATGTCTGTTCCATAGATCAATAACCAAAGATATATTTGTAACATCTTTGTATATCATAAACACAGAAAAGTTAAAACACAGTTTCTAGTTTCTCTCATCTCTATCATCATTGTTTTTTTCTTTTCAAACACTCAAAACAGTTTGAATCTGTCCCTGAATGATTTTCACTTTTTCTAACTTTAAAATGCTGCAGCTATGCAGAGAATATCATGTGCCAATCAGTGCTTCTTATAAATGACTAATAAGATAATGCAAAACAAAACAACACCAGCTGTCTATTAGTGATCTGCCTCATCATCTATCACATCGCCAAAAATATCGAAACTCCCATATCCCCCACCATAGGCAAAAGAAAAGGGAAAGAAATGAATTGCTACCCATTCTCCCATCCATGTACAATACATATCGTATTCATTTGTATGACCTATTGTTTAAAAAAAAATCTGAAAGAACCTCCTTAACTGAAATAGTATTATTCTTTCTATTTTTATTTAAAGCCCATTGCAAGATATAAAATGGAAGGGATCCTCCATTACTGAAATTTGTTTGCATGGATCAAAGCTGTTTGCTAAGCTACATATTCTTTTAACCTGCCATTCTTTATATTTCTAAAAAATGAAATACCATTTCATCATGTCATCCTTTTCTCACTGAAACCAACATTCATTTCACACTTAAAGAATCTTCATCTACATTTCTACTATGGCCATCATAAATTGAATGCTTTCAGTTTGAACCTATTATAAATAGTAAAGTCATTTTGAACTATAACGAAACAGTGGATTAATGTGACTTAATGCTTTCTAGTCCTGAGATTCCAGATCTATATTGTCATTAAATCAGAATAATGATGTCCATTTTCTTCTTAATTGTCCACAAGGGTAACTATTGATGTTCAGAGATCAGAGGTGATCCTAAGATTATGGAAGCAGTTTAGATGAGTGTGAGATGGTCATTTCAAAGAAAAGTCCTATCATTGAACACTTCAAGGAATTAGGGCAAAACCATAAAACAAATATTATTTTAGGTCCTCAGATAATTTGATTTTAAATAAAAGTTTGTATTCAATTAACAGCCTTGATTATATTGAACAGAAGAAATGAAGAAAAAATGTCTTTGACATAGTATTTTCATAGCTAGAGGAAATATTTACCAAGAGAAGCATGCTATTTCCATGACTTGGTAGATTTATAGTAATTAATACATCATTTACCAGCTAGTTTACTCCAGTTCTAAGACCAATTATCCTTTGGGCAGATGCATATTTGTATAGCATCCTTAAGTGGCTCCTGCTCATACCAGCTCAATTTAAAAATCTTGTCCAGATTGAGGTGCTTTGGCAACAGCTAGTAAAATATTCAATCTAGGCTGCAAGCTACCATGATCTCCCACTGGACAATTCCTCTGCTGAGGGATATGCCTGTCTAACTTTCTATTCCAGAAATGCAAAGGGGTGGAACTCATACTGTGACACTGCCTATTATGCTGATTTTAACACATCATTCCACTCCCCACAGAACAACTCCTTGTCAGTGCAGTAACCTAGGAAAAATTGCTAAGCATTCTGTCTGTTTTCTTCTCTTCACCACTGGACCAATGTCATGCACACACAGTTTGGGGTTGTTAAGGTTTTGTGTTTATGTGGCTACCCATCATTTATAGATTTTATTTTATTTATAGATTTTCGATCTCGCTTTCTGAATTAGTACTTCAGAACATCAGATTACTGAAATAAACAGAATGGAACAGTAATAGCAACACAAATGTAGACATGTATGCCTTTTTCGAATGTAGAAATTGTGCTACATCATCTCAGTATGATTTGGATTTTCTCTCAAAAAGGAGGTCAGAGGAATTGGAAAGATGTGATATTGATAAAAATCTATATGCTTCCTCCAATCTGTCTACCACTGATTTGATATTCTCAGCATGCCTTTCCATTTTTTATAAAGTGTGAGAATGTTTATGCCATCATAAATCATGTTTGTCCCTGAAAAACAGGCTTTTGGAAATATGAGCTTGTGCCAAACAGCTTCACTTCTTAGACAGTCGACATTGATTGTGGCCAATTACACATCCAACTTCGATGAGAGATGGGTAGCTGTGAAAATTTGATTACTAAATAAATAAAATAAATATTCCTGCAGTTCAATCTGTATAGCAAGTCTTAATTTAGCCTTGATACACAAGACAGTCTCTCCTTCCTTAAATTTACCAACCCTCTTCTATTTTTTAAAATAAACTTTATTTTTCCTCCTGCATTGCATTATCAGCACAAGCAATCTTCTCAGGCAAAAGCTGAACAGATTTGACAACAGATGTGTGGAGGATACAGAGAGCTGCTCTTCCAGGGCGGGGGAGGCTGTGCAACCTGATAAACAGCCATAGAGATCCAGTCACCCACAGTGGAGGCAAGATGAAATATCAGCATGGAAATAGGAACAAAGAACAATTTTTAGTTGCTCTTGAGAGAAGCTGTTGTGTGTTGCATGATTATGACAGAGATACATAATCTGAACCTGAAATTTTCTGTCACAGGGTGACTTCAACTGAGAAAGCTGCTGCCTACTTTCCCATCTTTCAAACATGGTATGTTTTGATGTCGGGCAATTGGAAGATTATGGGAGTTTGGCCTTTCAGAATTTCCAATATCTGTATTCAGAAGCATATCTTCCTCAGCAGAGCACAGAATTGAAATTGCTGCTGTATAAATACCAAAAGAAAAAAAAAAGAGGGGGAGGGAGTAGATGCTGGCAGTTTGATGCTTTAATATTTATTTATATCTCCACACGGTAGCTCCACTAGAGATTTTATGCTCTATTTAACAAGATATACCTTTAGGATGTAATTAAAGCACACAGGGAAATACTTCTTGATAAATGAAAATGTGTGTGAGTTTTGAGAAAAATAAATAAATCCCCCCACAGTTTGTGAGCACCTTCCTATTAGCCATTGAGGACAATTTTCTTACACAAGTTTGATAGCTGAGCATTTTATATAATTTACAAAGAGATATATTGAAGCTTGTTAAGAAGGGACTTGTGTTGTCTCACAACATTTCTACTTTATAGGCACACCAAAGAATTGTAACCTGATGTACCTTGGAGTTTAGATAATTTAAAACATAAAATTTCAGTAAAGTATGGGTGTTGCTGATCTGTCATCTGCAAAAATAAATTCAACTGATTATCAAGAATGGTGTGTCACATTTTTAGTTGTCGCTACAATAGTCCACAATAATTGCCACTCCCCACTTCGTACATAATATTGTCTGCACAAATACTTCTTTTGGATTTAATAGAAGCACAGTAAAAAAATAAGAGTGCTGTGGTTCAACTGCTCATGAGAAGCTTATTTTCATAACATTATCTAAATTGAAGAAATAGTCTTTTAAATATATTTTTATTTATTTATTTACTTACTTTTTTGAGTAGGGTAAACTGCCTGATGGAAAAATGTCTCCACTATGATTTTATTATGTCCCAACTGTAAATTTTATTTCATTTTTCCCATCTCCAACAGTTTTTACTTCTACATTTCTTTCTTTTTTGTTTCTTTGCCTGGTCGTTATTATTAATACTTTTCATTTCTTTTGTGTTACTTTTTTTCCTGTTTTATTTTAAAATGTTTTAGTTTTCCTGTAAATATTCAAATTTTATGACACCTTTTTCTTTTTTTCTTTTTTTCTCTTGACTACAGAAATACTGCATCACCTTGCAGGAGTTTATTATAGCTGAGTTTATCCCAGAATGACATCTTCATTAGGTTCCTAGACTAAAAAGGCCTCAGATGTACCTGTGAGGTTTCTTGGGCTGAGATAGACAGATTGGCCCAGACTCTCCAAGGGAGCTTCTGTGCTGTGCTATTTCACAAAAAATGTGGGAACTGCTGGGACACATAAAACTCATCTTTTCAAAACACATAGCACACAATCTTTAGAACCCTCTTGGGTTTAGAAGTATAGGAGAAATTTTAAGATTTTGCTTGACCATCTGATATCTATTCTAACATATCTTAGTAACTTTAGAAGTAGTTTTTATTTGACTGGAGACTGTTAATTGCTGGCTGTAAAGGATCTGAAACATAGCAGCTAACTGAAGTAAAAGTATAGAAATAAAGTATAGAAATAAAAGAGAAGCATCTAAAAATCATTTGAAAATCCTGGCAATGTCACTTGAGCAAAAATCCAAAGGACAAGGCTCCAAACCAGAAAAGACCCCCCACTCCACCACCACCCGTCTTTATAAGGAATAGTACTACTTACTGCAGCATCTTACTGCAGCATCTTTTTATTTAAAAAAAATACTTTATTGCAAGGACATAAGTGGCTAGACATTTTACTTTTTTTAAAGTAATGTGTATGCAGGTGTTTTTACAAAACACAGTATGGCTTGCCTTGTTCCCAAATAAAGTATATAAAGAAAGAAAGAAAAGAGTCGCTCTGGACAGTGTGATGAATGGTATACACAGTACATATTTATTAATAAATAAAATAAAAGATCCAGAAAACTATTAAATCTGGGGCTTAAAATCACCCTGCATTGGCTGAAATCCTCTTTTCTGCATTAAACGATTCAATGTGCAGGAATCATACATTTTGATGCATTGGGCTTCTTGACAGGGATGTAACATGATTGAGTGTTGTGGCCCAGCAGGAGCCGTTGAAGCTGCCACCAGACTCCGACAGCGAAGGAGTCTTTGAATCGGCTCTGGAGGATATGGAGGACCCTGGACAGGGTTCCGACTCCGAGCAGGGTGCAGAGAGGCTGGTTGGCCACCAGGAGGCACCTGAGCCTTGTGGGGAGGAGACAAGGGAGAGTGAGCCGGAGGCCAGTAGTGAGTTGTTCCTGGATGCACGCCATCGAAGAGCTACTGGGCATCAGGAACAATTATGCAATTACAGGAGGTAATTGTACTCAGCTGGTGGTCATTAGACTCCTCTCCAGACTATAAAAAAGCCACTTGTACACATGCCTCTCTTTGCAGAAGTCAACACAGAATCGAACGTCGGAGAACTTTGTATGAGCTTGGCAGGCTGGATTGCTGCCAAGCCTTATCTGTGTTTATTGCTGCCCAAGCTTGTCTGTGCTGGGTTGCTGCCAAGGACCTGTTTGTCTGTTAATTAAATGCTGTAATTTATCTCTGGCTCGGAGTGTGCTTTGGTGTGGAATGAGGGGGGTTAGAACAGTTGAGTATCTAATTACATAGATTGCAGGTTCTCTTACAGACAACTCTACTTAGATGGAATATTAGCACATCTCCTTCTGATTTGAAGTTCACCTGAAATACCTTTTGTAGGTCATCTGGAACAGGAGATAGAAAGCCACCAAGAGTGAATAGTTTTGGGCAGAATCTAATAGAAGTATTTTTTGTGCTTCAGCTATCAGCTATATTATTTAAGGCTTTTATGAAATCATGACAAAAATGAATAGATATGTTATAGGTTCATCCACTTTATTATAAAGGTCATGTTCTCTCTCAATTCAGCTTCAGATGTCTTGGTTAATGAATACCTGCACTGGGTCAGAACTACCATTGTCCTCCTCAGATACTGATCTTCTGAAAGACCTCTTTGTTTTCTCATGTTCTTCCTCAACTCAATTACATTCCAAGAATTCTGTAATTTTTTTTTTAAACCTCTTTTTAAAAAAATCTAAATTTTAAAATATTGTTTTGTTCAAAGTATTTTGGATAACATGTTTAATAGGGAGAGCTCCAGTGAAGGATAGGGATTAAGGCATAAAACTAGGAAACCCAGATTCTAATCTTCCCTTAGGCACAGAAGCTGGCCAGGTGACTTTGGATCAATCATTCTATCTCAATCTTACTAGCAAATTAGAAAAAAAAAAAACCTACTAATCTGCATTGGACCAATTGATGGAGTCCAGTCCATAACCTTCAAGAAGGATGCAAGATTCATCCTGCAGTAAACTGATTTGGTTTAATGCTAATAATTAATAGAAAAGTTACAAGTGTTTTTTAAAGAAAACCCTAATTCTATGAAAGAAATGCACCAGAGCAACATATTTATTTGAAATAAGAAGAGTCACATTCACAGTAAGCGATAAAGACTGGATTGATAATGTAATTCAAACTGCAAGCTAGTGTTGTGGAAAAGTTTGAGTGACTGTAATATTATTCATTTAAAACTACAGTGAAATAGGTTACATATTGGCTATCAAGAGATCATTCAGTTCAACTGAGATTCCAGTATTAAATACTAGCAATTGACTTTTTTTCTTTCTTTCAAGAGCTAATTCAAATGTCTGTATGTTCCTATTCTTAGACAGGTAAAAAGGGTGAGATAGCCAATCCTTTAGTTTTCCTCTTCCATTTTTAATTAGAAATTCAAATAGTCTATCAATAATTTCAAAAATAAAATGAAATATAATTTATTTTGATGAGAAAAAAAATCAACTGATACCCTGATAGGGGAGAAATTATCCACATGTGCCATTTTTCTGAAGAGGAGCTTTATGTTTAGATTGGACCATGAATTTCTGTACATAAATGCTTGATACTTAGTTTTTGCAACTTAAAAGAATTAACAAAAAATTGATCTCTTTTGTTAGGTACTATATGTTTTTTTACCTCTTTCACTAGTAGAATATAATGAATTTTCTTTCTTCCAGAAGCTACTAAAGGTACATGAATCTTTTTAATAAGTCTGCTCTAAGAGATGGGGAAGGGCCTTGCTTCCTGAACATTGCTGTCTACTAACTGCATCACAGTTTTTGGATTAGTACATATTTATTCAACCAACAGATGGCATACCTAGAGGAAAACAGCAAGAGGTACCTCCTTGCCTTGTGGAGGTAAAATACAAAATATTACAATTCATGCACACAATTTCCCTGCTATTAGACCACCACTGTGAGATTTGTTCATTGCTCAAATCAAATTCCAGTAAATGTATATTTGAAACATTGAAACCATGCTAAGGTAACCTTTTATTTATATAGCAGACATGACTGTTGAAAGCAGAATCAGCAATAACAAGGGCCTTAGCCGGGTATAAAAAAGTGAAGATGGTGACATTGTCATGGGACTGAAGCCTTTGTTTATATGTGTCTCATGTTGATTATGCATGCCTCTACTGCATCAATGCTGAACTTTGAATTTGATCCATTTGGATATATTGCCCTAAGGACTAGGTTGGGACCTTGCACATTTTGATAAATTCTGATACGTGAAAGTATCTTTTTTTTTAATAGGGTCATCTGTTGACCCCCCCCCCCAAAAAAATAAAGTTAATGAAGCTGCAGATGCCTGGCTTTGCAGCTGCTACTGTTGTCCTTTCAGTGGCATAGCTCAGATGAAGAAGGGGGAGAGGAGAAGGAGGAGCACCAAGCCCACTTTACTCATTAGAGAGATTGCCCAACACCTGATTGGTTGGTTGTGAACCATATTAGGTATGTGTAAAAAATAGATCAGGAGTCTTGTCCAATCAATAGTAACTCTTTGCTGCCTGAACTATATTTAGCAACACAAAGAACAGCCGTTTAACCATGGGCAGGGCTGGGCAGGAAGCAGAGCCATATAAAAAAATCTCTCAGATACCAGATGATGCAAGATAGAAAGGCAAGGACACATGCAATTTACAGAAAATGTTCTTCAACTGTCCTTCTGCATAAGTTCATTTTTATGTCTATAATTATGCTTAGCATGTTTTGAAAGAAGAATAAAATACATTAATAAATAATTATTATAATAATGGTGTTATTTCTCAAAGCCATTACACACAAGAGCTACATCTGAAATAAGACTAAAATATTTACATCCAGTTTATTTATATAGCATTAATTTGTTCTATTGAATATACAAAAATGAGATATCTCATAATGAAAGAGATGATTCATAAAGAAAATTATAAACAATACATCATCTGCTTCTGTGACTCTGAAATGGCATCAGTCTCTACATTATTAGCAGAAAGGATTTGCAGAAAGACACTGCATGTCTTTTATCCAGAGATAAAATTCTGTACAGAAATTGCCAGAGTGATTTTGAAGTTTGTTTTCACTAATTTTTCTTTCCACTAAAATGTTTGTTTCAACTTCAGTTACAAATAGAACTAGGATTCAACTTTCACCAGCCACAGGCACAAACCATGGAGGCTGCTGTGGAAAAATAGCTTCCTGCGTATAATATATTACATGTGGTGGAAAGACATTTTCCCAAGCATTTTGCCAGAGATTTATTGAAGAAAGTTATTCCCAAAATTTATCTTGTGAAAAAATACTTATGTTTTACATATAATCCATTTTTATACTTAGCAAATAATAATCAAGGTAAAAGTTGGAGAGAACAGCCCAAGTCTCTGAAAAGTTTTTGACCTGTTCATTACTGGAAGTTAGGAGCAGAGCTGAATCGCGCCCAGCCGCCTTGTTTAGGATAACCTGCTCCCTCCTGAAAGGGAGGGACGCGGATGAACCTTTGCAAGGTAGAGCTGAGGAATTTGTCCAGTATTTAACAGATAAAGTCGCTCGGATTCAGACAGACCTGGACTCCAATTGCACGGTACCAGCCGAGGTACCGGGGGAAGGTCTTGAGCGGAGTTTATGGAATGAGTTTCAACTTGTCGCGCCTGAGGAAGTGGACAAGGCCATGGGAGCGGTGAGTGCCTCCAATTGTACACTGGACCCGTGCCCTTCCTGGCTGGTTTCGACCAGCAGGGAGGTGACACGTGGCTGGATCCAGATGATAATTAACACCTCTCTCCGGGAGGGATCCTTCCCGCTCCTCCTAAAGGATGCGGTGGTGAGACCCCTCCTGAAGAAACCGTCTCTGGACCCAGCCATTTTGAGCAACTATCGTCCGGTCTCCAACCTCCCCTTTGTAGGGAAGGTTGTTGAGAAAGTGGTGGCCTCTCAACTCCGACGGTCCTTGTATGAAACTGATTATCTGGATTCCTTTCAGTCCAGTTTCAGGCCTGGCTACAGCATGGAAACTGCTTTGGTCGCACTGATCGATGATCTCTGGCGAGCCAGGGATAGGGGTCAGTCCTCTATCCTAGTGCTCCTTGACCTCTCAGCGGCCTTTGATACCATCGACCATGGTATCCTTCTGCGACGGTTGCGAGAGGTGGGAGTGGGAGGCACCGTTCTTCGGTGGTTCTCCTCCTACCTCTCGGACAGGTCGCAGTCGGTGTTGGTCGGAGGACAGAGGTCGACCCCTAGGCCCCTCAATTATGGGGTGCCTCAGGGCATGGTCCTGTCCCCCCTTCATGTAGATTTAACATCTACATGAAGCCGCTGGGTGAGATCATACGGCGGCACGGGATTAAATACCACCAATACGCGGACGATACAAAATTGTATCTGTCCGCCCCGTGCCAACTCAGTGAAGCGGTAGAAGTGATGTGCCAGTGCCTGGAGGCTGTTAGGGTCTGGATGGGAACGAACAAGCTTGCACTCAATCCCAACAAGACTGAATGGCTATTGATGTTCCCTCCCAAAGATTGGCTAATTATTCCATCTCTCAGTCTGGGGGGTGAAATTATACACCCCTCAGAGAAGTTCGCAATTTGGGAGTCCTCCTGGACCCACAGCTGACTTTAGATCACCATTTGTCGGCTGCGACCAGGGGGGTCTTTGCCCAGGTCTGCCTGGTGCACCAATTGTGACCCAATCTGGACCGGGAGGCACTTCAGATAGTCACTCACACCCTCGTTACCTCAAGACTGGATTACTGTAATGCGCTCTACCTGGGACTGCCCTTGAAAAGTGTTCGAAGACTTCAGCTAGTCCAGAATGCAACTGCACGAGTGATTGTGGGTGCATCTTGGTACACCCACGTTACACCTATCCTCCGTGAGCTGCACTGGCTGCCCATCGGTCTCTGGATTCGCTTCAAGGTGCTAGTTGTTCCTTATAAAGCCCTGCATGGCATCGGACCTGGGTACCTGAGAGACCGCCTCCTGCCAATTACCTCCTAAAGACCGATTCGATCACACAGGCTCGGCCTTCTCCGGGTTCCATCTGCCAGCCAAAGTCGGCTGGCGACCCCCCAGGAGAGAGCCTTCTCTGTTGCTGCTCCGGACCTCTGGAACGAGCTCCCCATGGAGATCCGGACCCTTACTACCTTCCCGGCCTTCCGTAAAGCTACTAAGTCCTGGCTGTTCCGGCAGGCTGGGGGCTGTTGAAGTATCCAGCCCCGCTTCAATTGTGACTGTTGTGTATTTTAATATTGCTTGTATTATCTTATTTATCCCCTCCCCTGTTTTATTGTGAGCTGCCCGGAGTCCTTCGGGAGTGGGCGGCATACAAAACCAATAAACGAAACAAACGAAACGAAACGAGCTGCTATTTTCATAATTGAGCTAATAATTTGTGGGTGCAATTCAAGGTATTAGGTGTATTATCTTTGTATACACAGAGAAAAACAAAGACTGAATGGTATAATGTCTGTGGATTTCATAGATCAGCAATTTCATATATATTCCTCATATATTTTATCCGTATATGAGATCCTGCTCTAGATCGTTACCTGCCTAATGTTTGATGACACTCCTTGCCATCTACTGAAGAAATTGGGTTACACCAAAAGACCTATCTAGACAATACTAAAGATATTCAGATGCCAGGGCCCATAGGGACATATGCAATATAGCACTTTCATTTTTTTTCTTCAGAAGACATTTGCAATACACTTTTTTTCTGTGTCAGAAGCACCAAAGTGCTAATGTGGCAAAAGGATTTGCCAGTGACATTATCATTGTCTGGGGGGATGCCCAATTGGGACTCCTTTCATGAGCCTGTGAAGTTGCCCACCTAAATGGTACCCATTAATCTACTCACGGTTGCCGACTTTTCAACTGTGTGGTTGACAGGAGCTATGGTTTCTCCTTTAAGTGTAAAATATGGAGGAGAACCAAAAGAGCTAGGTCTCTTCCTTGTTCAAGCGTGGAACTACATGCAAATGTATGGTGATGAACTGGGTTATATTGATGGCTTTGGGGAAAAAAGCAGCTGATTGGATGGTGGGATTGCACAACGCTGATTCCCTGCTTTTGAGAGACTTTAATGGGTTTATGGCCGCTTTGAAGAAACGCTTTGATGATCCCCTCACAGAGCGAAGAGCCAGAATTAAGTTTACAACTCTTACCCAGGGGAAATGGCCAGTAGCTGATTATGTACAAGAATTTCAGGAGCTGTCAGCTTTTATGAGGGGGTGGTCTGAAGAAGCATTGCTGGACCATTTCGCTGATGGGTTAAACAAAGAGGTTTACCAGCATTGTGGGAACAGGAGACCTCCCCATAGATTGCAGCCCTAGTATGAAGCAGCCGCTAACGTAGAAATTGACCTGGCCAGGCTGAAGTACCAAGGGGAAGGTGAGGGTGAAGAATCCCCCCCCCTGCCAACCCCCCCCCCCAAGAGTCCCGAAAGGAGGGAAAGGTGGATTTGCAAGTAAGCCCAAACCCTTCATGTGTTTCCGCTGTGGGAAGGAGGGGCATCGTGCCATGAATTGCCGGGTCAAGATGAACCAAAAAACCCCACCCCCTCAGAAAGAGAAGAGGCTGGAAAAACCTCCCAGCAAGAGGAAAGAACCTGCCTTGCAAGGGGAGGAACCTTCCAGCGTTTCAACCCTATGGAAGGAGGAGAGGAAACCCCCAGCTCTTTGGAAGGAAGTGACTCTGATGATGACCGATGGGTAAGTTCCCATTCGGGACCCATGACTATTCCAGTTGAGCTTAGAGTGCCCTCTTCTGGTGCACGAGAGAAAATTCTAGCTCTTTTAGATTCCGGTTGTACATGATGCATTTTGAGCCCGGAAATTGTAGAGAAATTGGGATTGAAGCTAAAAACTCTTAAAATCCCGATCGCGTTTTGCCAATTGGATGGCTCTATTGTGGGAGGGAGCCCTGCTCACTTTGTTACTGAGCCTATTGAGATGTGGAGTGGAACCCACCAAGAGACAATAAGTTTTACCGTAGCTCCAGGAATGGACCGACCCCTTATCTTGGGATTGCCCTGGCTGCGTATGTGGAATCCTCACATAAATTGGAGGAAAGGGTGGTTGCGCATCCGATCTGCTACGCCCCCTGAAAGGGAGGAAGGGGTTCCAGAACTGAATAAGTCAGACCCCAACCTAGCAGCCAGAGGACAGGAAAAAATTGAAGAGGAGGAGAAAATACCAAAGGAATATTGGGACCTGAAAGATGTTTTCAGTGAAAAATCTTCAGATAAGTTGCCCTCACACAGACCCACCGATTGCAGCATTGACATTCTCCCTGGAGTAAAGCTCCCTAAGCCTCAGATTTACTCAATGACCCCTAGGGAAATGGACAAATTGAGAAAATTCATTGCCAAAAATTTGGAAAGGGGTTTCATTGAGCCAGCTAGACCCTGAGTGGCTGCTCCAGTCTTATTCAGAGAAAAGAAAGATGGTTCCTTCTATCTGTGTGTGAATTTAAAAAACCTGAACGGGGTATGTGTCCAAAATCTCTACCCTTTGCCATTAATGAAAGACATGCTGGCCCAGCCGGGTAAAGGACGGATTTTCACAAAGTTGGATCTATGAGAGGCCTACTATCGGGTCAGGATTAAAGAGGGGGATGAGTGGAAGACTGTGTTTAATTGCCCTCTTGGTTGCTTTCCATTTTGAGTTATGCCATTTGGGCTACTGTGTCCGTACATCTGGAACTGCCTAAATACCTCAACCGTGTTTACTGGTATTTCATGTCAATCTCCTGAAGCCTGAACGCACTTCTCTGTTGCGGGGTCCTTTGGCAGCTCCACCTGCCCCGCTCCTGATTGAGGGTGAACAGCATTTTGAGATTAAAGAAATTTTGGACTCTAGGAAACTTAGAAACCGTATTCAATATCTGGTGGCCTAGAAGCATTTCCCTTCCTCTCCTGCTGAATGGGTCGATAAGTCCCATGTGCGGGCTCCTCCACTTCTCTGTAAATTCTACTCTGCCTACCCGGACAAGCCTTGACTTCGATTGATTTCTCTTTTCTTTCCCCGTCCCTTTTTCTTCTATGTTATGTTGTTCGTCTGTTTGTCTGTGTTCTTTCGTTTCTGCAGGACTGATCGTCCTTTTTTCTGGAGGAGGGCCGAATGTCAGCCTCTGTTTTGCTGCTTGCTTTTTGGCTGCCATTGAAACGGGGAGGGAGGGCATGATATTTGAGTGAGGGAAATAATCTGTACTGGAGGACTGTTAATTGGGAGTTGTTCTCACCATTTGTTTGCACATGTGGAAGGAGGGGAGTTTCCTGCCAAGGCCAACTGTCTGGCATACCAACCTGATGTGATTTTTGAATATGTCTCCCACCTGACAGCTGTGGAGATATATGATTGGACTATGGACTGGGGTACGAAGGGGAGGTGAATGAATCATGTATTGATATCTAATGCTTTTGCACTCTTTTGCTCAGATCCAGCTTTGCTTAGCTTCTCATTACTTATAATCAGTAAAAGTACTCTTAATTCTGCAAAAATGGAGTTGAGTGGTTTCTTTCTTGGTTATTAAGTGAAGGAGCCGTGACACAAAGTGAATAATTTTGAACAACTATGAAAAGTTCTGAAAAGTTGTTGACTTTTGAAAAGAGTGATCATATATACTAAACCAGTTGATGGCTAACCTTTTTGGCACTGTGCCAAAAACGCACATGCCCGCACACCATTAATGCAAACTTGCCCCCTGTATGCCCTGCCCCCACACATGCACATGTGACCCTCCTGCACGCACCCTGCCCCCACACATGTGCATGCAGTGCCCCACATGCACCCTACAGGCCACGCATGCATGTGCTACCCTGCACATGCGCCCTGCCCCCACGCATGTGCACACATCTCCCACATACACCCCACGCGTATGTGTGGCTGAGACACAAAACTCAGCTGGCTGGTGGAAGGCACGCATGCATGCACAGCAGAACTGAGCAGGGGTGACAGCTCACGTGCCCACAGAAAGGGCTCTGCATGCCACCTGTGGCACACATGCCATAGATTTGCCATCACGGCACTAAGCTCTCTGGACTCCAAAGAAAATCTCTTAGAATGGACCCCTTAGTGGTGAGAATGCTCAGGCACCATACCCTGCACAGGACCTGCCAATTGGGGGAAAGCAACAAAAGATGAGAGTCACCTCTTCAACAAAATTGAAGGAGTGGGGCAAAGAGTGGGGCAAAAGAAATTCTAAGTCCCCAGAACAACTAACTGCTGCAGAACCCAAAGCAGCTTCTTTCCTTGACTTCTCACTTTGTATCTTCTGTCCTATTATGTTAATGGATCCCAGGCTGACTTCCATGGTGCCATTATATATCCACTTTGTGGAATGGAATAGAATGGAATAGACATCTGTACTTTTCTGACGTTACCATGAGTTTATAATAATAGATGGGAAATCTTCTAGATGTCCTGCAACAAAACTAAACTAAACCAAATGTTGATATGGTTAGTAAACCCTATATTCTTCTGCCTGGCCTTCTGACCTGCAGTATCTACAAGGCTAGAGCAAGAGAATAGGGTTTGACTGAAGTCTGACTGGAGGATGCTTATACTTTCTCTTCTATTTAATCAGAATATCACTGATCTTTCCAGCATGGGGAGGACTTGAAAATACATGATAAATAAGCAGTAACTATTGTAACATAAGCTCACTTCAAAAAGAAAATCACTTGTTTCATACCATTCTGAAGTGTTTCTGGGTCTGTCATGAAGGGAAGATTTTCCTCTACCTTTGGCACTTTGATCACTAAATGTTATGTTGTTTCCTGATTTTCCGTCCAGTACTCTTTGCAGCTTCCTATGGAACTCTTCAATGTCTACCATCATTTCAACAGTGTAGGGCCTTACACTTACATAACACTGATCTTCATTAGATTCTATTAATTTTAATGGATATGAGCCTATTTTTTTTGTTAGTTTTCAGTTGAGCACATATTTAGCAATGCCATGTTTAGTATTATTGGCATCTTTTTTCTTCCTACAGATTCATGCGCTTGAATTAAATGTCACATAATCAACTGATTTAAAGTAACCATTGCATACTACCTAAATTCTTAAATTATTTATTAATTTCCATTTTTGAAAAATTAATTTTTTCTTGTTACAGTCTTCTCAGAAATGTTTAAATACATTTAGGACAAAATGCCATCAATAGACTATTTTTGGCAATTTGTTACTTATGACCGTCAAACATGAGAGAAGAGTAGCCAATTGTTGTTGAACATGTGCATTGCCTCATTCAGCTTATCTTCCCCCACTCCTTTGCAGAAGTCAGTGACAACTGTTGACAAATTTTAGAAAGGACTAAATAATCCTTTCTCCATTTCCAAAAACAGGATTGGCCTTAGCTAATAGCATTTGAGAGCTATATTGATTTAGATGCACAAAGCAATGTCCAGAAATTATTTGGTCCAAGATAGAAGATGCAAGAAGAAACCAGATACCTGAACATTCAGTCCATGCTGCAATTATATACTCTGAAGGACCCATATCCAGGAAAACATGTACAGGATTGCACTATTGGGTTGTAGTCTTAAGCACACTTGCTTGAAAATAAGGCTTCTCAAAATCAGTAGAAAGTATATCTGCCTAGTTATGTGGTGCTGTTAGCATGCTTATCGCATTACATGATAAGACAAAATTGCTTTTCCTTCTAAATAATTACTTGTGAATGCAGGGCTGGCTACATTTATCTTATATTTTCTGAGAAGAATTCATTAAAAATGGGCAGGAGATAGAAACAGCTACAAAAACTGCTGCAAAAAACATGGATACCTTTGAGATGAAAAATTGGTTTTGGTTGGGACTGCTTCCTTGTGCAATTTCAGTCTGTTTTACTAAATAGACTATTTCCTTTTTGCCCTTGTTTTTCCTCCTCCTTTGTTGCTGTTTTTTTTTACAGGAAGGTGGAAAGGGCAAAACAACATATGTATATATTTATGTATATTTATGTGTCTCATTGTGTAAGGAAGAATGGCTGGTATATGCAGATGTAGGAAATTGAGTTTAGAGGTATGATACCTTATTTTGCAAATAACTTAATCAGTTATTATTTTATTTCATTCCAATTTTAGTTTTTTGGTCTGATCTGCCTTTTTGGAGAGTGCTTTTGAAAAGTATTTATGTGCACATTCATACAATATATGTACATATCCATGTGCCAGAGTCAAACACACATTTGCATATATTGGAGGAGGGGTTCCTTTGGGATCTGCAACCCCAGTTTGATATTGCAAAGAGACTTTGTTACGCTCCTGTTATGGGAGGAGTTGTCTTGAAGATAATACTATACTTCTTTTCATCCTCTCTTCTTCTTATTCTTCAAAGAATAAACATTGTAATTCAAGTAACAACCTAAGCACAAACACTTTCCTGCAATGGAGATGAGAAAATTCAATTCATGATTTCCTAGAAGAGCAGACTTGCTGTGAGCCCAGGGCCACATAACTGAACCAACAAGAAGAGGAACAAAAGGAAAAGCTCTAGAAAGAAACAGGGATGAATCTGCACTTTTGCTGTATTTTGCTCTCCTCTTCTTAAAATCATGTAAGATAACTTACATCTTATTTTCTACATATCAAGAAGATTTTCTATAAATTTACCTTAAGACAATATAATATTCATTTTATGGCAACAAAAAGTTCAGTCGCATTAGGGATACTACTGTTTACATGATAACAAGTAATATGTTTTCATATGAATTGTCTTATGCCACCTTGACAGATAACAGATGAATTATCACATGTATTTTTCTGGACTGGAAAATAAAGAGAAAAATCAAAGATCAAAAGACAAATATATTTTATGAATGAAAACATAGTATATGGCAGCGATGGCGAAATTTTTTTGGCTCGTATACCATGGGGGGGAGTGCAGGGGGGTTGTGCGCAGGCATGCCACACCCATAATGCAATGCGCAACCTACCTCCCTAGTGTGCATGCGCACATGAGAGGTGCTCCCCCCATTTTTTGCATGCTTTTTTTGCCCTCCCTAGGCTCCAGAGGCTTCATAGGAACCTGGAGAGGGCGAAAACAGCCTCCCCTGCCCCCCTGGAGGCCCTCCAGAGGCTTCTGGTTTGCTCGTAGGGCATGTTTAAGCCCTCCGGAGGCTTCAGGGAAGCCTCCTGAATGTCCCTGAAGCCTCCGGAGGGCTTAAACCAACCCTATGAGCAAATCGGAAATCCGTTCCTGAACTTCCAGTTTGCCCTTAGGGGCGGTTTTTTTGTGCTCCGGAGGCTTCAGGGATGTTCAGGAGGCTTTCCTGAAGCCTCCGGAGGATTAAAAATGACCCTACGAGCAAACCGGAAGTCACTTCCTGTTTGCTCATAGAGTTGGTTTAAGCCCTCCGGAGGCTTCAGGGGGCTTCAGGCTTTTAAAAAGGCTGAACTCAGCTGGCCAGTGCATGCATGCACGCTGACTAGCTGACAGGGCAACACCTTGCATGCCCTGAAAAATGGCTCCGCGTGCCACCTTATGTTTTTTATCTCTGGCTGATAAAAATACTTGATTTTCTACACCAGAGATGGGGGTGGGGTGGGGATTCAGCATCGTTTGAGCACTGTTTGAATATTGGAAGCATGTTGTTGGTGCTCTCACAAGAATGGCTACCAGAAAACTTTCTGTTCACATGTTGACTTCTGCAAATATGACCAGTCACAAAACGCTCACTTATGAGCAAATTGATGACATTTCTTACTATTACTTCCTCTAACTTTGTGTTTTTGTCATAGCTGGTATATAATTCCTAACAAAGCATGAGATGTCAGTCATATACTCTTCCTTTCTTGAGAATCTATAAAAGGTAAATGTAAAGGTTACCCTCGAACATATGTGCTAGTCATTTCCAACTCTAGGGGATGGTGCTCATCTCTGTTTCAAAGCCGAAGAGCCAGCACTGCCTGAAGACATCTCGATGGTCATGTGGCTGGCATGACTAAATGCTGAAGCACACAAAATGCTGTTACCTTCCCACCAAAGGTGGCCCCTATTTTTCTACTTGCATTTTTACATGCTTTCAAACTGCTAGGTTGGCAGAAGCTGGGATAAATAATGGGAGCTCACTCCATTATACAACGCTAGGGATTTGAACCACTGAACTGCCGACCTTCTGATCGATAAGCTCATCATCTTAACCACTGAACCACCATGTCACTATATCTATACAAATGGGTCAGATGCAGATACAGATAATGCCACAGACAGATGTTTTCCTTTGCTAATTTCCCATTTTTTTAAAAAAATTACATGATAGTGGAAATTTAGGCTGGTGTTTGCAGTACATGAGTGGCCACTATCACCAGGTTTCCTACACTAGGCAGTGTCTAGTTATGTTTAGTTATATATCCCTACGCTTCCAACCAAATCTGCCTGATAAGGCTCTTATGGAGGGCAGCAGCTGGAGCCTGGAAGTCATCGGGTAGGATGGTAGCATAATATCCAAAAGAAATCCATGTATAAAAGTCACTAGACAAATTAAAGGGTGTGAACTGAAAAAGTATTCCTGTCTTTCATCTTAGAGACCCTTTGCTATTCCTGTGAGTTGGTATTAAGGGACCGAAACCAGAGCTTCTCAAGGCTGCCTGCAGCTCTTCTCCTTCCTTGGATATCAAAGCAGTACAGTACCAGAGGGGGAAAAGCTGTGATACAGGAGACTTCTATTTTTAAAGCTTCATCTCTTCCAGGTTCTATAAAAGATTCAAGGACACTTTTAAATTTATTTCAACAACACACACTTACACACTACATTACAGCCCTTAGATTAGCTGTTATATCTATTTAAAAAGTCAGAACCCCCCCCCCCCAAAAAAACCTGAAGTAGAAGAATAAATGTTGATAAAGAACCTGCACGGCTTCTACATCAGAAAATCCTACCTCATCAATCTTTTGATACTCTTTGAGAATGCTACTGGTGAAAGTGATTCGATAACGACGATATATCTGAGCTCCAGAAAGCTTTAGGAAAAGCTTCTAATCTTCATTTCTCCTGACTTGTTTCTTGCAATCAGTTAAAATATTAACAGGCTAGAAAACATCATGCACAAATCATGTTACTTAGCCTCTTAATGAAACATCTGCAGGAAATAAACCAAATTAAGAGAACATCAAGAACTCAGCAGTTCCACCCTGACCTATCTATATGCTTTACATGGAAAGGCTTCTGAGATATGGATAAAGGTGTGGGGCCTCTTCTGAGTGATAATGATCAAAAGAACAGTAAGAAAAGGAAGTAATTGGTTGGCTCTCATCACTAAAGAGAATTAACTGAGACACCTGTCTCACTCTCCAAGATTTTGTATTGCTCATGTTTCAAAATACTTTGGAAGCAGGATGAAGCGATGAATTCAGAATTATTTTATACATTGCAAAGAGACCAAATTGACTGCTTTGATCGAAGAAGAAAATACAATTATTTTTGTTTCAAATTGGAAATGGTTTTTGGAATTTGTGCTTGAGGTAGAAAAAAATAAAACATTGATTTTGGGTTTTCAAAGTGGCCAATGTAGTCTTGTAAAGTTTACAGTCCCCTTGACTATTTGAATAAAAATGCTTCATTCAAATTCCTTTTTGTAATTGTTGTCCAATCAGTTGCTTTAAGATTAAGGTTCAATTATGAAACAGCAACTTTAAATGAAGAGGTTTCATAGCTCAATTCTCCACCATCTTTGGATAAGGAAAAATAAAACCCAAATGCCTCTCTGAAACTCCACAAAATATCTGACAGCCTAGAATTTTGATTAAGGCCTGGCACAGGAAAAGGCAACTTCTAACATTCATTTATTCATTTGTTTGTTCATTACATTTATGTGTTGCCCATCTTGTCCAAATTTTCTGGACTGTCTATTCTTAAACCAAGCAGTCCAGTACATATGAAAATGATGGTAGGTGATTTGCCCTGTAAGTGTAAGTGTGAAAGGCATTTTTTAATTTATATCAGCAGCACAACTACCAGAGGCAAGAGTTTAGTAATTATTCTTCTCATGTTGCATAGAACACATGAAGGCAATAGAACAAGTGGCAATAGCACATTTGAATAGGACAAGTGGCAAGCTATTATAAAGCAGAAGATTTATGGACAACAGCTATTCTACAGACTTCATTTTAAAATAAGTTATCTTTGCTGGGAAGAATAGCAGCAGTGAAAATGAATATTCTACCTAAATTTTTATTTCTTTTTCAAATGTTACCAATACTCAAAAAAGATGTGAGCTTGCTAGAATGGCAGAAGGGCATTAATAAATTTGTATGGGCAGGGAAGAAGCCGAGAGTAAAACTAAAAATAATGCAAGATGTGTGCGAAAGAGGAGGCTGGAAATTACTCAAATTAAAACTATACTATGAAGCAGTAGTTTTATCTGTAATTAGTGACTGGATTAACTTAACAGATGATAGAATACTTAATATTGAAGGGCACGATTTGGTATATGGTTGGCATGCTTATCTGCTATATAACAAAAAGGTGGACAAGAATTTCAAAAGTCATATTTTAAGGAATGCTCTACTGCGGGTCTGGAAAAAATATCAATACAAACTAAATGATAAGATACCCATATGAAATATAGTACAAAAACAGGATGTAACTACTTATAGACAGCTTCTTACCTTAGAAAGAGGTGTACTACAATTAAAACCCTTGGATGTACTAAAAGACGAAAAGGTAATTCAAACATGGTTTCAGTATGGGCAGTTACAGGCCAGATGGAAAATAGAACAAAAAATTGGCTTTATGCAAGTCGAGGATAATTTACTTAAACAAATTAGAGATCAAAGTCCAACGCATATAAAGAGATTATATAATGTATTAACAGAAATGGACTCGGAAACAGAATTAGTTAAAGACTGTATGATAAAATGGGCTCAAAATGTTGAAGAACCAATAATGTTGGATACTTGGGAAAAGATTTAGGCGAGAAATGTAAAATTTACACAAGCCCAAAATCTGAGAGAAAACTTTTATAAGATGTTTTATAGATGGCATTTAGATCCTTAAAAAATGGCTTCTATGTATCCAAATTTACAACCTAAATGCTGGAGATGTGATTGTGTGGACACTACATATTTTCACATATTGTGGACTTGCAAAAAGGTTAAAGCATTTTGGATAAAATATGGTGGATTATGCAAAATGTTCTTTAAAAAAGGATAAAGTTTACCCCTCAGTTATTTTTGTTAGGTATAATTACTGATTGTACAGTTGTAGAGACTAATCTGATTTTGCACTTAATAACAGCAGCTAGATTGTTGGTGGCGCAATACTGGAAGAAGGAAGATTTGCCTACTATTCAAGAATGGACATTGAAAGTAACAAATCTAGCCGAGATGGCCAAAATATCTGCATATCTTAAGGACCATTCAAACGAGAGATATAAACTGGAGTGGAAAAGATGGATTGACTATACTCAAAACAAATATGGGACTAAGAAATTCCAGATAGCTTATGATTAGAGACCAGGAATTATAAATTGTCTAGAGTTAGTCCAGCAAGGAGGAGCTAGAGCTCAATTGAAAGACGTTATTAACTATCTTTTTTGGTTTTCTTTTTAAATTGTACCTTAGATTCTCTTTGTTAAAGATTTATACCCTGTATTGGTTCTGGGAAGTCGGGGGGAGGGGGATGGTTGGGGGGGTTGGGGGGGAGAGGGGGAAACTAAATATTTGTAAAAGTTTGTTTTTTTTAAATGCTTAATTAAAAAAAAATTAGCAGACTTTATGTAGTACAACAGATTAGTACTGTTCTGACCGAGGCTTCACAAAATCATGAAGCAGACTCCTTGTCCCAACAAAACTCTTTTTATTAAGCTAATGTGAATTCCTTTAATTTACATTCAGCAAAGTCCTGGCAAACAGTCTTTCAAGGGTGAATTTACAACCACAGACCCTATCAGGCTTGGAGAGCTGCCAGGCTGATATCTTCACAACGCTGTACAAGAAAATAATTTGCAAGGAGTCTCTGAGAGTCACAAACAAATCTTCATAGTAATTAATCGAACAAATTGTCTCCTGCAAACTCCCCTTTCGCTCCTCTTTATTACCTATGGGAGGGACTATTCACCGTCCACCTGCACCTTTACTCGGCCCTTGTTCCTTAACTGTTCCTTCTCCTGGCAGCTCTGTGCATGCGCACATGGGGAACAAGCTCCATCTGTTCTTCTGCCCCACTGATCTCCGATTCCAAAGGCAGCTGATAACTGTCAGATGGCCCTGGCCCTCTCTGTGTGTCTGACACAGAGCACTCATCAGAGCCTTCCCCAGACTCCAGAACTGGCCCATGTTCCTCCCCAACCTTCTCACTGTCTGAGTCTGCTACCAGCTCCACTGGTGGGTCACAACAAGTGCATTCTTTTTCTTAGTAGACAGCTAAATCAGATACTTAGGCTTTCTATTGGAATGTAATTTCCTAACACACTTTTTTCTGATATTGAAAGATAAGCATCAATCTTTAGAAATTCTTCTGTAAATGACTTTATTGCTTTTATGTCTCTCTGCATGCTTATTCTGTTGCATAAACCTATTCCTATAAGAACCAGACTAGGGAAAGCTGTAGTAATTTATTTTCATTATCTGTCTTAAAGATAGATGACTGAAACTCCTTAGCAAAATTAGTTTCTAACATTGGGGAAGCAATGTTATTTAAAATTTCTTTACAATAGTGCAGTTAATAGGAAAGTATTGTTATTCTTTAAATGTATGTTACATCGATTATATAAAAATATCACCAGATGAAAATTTTACAAATTCATAATGGATCAAGTTTATGAGTTGGATTCTAAGTATTATTTCAATTAAGCTGACATTGAAAATTAAAGTAAATTTGCTTGGAAATAAATATGATAGTTTTAAGTGAAAATGTTTAAAATATGTTTAGTTTAAATTTTATTAATATGTTTGGCAAACTGAAAAAATAGAGGTTGTTGTAGTCTAGTGATTTCACATATTTTAATATATTGTTACTTTGTTAGTATTTCTATTTCAGAGCAGTAAATTGCAGTTCTGCATGAGATCACATTACTGTCCAATTTTACATTTCAATGGACATAGAAACCCATTAAGCAGAACTAAGACTATTGTTATACTTTTGCATTATTTTGAAATGACTTCAAAATAATTAATCTAAAACTCACTCAATAGAAGCTACAAAAATAGCAGTATAAAACCTCCTCACTGAATCCCCCAAATTCAACAACAGATTCAACACAGGGAAGTATATTGTCATATTTTTTGCTGCTGATCTTTGGAAGGCCAGTCTCTTAATTAAATACTGATCCCTTTGTTATATTTATATACCTACCCATAAACATACATCTGAACAAATGCAATAGCTTTGAATTTTTTTTATCAATCCATCCATATGGGCTGAACATAATGATGGTTGGAGAATTAGGTAGAATTGCAACTGCAAAGCCTACTCAGAAACATAGTATAATGCCTTCTCTTGCTGCTACTGAGCTAATTGTCGCTTTTCCTTACCATTCCAAGATGCAAGATAAAAGTAACCAATACATTCAGTCTATCCCAATAAAAATGCATGGTGTTCTGTCTGTTCTGGAAGTAAAACTCTCAGCAACCTTCCTCTTGACCAGTGTTTCATCAAGATGTAAAGGACCACAGGTAACCTTTGCTTTAGTGGCAGTGGAAGGAGAGGTAAGAAAACAATGGCAGTAACCAATCTGGAAACGAAGGGAAGAAAAGGGAAAAAAGTTAAAACTCTTTTTTAAAATGGGATCCAAAGAATTGGGAATATTGTAATCATATGTAATTGACTGAATCAACAAATTTGTTATTACATTATAAAAACCGATTAAATTGTATAGCACTGCATTGGGCAACTGTACAGACCTAGTTATATTGTGTATACAATGAAAATATAAATGATGTCCATGATTTTGATGTGACTTCACATGGACATCCAAATACACACACTAGAAGAAGAAATTATATGTTTTTCTTTATCACGTACAAATTCTCTGGCAAGCCCACATTTATCAATATATGACTAAAACTCTGATTCCTGTAACATTTAATTGGGCAAAATGGTTTCACCACAGGGCAAAGCATTTTGAAGCAAGTTATTCAAGTAGGCTAACTTACAGAATACATCTAAAACCCAGGAGCCAGGACTCCTGTGGAATTGCAATTTGGCAAATTTTATAAAACGTTTTATGACATAAACATTATTATAAATCAGCATGTGATATAATTCAAATTGTCACAAAACTTTTCCTGTGCAGATGTTTTACTGTGTTACACAGTTCAACACGGGCTACTTTCAAGGCAGATACAGAAGGTATCCCAGCTTTTCCTGTGAAGGCAAAATATTAGAAGCTTGGTCATTGTTGAAGGCATTGAGGAGTCAGGTAAGGAAATATCTCGGAAAGGATGACCCAAGAGATCACAGGTTGTCTAGTAATATCTTTAAAATTGCTCTAACAATACCTCTTCCAGGGATGTTGTAATTGACCTAGCAATAATTCTAGAGCAGAGGTATCAAACTCAAGGTCTGGGGGCCGGATCTGGCCCATGGGGTGCTTGGATCTGACCCACAAGGCCACCCTAGAAACAGCAAAGGTCTGGCTTGCGGTGCTTCTGCAAACGAAAATGGAGCTTGGGAGGGCAGCATGCACACACCCCCCGAGCTCCATTTTCAATGGCAGAGGGTTGCAAGAGGTCATCACAGCTGGAAACAGAGCTTGTGAGAGCCATGCACAGCCTGCTAATTTTTGCTGGCAGAGGGTTGCAGGAGGCCATCGCAGCTTAAAATGGATCTCAGGAGACCGTTTTTGCTGGCAGAGCACTTGGGCCACCATAGGCTTCCTCGACATGAGTAACATCAAGGTGGCCATGCCCACCCTGGCCTCACCCACCCCAGCCCCCCAAGGTCAAACACAACCCTGGTGCAAATTCAGTTTGACACCCCTGTTCTAGAATAAATGTAAGCACAATTTGTCAAATGTTTAGTAAGTGCACAGGTATGCCTTTGCCTAGAAAAATGCATTCATGGATGGAGTTCTGCTTTGGACATATCAGTTCACACACATATCAGTTCACACACATTCATATTAACTGATAATATTTATTTATTTATTTATTTATTTATTTATTTATTTATTTATTTATTTATTTATTTATTTATTTATTTATTTGTCTTGTATGCCGCCCACTCCCGAAGGACTCCGGGCGGCTCACAATAGACAAGGGAAAGGGGGATAAATAGACAAAGACAACACTTTAAAAAGAACGCAACATTCACAGTTTCCATGGGGCTGGATGTTTCACAAGGCCCCCGGCATGCTGGAGCAGCCAGGACTTGGTGGCTTTGTGGAAGGCCGGGAGGGTAGTAAGGGTCCGGATCTCCATGGGGAGGTCATTCCAGAGGGCTGGAGCTGCAACAGAGAAGGCTGTCCCCCGGGGAGTCGCCAGCCGACATTGGCTGGCGGATGGAATCCGGAGGAGACCTAACCTGTGAGATCTGATCGGTCTAAGGGAGGTAATCGGCAGGAGGCGGTCTCTCAGGTACCCAGGTCCGATGCCATGTAACGCCAGCACCTTGAAGTGGGTCCGGAGACTAATGGGTAACCAGTGCAGCTCACGGAGGATAGGTGTAACGTGGGTGTACCTGGTGCACCCACAATCGCTCGCGCGGCTGCATTCTGGACTAACTGAAGTCTTCGAACACTCTTCAAGGGCAGCCCCATGTAGAGCGCGTTACAGTAATTTCATATTACCTACAAACTGTGTTAATTGCAGATGTACTGATTAGAGTGGCACATAAATCCTAGTTCTGAATAATAAAGCAGTATTTCCATGTGAAATATAGTTCAAAAGAGCTTACAATCCACCACAAATAATGAAAGGAAGTCACATGATCACAGCTCAGTTCCTGTTCTTGGGGCAAGTCAAGGGGGCGGTGATGATGGAAGTGGCATTGCATCAATATATCACAAGCTCTACCCCTTTTATATGTGTATCATGACATCACACACATGTATGAAAAGGGTAGAATTTGCAGCAGGGCTTCTGCTAAGGGCTTCTTTCATCATTTTGATTAAAGCAATGCAACTTGCAAATATATCTGGTTCATGTGTCTATTTTACAATGACTGCTCTGACAATAGTTGTTTTACTCATTCATTAAACAATTTTTTCTGGCTTCTTCTGTGTTTCAAAGACAAATGATTGCTCCTTTGAGTAATTATAGATGACAAAATCTGATCTGAAATTATTGAATCAGCTAAGGTAAACCATGCACCTGGGTAATCCCAAGATAATATCACCTGTTCACTGGGGAAGGCTTTAAAATAATTTGTCTCATGTGTTTAAAATTTCCCCATTTCTTTTTTTTTTTACAAAACCAAATATAATTATCTCAGTGAATTCAATTCTTGTTACTTTAGTATATTAAACTGAATAGTTCATAAACAGTTTTTAGGATTAAGATTACATCTTCAATAAATAATGTAGTATACATCTCAAAGTAATATATGTACACATCAGCTATATGCTGTATTTTAAAATGAGAATCTTTAACTAGAACTATCTCACCAAAGTCATAAAATGAACCTAAAAAGTCAAGCAATGCAAGAGCCAATGAGTTCAGAAACTTATCAGATCAGTCCAATCTTCCTGGGACAGCCTATCTCCATCCTTGGGTAATCCACAGACATAGCTAGATCAATAATATAAAAAGTAGCAATTGCACCTTATAGTAAGCCCACCCTTTCAAAGAATAGTTGAGGCAAAATGTTGTAATCCACTTTGCTAATTAATTTCTATCTAGTGGCTTTTTACTGGAACCCCTTCACAGCCCAGTGCAGAAGGTCCCAGGAGGTTGGTGTGTTGCTCTATGGGGTGTTGCGTGTTGTAACGTAATTTTTAATGATAACATCATTTAAGAAAACTTCAAAAAATGAAAGCTATAAGTCTACATAGGTATACAGATCCTCCTGTATAATTTCTTAAAGTGAACCATACTACTAGTGTTGGCCATATGCATATTCTGTTTATTTTTATATATCAGCAACTGCCTGCTTTTTCTTATATGTGCTTTTTAAAATGTCATTTTTCTCAGATAGAATGGGATAATTATCAAGAACCATTAACTTTACTTAAAATATATCTAATACGTAAAAAGCAACCATGTTTTAATTTCATACTAGATTAAGGTGACCAGATTTTCAGATTGGTAAAAAGGGACACCTTTGACCGGGGCGGGGGGTGGGGGGGCTTGATTAAAAATTTTATACAGAGCAACAAAAATTTTCATATAACGCAAAAATAGTATTGTAATTTTTTTTATTTCAACATAACTACAATTTACAAATATAAATTGTAACTCTTGCCAAACATCAACATTTTGATCATGTGACCATGAGGATGCTGCAATGGTTGCTAAGTGTGAAAATGGACGCTAAGTGTGAAAACTGGTCATCAGTCACTTTTTTCAATGCCATTGTAACTTTGGTCACTATACTACCTTTCTTGCCACAGTTCTTAAGTGAATAACTGCAGCTGGTATTTTGTATTTTGGATAGAATCTTTTTTTAAATAGTCTAAGACAATTTAAAAAAAGAATCCACACAGAATAAAGCTATTTTAAAAAATCCTATGCACAATAAATAAAATATTATTTTAAAATACATTTAAAAAATAAAAGAAAAAAACCCAGCTCACTTACCAGCAGGCACAAGTCAATCCAGAATGATGTAGATGTTAATACAAAGAACTGATCAAATTAAAATGGTGAAATTAGTCAGGGAAATATTTTTCAAAGAAACTTTGCCACCATTTTTTCTTCCACACGAGCCGACCTCCAACCTCCATGCCCCTCCCCTCCGGAAAATCCAAGAAGTAAGACTCGCAGCCCCTCTAGCCAAGCATTTCCTGGAGCTCTATGGTACTTGATCATTTTTGCTTATAAAATGAGGTAAAAGGGGCGGGGGGGGTCCTTTTTCTTGCTTTAAAGTTTTAATATCTTCAGTGAAAGTACTGAGACAGAGAGAGGGATTAGACAGGGTGTCTTTTGTCTTGTCCTGGTTAGGATTTCTTAAGCAAATCCACTGGGCTTTCAACATGAAGCCAGAAAATCGGGACTTTTTTAAAATGGCCCGGGACACGGGACAAATTGTTATAAAGTGTGACCATCCTGCTGAAATCGGGACATCTGGTCACCTTATACTAGATGCTGCAAGTTTTAGTTGGCAGCCAGAGTGTGGATCGGTCAGACAAGATGTAAGCAGCTGCATCATCAATCAAGACTGATTTGCAAATAATAGTCTTGGCATCACTTTGATGTTAACTTTGAGAAAATACATGGCTTGGGAATTTCTCTGACAGCTGATTCCATAAAAGTTGCCTGAAGTGTCATGCATGGTTCAGGCTGAAGGTATTGCTGCCAACACCAATTTTTAAGCCAGGTATTTGTAATGATCTGACACAGTGCACTGAACTGATCTACTCTGAAAGCATGCAATATGCCTCAATAAAGAGACTGCTGGAAATCCAGATCCCATCCTAAATTCTTGGCTGGGATTCAAAAAGCTACATAATAAAGTGCACTAAAGAGTTGAACCACATAAGGGCAACAACTAAAGCTAAGCCTAAATCTTGTACTTTTTGGAAATCTCTGATATTTAAAGAGACTAATCAACTGTCAGATGCTTTATTAGTTCTTTACTGTCTTCTCTCCCTTCTTTTTCCCAACCATTGTGTCCTCTAGTGATAGAACATCTGTAGAATTATAAAGGTCCTGATTTGAAACTCAGGTATGGAGAAATATAGCCCTCCATCATTATCATAAAGGCCAAAGTTGTTTATCCTTTCAGGGAATGCCTACTAATTCCAGTTAAGTCAATTAAGAAACTAATTCATTTTTTTAAAAATCCTTGCTAGTCAAGAACAAATTCTTGAACCAAAATTTTCAAAATATCCAGGCTCCTGAACTCAAACTCTAATAGCTTGCTTACAAGTGGTAATTGCAGATGGTGGCTCAAAAGTTAACTTAATCAGTACTTACATTTTTAAATAAAAATCACAAAGTAATAAACCACAAAAGTTGTGCTGACTTCTGCTTTATTGACTATGTATTCGCACTATGAACAGAAAATCTAACCTATGTTATCAAAAATAAGATGATTGGCATTTGACATCATTAATGGTCAACATTTATTATATAACTATGTGTTCTGACACCCCCCCCCACCCCCCCGGCATGGCTCGTTAACAAACACAGGCAAATAACTTAAAAGGACTTTTCTTTATCAGTTTTCAGTTCAAACTGGCTTCGAGCCCAGAAATAACATAAACATAAATCTCTGATAAGAAATTCAAAACAAAACTCTTACAAGCAATATGCACTTCTTCCGAAGTCTTCACAGATCAGTTTACATGAAACACCAAAGCACTTGTCCAAGTGTAACAGGCATAAATCACGATTAATAATCAAACAATCTTTTACCAAACACGGAACACACAAAGGAACGTTGACTCCAGCGACTGGGGCGTGGCAGCATCCATCCTTTTATCTCCAAACTTGCCTCAAACCCGCCCCCAGCTGCATAATGAATCTTGATCCCGAAAGAACTCTCAGCAAAACTGCTGAGTCACAACACTATCCCCCACCGCAGGGCCCTTTCCCTGGGGTCCGATGGTTGGGATGACGTGTCCCCAAGATGGCCCGCACTCATTTCCCTTGGTGCCTTTTTCATGAATCCCAAACCTCTGGAGGCATAGCCCCCTTGAATCGGAGCTCTTTTGGTATCCGGTGGCCACCATGTTTCCTTCCGCCCTTCCCGGCGCCGACACCCCATCCAGGGACATCCACCCTCCACAAGCCTGACTCACCACCCCTCCTACCGTTGGAGGTTGATGGCAGCTCTACCGACTGTGGCCGAGCTTTCACTCCCTGTCTAGGGTCCTTCACCCTCTGCAAGGCTGACCCACCAACCCCCTTTCCATCAGAGGTTGACGACAGCTCTACCGACTTCGGCCGAGCCTTAACTCCCTGTCCAGGGTCCTCCACCCTCTGCAGGGCTGACCCACCAACCCCCTTTCCGTCGGAGGTTGACGGCAGCTGTACCGACTTCGGCTGAGCCTTAACTCCCTGTCCAGGGTCCTCCACCCCCTGCACGGCCAACCCACCAACCCCCTTTCCATCGGAGGTTGATGGCAACTCGACCGACTTCGGCCGAGCCTTAACACCCTGTCCAGGGTCCTCCACCTTCTGCAAGACCGACCCACCAGCCACCACGCTATCCGCTACCGCAGAGCCTTTCCCCCGGCTTTGATGTTCGGGGTGCAGCCCAGAAGGGTTGGTGATGGCCCCCCAGAACACGGTTTAAGACCCTGGCACCCCACTGGGAACCCAGAGACAAAGTCCAGTGCTGCGGGAACCGTAGTCGACAAAGACTGGAATCTCGGCGGAGTTCTCTTTGGAGACCTGGCCCAATAACACTGGGCACATGACTTCACGCATCTCCATACGTCATCTTTCAGATGGGGCCACCAAAATTGACGGGAGGCCAGGCGCAACATCCGAACAAACCCCCAATGTCTTGATGCAGACGCACAATGAATCTGCGAGAGCACCCATTGAAGGTCGTACTAACAAGGGTGTGGCCCACCGGGCAGCCGTGCCTGAGAGCAAACTTATCATGAATCCCACCTTTGTCCCGTCAGTGGGAAAGTCCTCTGCTCTCAAGCTAATAAACAGCTGGCATTGTCCCTGAAACGCATTAAACATTGCCAAACTTCCATCATATTTATCTGGCATGGCAATTGGGCTTTCTAGTTGAAAAACCTCTCCCTTTTTGTCTGTTTTTCTTTCTTTGAAAGAATGATTTTGCACAGGCAGCTCTTATTAATATTTCTACTACCTGACAATTATTTGCCTTTCTTCTCCCCCAACCCACAAGGATAAATGACTTGAATGCTATAAATGTATTTACTTCTACACAATTGAAGCAAACAGCTCTTTAGTTAAATGAAGTTGTTGCTAAGTGAAAAATTACACTACTGGGACTGTGCTTTCCTTTTTCCTACTTTCCTGCCTTTTGGGATGCTTACCTTGGTGCTGGGTCTGGGAGAATTACCAAGAAGGAGATTAATGTTTGTATATACTTTGATTAGAGAGGAAGGGATTAGAAGAGAGTAAGCAAGTACACAATTGGAAAAAATATGGTTGCATTTCTTACACTCTTCTAATCCTTTGCTCTCCAATCTGTCCGTGCAGTGACGTGCAGTGAGGTTTATGGCTGGTGAGGCAAGCGGGCAAAATCCGCCCTGCTGCCCCAGCGGGACACCTCTATGTCGGACATAGCGGCAGGGTGGCTTTTGCCTCTAGCGCCGGGGCGGCAGGGCGGCTTTTGCCCGCTTTCAAGAAGGATAATGGGTCAGCACAGGAAAGATTGCCGATAGAGGTTGTTTTACCCCTATTTACCCCTTCTTGTTTAAGCAAGCTCTTTATTCTGCAAAGAGGCGGGGAGGGGAAAGTATTCTGACTGATGGTGTCTAGGAAGAGTTTTCTCTGCTGTCATCCCCACTCCATCCTGTGGAATATTGTTCCCCCGGAAGTAAGGCAGGCACCCACTCCCCTGGCCTTCTGAAAAGGAGTTAAAACATGTCTCTGTGGCCTTGTGTGAGGAATCCACACAGCCATGGGACTGGTTGGTGTCCTGAGAACCCTCCCTTAACCTATTTAACTAATTTTTAATAGGGTTCAATCATTCTTGTCTCTCTTTAAATTTAAAATTGTTTAAATTTAAATTTGTTAACTTCTTATATACAGTTTTTATATTTTAATATTTTATTGTAAACTTCCACGAGTCCCTCTCTGAGGGATATGGGCAGTCAAAAAATGTGAAAAATCAAATAAACAAACATCACAGAAGAGAGAGATTGGAGAGGAAGGAATTATAAGACATGCACGCAAAGGAAAATGCAACCAGTTGTTTGCATAGTGTACTTGCACCTGAAGCACCAGGGCCTTGGTTTTTATGTGTAATCCTCATTGCGTGCCTGCTTATTCACTGGTAATCTCTTCTCCAATTGATTGTTTCTGCATGTGGTGGTGTGGAGAGAAAAAGAACACATCAGACTCTGGACAACATGTACTGACTAATCATGTGACTGAGGGACACTGTAAAAGTTGTAAATACATTTGTTGCATAGTTATTTTTTCAGCCCTGTCATAACTTTGAATGGTCACTGAATGAGGCAGTAAGAAAGTGAGGTCTACCTGTATACCAATGGTGCTCAATTTTGGCAACTTTAAGATGTATGGACCTTCAACTTCCAGGACTCCCCAGCCAGTATGATGGGAGCTGAAGACTACACATTTTCAGGATGACAAGGCTGAGAAACTGCTGTTTAGAAATGGTCTGCTTTGTTTGCAAATATTCCTTTCACACCAAATGGGAGATATATAATCAGTTGTAATAGAATGTGTGGATGACTGGGGGAAAGAGGGGAAGAGATTCTGCCTAAGACACCATCAGGCAAGAGAGACAGGAGCCCCAGTGGCTTAAAAGTCAGAAAAAGAAACTTAGAAAGGACCCACACTAATGGATCAAGCAGTTAATACAAATACAAGAAGTTTGTATTTTCAGACTTGCAAGATTTTGTTAATGTAGCCTTACAACAAAATAAAATTAGTTCATCTAATCGTGTTTCCTGTCCAATTTCCCTGGGAGAGCTGACATTGGTATAAATAAAATGCAGCAATCTGTAAGATTCCATTATTATAGCAATAGCAATAGCAATAGCAGTTAGACTTATATACCGCTTCATAGGGCTTTCAGCCCTCTCTAAGCGGTTTTACAGAGTCAGCTTATTGCCCCCAACAACAATCCAGGTCCTCATTTTACCCACCTCGGAAGGATGGAAGGCTGAGTCAACCCTGAGCCGGTGAGATTTGAACAGCCGAACTGCAGAACTGCAGTCAGCTGAAGTAGCCTGCAGTGCTGCATTTAACCACTGCGCCACCTCGGCTCTCTCAATACAATTTTAATCAAATTTCTAATCATTGAAATGAAATGCCTGCTTTTTAAGTAAGCTAAACATTTGTGATAGTGCATTGCTCAAAATGAAGTTTGCTATTGCTAGCAATGATCACATAAAAAAGCAGCCTTGCCAAAGTTACAAGAGCCAAATGCTGCTATGTGAGGAAGTAGTTAATTTTATCTTTGCCTTCAAGGAAAATGACTCCCAAAATATCACATTTGAACAAGTAATCTTTGGTCACTATATAAAACTTCTGGGCTCTAGGCCAAGATGTCAAGTTACAAGCAATTCATATCTAAAGCTCCCTTAAACCTTCTCAAACTCTTATGGTCCACATCCATAAGAATACAGTCCTGATTTCAGCCCTGATAAGAGAAGGCCAAATAGATTTATTACCCTGTAGAAATACATGTGGTTTGGTGGGCATCATTTTTTTCTTTGTTCCTAATTTTGTAAAGACAAATGGTTAGAGCAGAAATTCCCAACTTAGCAGCCTTTAACCAAAGTTTTAGGTTTATTAATACCTAAACAAATATTAATAAACAAATAAACAAAGACACATTGAACAAAACAAATAAAGCCTAAATAAGTCAGTTGCCTAAACTGGTGCCGGGACCCTTTTGGCTGAAAAATTTAAAACTAAGGCTTGTTGTAAATTACAATTTCCGGTTGCCATTCATCCAAAATGACAGCCATTGGCATGAGGACGGAAGACACAATCATTACCTCGATTTTTGCTTTTCTGTTTGTTTGAAAGGCTTATTATGTTGTACAAGCAAGCCAACACAAATATATAACATAAAGATGCAATTAGATAATTAGGCATTGTGCTACACTTTTGTTTGTGTCGCAGAAGGCTAGTTTAACTGAAATCATTTTCTCAAAAAATTAAAAATCAATTTTTGCAAGTTTGAGATTTTTCTGAAAAAATATACAAATAAGCTCATTTTTAAGTGGCATTGACGGAATAATCACATGCAGCCCTTCTCATTATCAGCTATCCTGCTGGTTTTGAAACACATGAGGTTTAACTAGGCCATGAAGAATGAATTAGTCACTTTAGTGCAGCGATGCAATGGCTCTCATGTGGTCTTGATACAGGTGCCTTCATCGGCTGCTGCTGGAAATAAAAAGCCATGAGAAATAATTTGTCTTAAAAAGAGAAGGATTTTCCACCATCTAGAGAAGGAACTGTACGCTGTTCTCTTTTTGCTCTAGAACTATATGTATTGCCGTGATAGATTAAAGAAATTATTTAAAACACAGTTTTAAAAAAATCAAATATTAGCTGTAGATTCACGATTTAATATTATCTGGACAATAGCTGTTTGGAGTACAAAACTGTAAGTCATCCACATAAGGACAAGTCGGGTATCATTCACAAAACATGTAAACAATTTTTAGAGGATGACTCTACATACAAAGGTATAAATAAAAACAAGTAGCTGGCAGAATGCTGAGAGTTTCTGCAGCTCAGAGTTCTGTAAATAAAACTGCTGAGCTAGAACGTATCACAAAAAGAAAGCGGCAACTGACACAAGTATGAAAACCCTCCACTGCTGGCTGTTCAGGAAGGTAAATCCTGCCCCAGGGTTTTGGAATGTTTCTTCTCCTTTAGATTTTCTCAGTTAAGCAGAATGCAACAGCGTTAGATGTCACTCATATTCTAAATGAAAAGTGAGCTGGATTAGCAAAAAGTCATCTTGTACCATTTAAGCAGCCTGCTGCAATTGTACTTTCTTTTCTATGTTGCCAATCTTTCATTTTCTGATGCTGCTTGCAGCTTTGTTTCTTTTCTGCAAGCCCAGCAACAGATCTTTCTAAACGTTAGAATTCAGTATACCACCATGTGGAACTGATTGTGTATTAAGGATGCATTGTTTTACCATGTTTGCTGTATTTGGAAGATGCAAATACTTATCCCAGTATACAATGGTTATTGTTATTAACCGATATTGGAGGATGAAATATATTTAAAAACACACAGAGAGGAAATATTTAGAAATGCATATTTAGAGAAAATATTCAGAATTGCATTTTAATATAGATATCCCTATGGATTAAACTCTGCATTCAACAGATATTCCTATGGATTAAATTATGCATTCAATGCAGAAACCACATGGGACAAACTCTCAGGCTCAAATACAGAGATGAAACTGTGAGATCCAACCAAGTAAAATCCTTTATTTGCTTATGCCTAATGGACAGACTCTTGCCGAACTAAAGTCATAACCTTCTAACCTACTATATATATCCTGAGAGATTCTAGGGAGTGATACCCTGAACCTCTTCCCATCTCCCACTTCCAGCTCGGGGCTGCACAGTTTCTTAATCCAGGTCTCTTTCTGAGAATGCTCTGAGTTGGTAGAGCTCCTACAGGTGCACATTTCATCACCTCAGCTAATAAATTTGTATTGTGTTTAATATTGTATAATGTATAATGTATTAACAACTGGTCCCTACCTGATTGATTCCAGACAGAAGGCAACTCCCTAAACTTCTTCATGACCTTTTTGCTTGCAGTTCACTGGTTTTTAAAAATCAATCTAGGATATGATAAAAAATGTGGTCACTAATTTTAAAGGAATGCAAACTTCAGACTAGCTGAGCTGATATGTACAAGTGAGGAATAAAAATTGTCAAAAAAAAAAAAGAATCTTAGATTTCCTAGTGCAAATCTCTTCCCTGAATTCAAATGAGAAAGCGAAGGAAGATATTACAAACAGATCCCACAACTTTAAAACCAGTTTAATCAGTAAGAATGATAAAATTGCTACACTGCAGCACATATAGTTCAGTTGTGCAGGAAATGTTCTCACCTTCAAGTGAACTTCACATCACAACTGCAGACTTCATCAATGTTCATGACAAACTGATATCAGAATAATAAAGTGCATGTAATGAATTATCAAATGCCATGATTAAACAGTTTCATCACAATATCTAATGCTAGTAGAGAAGTTGTGACATTGCATGAGGATGTCATCATATATGTGATGTCATTTGCCTCCCATTGTCCTCCTCCCCTCCTTGTATATCTATACCAGCATAAATGAAAAGCTAATATAGATTTGTTGAGAGGGAGAGAAAGCCTAAAAAACATGAGACAGAAAGTACATAGGATGAAAAAAGAGAAGGTAAATATGTGTTATAATGAATAACATTTTGCTACTTCCAGAAGGTAGCATTCAGTGCCAGAAATTTAGATATATCAGTTGTTAAAATATTATTGGAACTCCTACAATCTAAAATCAAATTGCAGAGGATTAAAGGTAATTTTGTCTGTTATAGGAGGATGGTTCAGAAATCTGTTTTTCCTATTATGAAATTCAATTTAGCTTATGTATAGTAGAGTGCAATACCAGTAGTTTTATGATATGTATATGAAATATTAATGTTAATAGCAGACATATTTTGACATACTAGTAAATCAAACATCTATTTATTATTACTATGGTTGGTTGCATAGTCAGCCAGATATTTGGACTGGAGTTGGCGTTATTTACCTACTAAGACTTTCTCAAAGACCTGGGATAGGCAGAACTTGTTTTATCAAGTTCTTTCCAAGAACTCCAAAATGTCATGATGTATCACTGTAATATATATGCTGATCAAAGCAGTGTGGCCTGATGAAAATTTTGTCAATGCACAGATTTTCTAAATGCCATCCAAATATATGACCCAGTGGGCCATGAGTGACTGGGACCACCATGGGCACTTTATGCCATAATCTTCATCTTCAATTTTCAGATCTTGATACTTTATGGTTTCTCCAATTCTTTGTCTTCTACTATCTCCTGGTATTGTCACATGAATCAACCACAGTTAAATCTGGTATATTATGAGTCAAGATTTTATCAGTTGTATTCAGAATCCCACAATATTGGACTTCCGGTGGGCAGGGCCTGACAGAGGATTGTTATCTCTAACAGCTCTGGAATCTTGGCGTCGTTAATCTGTCTAAACAGCAATCTATCAAGCTGTTTAGCAGTTTATTTATCCTCCCTTTGGGCTTAGAAGAGAGAGATGAGCAGCTATGCATCGGAAGTTTTCCAACTAGCTCTTTCAGTATTAACGCTGGGAGAAGAATGGGAAAGCACCGGCGGAAACATGGCAGCTCCATGCCAGGATTTATTCCGCCTTTTGTTGCAGAAAGAAGGTTTTCTCTCATCCTCAGCACAATGATTTATTATGGACCTCAAGCCGAGCTGAACCAATACTTGTGAACTTCTTAATTGTATGTATAAATCTTTAGCTCCATTGTAAAGAATTCCTTCTGCTGATTACTTGCTGAAAGCTCTATAAAAATGGCGCCGAGCTGTGTAGGAGGGCCGTGCATCGGGTAGAGCTTTTGCGAAGCCTAAAAGTGATTTACTATCAAGAAGAGATTTATTATCAAAACAAACAGCAATTGTTGTATAATTGGACTGCCTGGACTTTTTAACTGACTAAAGAAGATTAAGTTTGAGATGGCTTCTAAGCAAAAATTCCCTCCCCTCCTCCCCCCGCATCGAAAAGTGCCGGAATTTCACCAGCGCCTTCTGCTAAAATACAATCATCACTCCCTTCTACATCTGCAGGCGACCCCCTGACAAGGGAAATTCTGCAGAAGGAATTAATCGATGCGTTAAAAAATCATGCTGTTACAATGGAAATAAAATTTAAGGAAGAGATAGCTGCTTCTAACAAACAGATGTCTGAAAAACTTATGACATGTAACCAAATGATTAGAGGGGACTTGGTGACGGCTCTGAATTTAATAGTTGGTTATGTACAGGCCCTTGAAGAAAAGTTAGAAGAACTTAGTGATGCTAATACAAACTTGGCAATGAAATTGGAGGCGGTCCAGCAAAAGGTTAGTGATGCAGACAATGAAATCATAATGCTACAGTATAGGCAAATGGAATTGGCTTTAAGGATAAGGGGCCTCCCTGAAAATAGACAAGAGAACCTGAAACAGACTCTCTCTGAAGCCTTCGACCTGATGGCGGGAAGGTCAGGAGGGAATATTGACTGGCAAATCGAAAAGGTTTATCGTGTTAATTCCTCGCTGGCAAAAGAAAAACAATTACCAAGAGATATAGTGGTCTACTTCGCCACTAGAGATGTGAGAAATACAATATTACAGGAATCCTACAAAAATAAGCTTCAAATCCGGGGTCGGGAGGTGACTGTCTTGAAGGAGATACCCCCTAAAATGCTGAGATCTAGGAAAGACTATGCCTTTCTAGTGGAAGAGCTCAAAAATCACCAGATACAGTTTAGATGGGACGCACCAACCGGCATCGCATTCAGCTATCTTGGAAAAAGACATCGCCTCAATACAGTATGGAAAGCTCAAGATTTCTACACTAACGTACTGAAGGGCGGACAACCCTCTTCCTCTAGATCTAGACAAAGAGAACAAGAAGGATATGATGGAAAGCAAGCCACTCAAGTTTTAACAAGGGGGGATCAACTTGTTCTTTCAGAGGTACAAGAAGCTAAAGAACAAAGACAAGACCACGTGGTTACCAGACAAATGGAACAGGAATTAAGAAAGCAACGTACACAAGCCACCGTTCAGGAGCATTCAGGTGTTATATCAGAAACAGTGGGAGGAGCTAGGCCAAAGGTTAAATATCAAGAGATTCAGATGGCTATTAAAAAGTTTCACCTGTGCTCTATTGCCTCTTAGGCAGATGTGTTAACCATTGAGCTACAGAGCTCGACTCCTTATCAGCCATTTGTGACTTTAAATATATACCTTTCACCCTGGCCTGGCTGATAAGGAGTCGAGCTCTGTAGCTCAATGGTTAACACATCTGCCTAAGAGGCAATAGAGCACAGGTTCGATTCCCAGCAAGGGTATGGCTAGCTGATGAGAGCTAAATAGCTTGAAATAGATCTATTCTAGTCTCCCTTTATTTATTTATCAGCATAAATATAACACACACACACACACACACACACACACACACACACACACATATATATATATATATATATATATATATATATATATATATATATATATATATATATATATATATATATATATATATCCCTCTACCTACCTACCTACCTACCTACCTACCTACCTACCTACCTACTTGCTCGCTCTCCCTACCTACCTACCTACCTACTGTATTTCTCTCCCTCTCCCTCTCTCTCCTTCTATCTACCTACCTATTTTTTTAAAAAAAAATTGCCTCTTCAAAACCTTGGTGCATCTTATACTCCAGTGCGTCTTATACTCTGAAAAATACGGTAATATAATATGATATTAAAAATGAAATTAGGGATATATAGATATAGTCAAGATAGAGTTGTAATAATGTAATACATGTATTATATTACTATGCCTATACCATTATTATGCATATATGTATATATACATACATTTGTGCATCCGAGGGCAAGCAATTGCATACAAACACAGAAAAAGAGGAAGGAGTGTGTCTGTGTGTGTGTTTGTGTGTAACAAAAAAAGGAAAAGTAAGTTAGTTCACTAGCACTATTCACTCTCCCTCTATATATATTTCTGTTCTTATAAAGACTGGATGAACATTGTTGCATGTGTGTTTTAAGTGTGTCTATACACTGCTGCAACTGTTCTTCTTTCTTACCTCTATTTTTTTCCAGCATCTTATCAACTGCTCTGATGATGACTTTCTCAATTTCCCCATCATCCATATATTTTGTTATTCAATTTAAATTCAAAAACTGCTTATGAACTGATCTCTGAAACTGAATCCATCTCTCACCATGTGGGAAAGAAAACTACAAGGTGTCAGAAAAAGAGAAAAAAGAATATGCAACATAGATAAAAGAAGAGATCAGAAAAAAATGTGTGAATCTGTCCACTTCTGGATTTGGCTCACCTATAGATTGTGCCAAATCTTTTCATCACTTGCACACAATGAGGTCATCAAAAATTAATCCAATGGGAAGAGGGTCTTGCCAGGGGGGAAAAAACAATTGCCAAGCCTATTCTAGTGGAGAAATATTAACTTTTGATAAAAGGCTCCTCAGTGCAGGAATGACTCATCTTAGCCGATAAAGTACTACAAACACTAATGGTGTATTATAATTCATATTTTTATATGTTTATTTAATAAACATCCTGATTCTCATCTATTGAAACTGACTAAGGCATCCTTCCTTCTATTTATAGACATGACATTTTCCTGGTGTATAAATTACAATCTTTTGTCTCTTCACAAATGCATCTAGCTGAGCTATGCAGCAATTGACTGGATGAACATTGTTGCATGGAACTGCAACATTTTAAACCACAACCTCCCCGTCTTTAGCTGTAGCTATTTTGAAAATTTTAAAATAAAGTTTTATTTTATACACTTTTTTCAGCCTTACATGACAGGCAGTCATGAATTCAGCTTGTGAAAGTTCTCCTGTTACTATATATCCATGCTGGGAACAGATAGATTTTTGTACTTCTATCGGGTATGCAGATGTTAAAAATAGTGAATCTGTGCCAGAAAAGGACTGTGTTTATTTTTGCACCATATACACTTGTCCAAATTAGGTACAGAAAAAATGAATTGAATTCCAACCTAGCCAGTGACCCAGCAAAGAGGTTGTGATTCCATGGAAGGAACTAGTCTTCAATCTCTTTCCCCTTGGAATTCCCCAAACTACTGCTCTTCATGCTCCCAAAATTTGCCTTGCTCGAGTTTTTTAGGAAGAAAAGGGACTTGCAGGGCAGAGTCTAAATTAGAAAGATGACCTCCAGTCCCTTTCTGACCAAACTGGTATGACTCTGCAAATGTTCCCTTGGATCCCACCTGTATGAGAAAGAAAGCTCTATAACATTGTCTTTTGCCATGGATATTTAGCAAGCATTTTAGGTGATCTTTACTGAAACTGTAATGTGTGAAACCAATGGAAAGTTACATTTTCGTATCTGTGCAATATCTAGTGCACCTCTTAATCTACTTTAAATAGATACAATAGGGCAGGCCTCTGGAGCTGCATGTGGCTCTTTCCTCCCTCTGCTGCGGCTCCATCACCGGTCGGCGCCACAATTTTGAGAGGAGCTTCCGGTGAGGGGTGGAGAGAAACAGTGCACCAGGAGAAGACTCTATGGCAAGGAGAGGGTTTTCCAGTTGTCTCCACAATTGATACTGCTTTCAGTTATGACAGGTAGAGGAAAAAGCTGCGCTAGGAGGAGACTCTATGGTGGGGGAACTGAACTTCCGGTCAGCTCCAGAATTGAACAGGGGGCTTCTGGTTAGGACCTTTGTGGCTCCCTGTGTTTTCTTTTCTGTGGGAAACGGGTCCAAATGGCTCTTTGAGTGTTTAAGTTTGCCGACCCCTGCAATAGGGGATAAACCATTATCAGTGTATGATTTTCTTGCAAACTCTTATAAGTGATCACATAGGGATTCTACTGTATTTGTAAGATTTTTTTAAAAAAAATATTAATTTTACTTATAGGGGAGAAAACATAGTTGTTTTCTTCCTAATTATTTCTGTTATTTTCAAGTTATTTTGTTACTAATAATTTTTGGCTTAAAATTAGTAGCCCATTATCTGAACTTCCACTATCTTGAAATCATCTTTTGTTTTTTTAATCTAAGGTTGCATTTTACTACCATATTTTTCGGAGTATAAGATGCACCTTTTTGCCTCAAAAAAGAGGGTGAAAATCTAGATGTTTCTTATGCACTGAATACAGCATTTTTTGTCTCCTGAAACCCCACCCCCTTCACCAAAATGGCCATCCATAGCCTTTAGGAGGCTTCAAGAGTGCTCCTGGGGGCTGGGAAGGGCAAAAATGAGTGAAAAATGGGCCGGGTTTTGCTCAATTTTTCCCCCTCCCCAGCCCCCAGAAGCACTCTATAATCCTAAAGGCTATGCATGGCCTTTTTTTTGACAAAACATGGGGCCGTTTTCAATGAAAAACAGGCCACATTTCGGAGGTCTGCAGAGTGCCAAAATCTTTTTTTTTTAATTTGCCTCTTCAAAATCTTGGTGCGTCTTATACTCCAGTGCATCCTATACTATGAAAAATATGGTAATTCTCTAATAATATTTATCCCGTTACTACAGGAGCATAATAATGTGAGCTACAATTATTCTATGTTCCCAAGCTTCACACAAAATCATTTTTAGATCTATAGTCTGAATCTCTATATATTTATTTAAAAAATTACTTTCAACCATCCTGTTAAATTGTCCAGTAAAATCATACAAACTACCAATTTCAGGCTGTGGATTCAATGTGCAAATGAAGTTCTTATTAAGGCTTATTTAGTAAACATTATTGATTTTTGAGTATATATGATTCCATTTGCTTTTAGAGTCTAATCTGGTGGAATGCAATTTCACCAGATTGGACACTAATAGAATGAATTTCTAAAAGGAATCCCCAGGCACCGCATAAAAAATTTATTATAAATTAAGTTATTTAACTTTTAATTAACAGCCTAGCTGCTTGTAGTTCTGGGAATTAGACAACTTCTTAAATGCTTTTAATCATTTCTCTAATTTCAACCATTGATCTCTTGTTTTGGATTGGTTAATTGTGATGTGGTCTCAGATTCAAAAATAATATATGTTCTGCTGTTATGGCCACATGTAGTGTACCTGAATGAGATGGTTTTTTTCCCAGAAGAGCCATATTCAAAAAGACTTGCATCATAAATGTTTTAGAGTCACTTCACAAACACAAACGTTTTGCTAAGTTGAAAAAATATGTTTACTCTTCCTCAACTAACTGTTTGGATTACCAGATCCCTACAAAAGATCTTCTTAAAAGTGATTAAGGCACCAGGCTAGAAACCAAGAGCCTGTGAGTCCTAACTTAGACATGAAATCTGCCTGGTGACTCTAGACCAGTGGTTCTTTCCCAACCCTATAATTGTTACAATGAACAAAGAAATATTAGGTATGATTGTCACCTAGTTATTTAGAAACCTGCCGCTCAGGTTTCGAGAAGGAAAAACGGCCAAAAAGAAATGGAGCCGAAGTCTAGGAATTGCGGTGAAGCAAAGACTATGTAAGATCAATATAAGAGGGTTCTGGAGAAGCAGCTACCTGGAGGAGCTGCTCTCGGACGGTGCTGCTTCTCTCAGACGCCGACTCCTGCTCCGGTTGCCGCGGCCTCGGCCCCACTGCCATGGGGAGCCATTGGGCCTGTGCCGGTGCGCCTGTGCTCCGCCTGTGCTCCGCCTGTGCTCCGCCTGTGCTCCGCCTGTGCTCCGCTGTGCTCCGCCTGTGCTCCGCTGCCTCGGAGGGCCGGTGAGTCTATGCTGGTGTGTGTCTTGGGACTGGGTGGCCGGCCTCCTTTGCCACCGCCGCTGCTGTCCCGGGCATGCCCCCCTCTTCTTCTTCCACCGCGGCCTCTCTGCCTCTCTGCCACTACTGCTGCGGGGCTTCTCTGTCCGACACTCCAGCTGCTGCGGCCTCGGCTTTCTCAGACCCTGCGGCCAGCTTCCTCCACTGCCGCCGCTGCCATCCGCTGCTGTCCCGGGCATGCCTCTTCGGACGGCGCTGCCTGTTCCGACCGCCTCGCCCTCGGTGCCGCCATTTCGGGGAGCCGGTTTGCCCTGAGATCGAGTGATCGTCCTCCTCCGCCGCCGGCGCTCCTGGCTCCAGACGTGGCCTCTTCTTCTTCTTCTCCTCTGCTTCGACCTCCCGGACAACGCCGCCACGAGGGACTTTTTTGCTCACCGCTCTGGCTGTTGCAGCGGCCATGGAGATCTTTTGCCGTGCCGCTAGCTTTGCGTTTTGCCCTGTGACACACGGCCCTCACAGAAGGAGAGGACGGCGGACGAGGAGGACGGGGAGGGGAATCTGCCCCCCCCGCAACTGGTGCCAACCCCCCCAGCCACCTCAGACTTTCGGACTTTCTACATTCTTCCAAGCCCTGCAGGAGAGAAGAGCGAGAGCAAGGAACCCCTCCCTCCCAAACTACTGTCGGTCCCAGCCACTTCGAACTTGCGCTAATCGCCCTTGCGGATTTAAGAACTGCATTTTTAGCCTGTTTGCTGAGTGTATGAATGTATGAATGTGAGAGAGAATGTGCCCACTTTTTAACTTAATTAATTATTATATTATTGTATTGTATTTTAATGATTATTGTGGGGTGTGTATGAGGAGAGTGTCTGCTTGGTGTATATGATAGGACTGGGAGTGCGACCTGGAGCCCCCTCCAATGAGTGCAGAAGCAGAAGTGGATGGGGCCCAGATTCGCCTCCCGTCCTGGAGTGAATGTTGTGCGCAGCCTGCCAGGAAGAATGGGGGCCATGGGAGAGGGGGGAGGGTCTACAGGGATGGGGGAGGGTCAGAGCATTTCGGTTACGACCGGGAGGAGCAGATATGACAGGAGCTGTAGGGCTACACATTACCAGGGAAGAAGGACTCGCTACATCACAGCGATTCCTTGTTCCGGCCCCTCAGGCTCAACTCAAGGACCTGGTGGCAAAGGAGATCAGGGCCCTGGTCTCAGGTTGCTGTTGCTAAATGCCAGGTCTGTGGTAAATAAAGCTCCCCTTGTCCGGGACTTAATATTAGATGAGGAGGTAGACCTGGCATGTATAACTGAAACCTAGCTGGGCCAAGAGGGAGGAGTCCCCCTCTCAGAAACGTCCCCAGATGGGTTCCAGGTGCTCCACCAACCACAACACCAGAAAGGGGTGGGGGAGTAGCAGTTATCATCCGAAGGTCATTAGCTCCTCGCAGGATTCCTGCCCCAGAGATTGTTGGGTGTGAGTCTCTCCTCTTGAAGTTGGACCTAAGGGTTCAATTGGGCTTGCTCTTGACGTACCTACCTCCCAGCTGCGTCACAACAGCCCTGCCTGTGCTCCTAGAGGCAGTAGCCGGGTTGGCGGTGGAGTTCCCCAGACTAATGGTACTGGGGGACTTTAATCTGTCATCTCTGGGTGAACACTCTGATGGGCACAGGAGTTCATGGCTTCCATGACAACCATGGACTTGACCCAAGTAGTTCAGGTCCAACTCATAGAGCAGGACACACACTCGACCTTGTATTTCTCTCGGGGCAGTGGAGACGTGATCTTGAATTAAGGGGAATAGAGACCTCGCCCTTGTCATGGTCAGATCACTCCTTGCTGAGGCTTGACTTTAGGATGCTACTCCCTCATTGCAGGGAGGTGGAGCCGATTAAGTGGTTCCGCCCCAGGCACCTGATGGACCCGGAGGGATTTCAGAAGGAGCTTGGAGGGATACCTGACTCCCTTGTCCACAATCCGACAGAGTCCTTGGTTGCTGCCTGGAATATTGCGGTGGCTGAGGCACTGGACCGGATTGCGCCTTTGAGGCCTCTCCATGGCAGTGGATCCAGGAGGGCACCTTGGTTCACCGAGGAACTCCAGGAGATGAAGTGCCAAAAGAGACACCTAGGGCGACGCTGGAGGGCTAGTAACTCCGAATCTGACCGAGCACTATTAAGAGCCTTTATCAGGACTTATTTAGTGGCAATACGGGCGGCAAAATGTATACATTTTTCCGCTCTTATTGCATCCACGGAATCTCGCCCAGCCACCCTGTTTAGGGTGACCCGCTCCGTCCTGAAAGGTGAGGAGGCAGGGGAACCCCTGCAGGGAAGAGCTGAGGAGTTCGTTTCTGTCAGATAAAATCACTCAGATTCAGGCAGACCTGGACTCCACTTGGGCAGTACCAGCTGAGATGCTGAGGGAGAGTCTTAGTCAGATTTGCTGGGATGAGTTCGAGTTTGTCACCCCTGAGGAAGTGGACAAGGCCATGGGAGCGATGAGTGCCTCCACCTGTTTACTGGACCCATGCCCCTCCTGGCTGGTTTTGACCAGCAGAGAGGTAACACGAGGCTGGCTCCAGACAATTACGAACGCATCTTTGCAGGAGGGGTCTTTCCTGCAATCATTAAAGGAAGCAGTGGTGAGAACCCTCCTCAAGAAGCCTTCTCTGGACCCAGCTAGTCTTAAGAACTATCGTCCTGTCTCCAACCTTCCTTTTTTGGAGAAGGTTGTCGAGAAGGTGGTGGCCCTTCAACTCCGACGGACCTTGAACGAAGTGGATTATCTAGACTCCTTTCAGTCTGGTTTCAGGCCTGGGTACAGCACAGAAACCGCTTTGGTCGCACTGACCGATGATCTCTGGCGGGATAGGGATAGAGGACACTCCTCTATCCTGATGCTTCTTGACCTCTCAGCAGCCTTCGATACCATCAACCATGGTATCCTTCTGCGACGGCTGGAGGAGATGGGAGTGAGAGGCACCATTTTACGGTGGTTCTCCTCTTACCTCTCTGACAGGTCGCAGTCGGTGTTGGTCGGGGGGCAAAGGTCGACCCCAGGCCCCTTAAATGTGGTGTGCCACAGGGTTCGGTCTTGTCCCCCCTCCTATTTAATATCTACATGAAGCCGCTGGGCGAGATCATTCAACAGCACGGGGTTAAGTACCATCAATATGCAGACGATACACAACTGTATCTCTCTGCCCCATGCCAGCTCAGTGTAGCGGCGGATGTGATGTGCTGATGCCTGGAAGCTGTCAGGATCTGGATGGGGGTGAACAAACTTGTACTCAATCCCAACAAGACTGAGTGGCTGTGGATGCTGCCCCCAAAGGACAGCCTAGATAGTCCATCCTTAATCCTGGGGGATGAAAACTTACACCCCTCAGAGAGGGCCCGCAATTTGGGGGTCCTCCTGGATTTGCAGATGACACTGGAACACCATCTGTCAGCTGTGACCAGGGGGGCCTTTGCCCAGGTTTGCCTGGTGCATCAATTGTGGCCCTATTTGGATCGGGAGGCACTTCAAACGGTTACTCACGCCCTTGTCACCTCAAGCCTGGATTACTGCAACGCGCTCTAGATGGGGCTACACTTGAAAAGTGTTCGGAGACTACAGCTAGTCCAGAATGCAGCCGCGCGAGCAATATTGGGTTTACCGAGGTACACCCAGGTTACACCTGTCCTTCGCGAGCTGCACTGGCTACCAATTGGTCTCTGGATGCAATTCAAGGTGTTGGTCATTACCTTTAAAGCCCTACATGGCTTAGGGCCAGTGTACCTGTGAGACCGCCTACTGCCACATACCTCCCAGCGGCCGGTGAGATCACACAGATTGGGCTGCCTTCAGATGCCGTCAGCCAGACAATGTCGGCTGGCGGCTCCCCATAGGAGAACCTTCTCTGTGGCTGCTCCGACCGTTTGGAATGTGCTACCCCCAGAAATCCAGACCTTACCCATGCTCATGGCCTTCAGAAAAGCTGTTAAAACCTGGCTATTCCGGCAGGCCTGGGCTGTTGACCTCACTCCTGAGGTCCAGCCCCGATCAGAACAAATGCATGTGTTGCGATTTTAAATCTGTCTTTTTTTATTTCCTTTTTCTCTTCTTTTTGTAAGCCACCTTACAAATAAGCCACCTTAAATAAATAAACAAACAAACAAACAAACAAACAAACAAATAAATAAATAAATAAATAAATAAATAACCAACTTTGAAGAATTGATGCCCTTGAAATATAAAACCCGTACACACAACACTTGGACATAGTACCAAAAGTTCAACCTCAAAAAGTTAATAATAGAAGCATTGATAGACATATTGATATTGTGGATTACTTTGAAACTCATCATCTTGCAATGCAAAAATATTCTAGGGCAGGTTTGTGGACCAGCATTGGTCCACTGCATGCCAGAAATTGGGCTGCATGAACAAGCAAAGCCCCATCCTTGGGATGCAGGCAGTATGTGAAACCACCCCTGCTCTGGTCCATGGAAAATCCTCTCTCCATGGAACCAGTTCCTGGTCCTCAAAAACTGGGGTCCTCTGTTCTAGGGTCTATCATTGAAAATATGAATGTAATATTCCAATATTTATGCAGAAGTCAAATTCATGGAGTTCTGTGGTTTGGAAAAATAAGAAAGAGTCATATTGAAAAGTATCTGATCCAGCCAACTCCAGGATTTAAAATCCAGATTAGGCTACTGTTTGTGGCCCTTCTTACATGGGCACCAGCATGAGCTCTCCACTCAATCGCTCTGCCAGGTGCCATCTCTTTTTGCTTGATCATAGCCTATGTTTTTGTAACAGTGTTTTTATCATATTTGATGTGTGAGATGCTTAGTGATTCACTGAATGACAAGAAGTTTGTAAATATATTAAATAAAACATCAATTAAAAATAATAATAATAAACTCATAAAAGCAAAGATGATTAGTCACCCTATAAAACTCTTAGAGAATAAAAAGTTCATAAAATAAATCTGCATATTTTCTGAACATTGTGCATAAAGGAAGTATTCCATCATACAATCATCCACACTAAAACTGGTGTTTCTCAACATGCCATTTACTACAAATTAAAATATCTGAAAGGGCACCCCCAAAATATGCACCATAAACCTATTTAACTAATATACAAGGTAAAGGTAAAGGTTACCCCTGTCCAGTCCTATTCAACTCTAGGGTGACGACACTCATCTCCAAACAGCCAGTGTTGTCCGAAGATTTCCCTTGATCATGTGGCCAGCATAACTATACATCAAGGCTCATGGAACCCTGTTACCTTCCCAGCAAAGTGGTACCTATTTATCTGCTTGCATTTGCATGCTTTCAAAATTCTAAGTAGGCAGGAGCTGGGGCAAGTACCGGGAGTTCATCCCATTGTGCAGCATTCTGGTCTTGAACTTTGGTTGTCAATTTTCCAGCTGACAAGTTCAGTATCTTTAACTGCTGAGCCATCACCCCCCTCCCCCAAATAATATACCCTATTTTTCAGAGTATAAGATGCTTCGGGCTACAAGATGCACCTTAGTTTTGGGGGAGGAAAATAAGAAGAAAAATCTGGCTTTGCCTACCAGCATCTATGGTGTTCAGCTGACACATGGTAACAAGGTCAGCCAATGAATAGGCATAGCAACTAAGTCAGCCAATGAGGGCTATTTGGACTATGAAACAGTATTTGCCATGTGAGCAGCAAGGAGACAGGAAGGAATCTTGCTTAGCTGAGAAATGAAAATGAAACTGCTTGTATTTACTGCTACCTTGGAAAACCTGCTTTTGATGATGTATTGTATATTATTATTATTTTGAATCCTGCTGAATCAGTTACTGTGCTTTCTGAATGTGATTGCTGCTGCAAACTCTTACTGGCCAGGTCAGCTTCATCACTTATTGCAGCTTGATTCAGCACAGCTGATTGGTGGGTGGATCGGACTGCCGGAATACCCCCAATCAGCTGTTCCAGGCTGCAGGGATTGCCACAGACCACCACTGACTCCATGCCTCATGTTTTTGGCCAGGGGTGGGGCTACATTCATTGTATAAGACGCACCCAAATTTTCACCCACTTTTTTTGGGGGGGGGAAGGTGCATCTTGTACTCAAAAAAATATGGTGTATAAGAAGAACAATTATTTGGAAGAGAACAGTACTTTGGAAAAATTATAATATTTTCAGCAATGAAACAGACTGTTTTAGGTTTTACTATGGTTTATCTCTCTGTTTAAATTCAAATCATTTCAGTTAAATTCTGTGTCAGCTTGACTTATTTTCCATACCATGGAAATCTATATATCAATAATTAACATTTCTTTTAACTAGTGATAGTAACTCTTTACAATTTAAAAAATACTTCATTTGCAATCTCTTTCACTTCAGCTTCATTAGATAAGATTCTCTTTCATTAGACCTTCGTCCTCAACTCTTGGGTCAGATTTTATTTTTAAATAAAATATTTTAAGGCAGAGAGAAAATGTGATATCTACATATTTCTTCTTATTCATTACTTTTTAATTAAAACATTATAATCCCACTTAATAAAGAAGTTGCTTCATTACTGATGGAGAAGGACTTGATAGTAATCTTCAACTCCTTTCTCCCTATCAACTATAATATACAAAGTGGATACTGATTCATTCACCTACTCAATCATGACTACAAAACCAAAATCCAGTCTCCAAATAGTTTATTTGTTAAGGTCTGTAGAGCCTAGGCAATCACCCAAATTATATGTGGGCTATGCTCCCAAGTCCACTGCCAAACACAAGCTATATCTATTTTACAGAAACAAAGAAACTCAAATTACAAACAGATTATTGGTTGCAAGGCAGGTGTCAAGCAATGTCATATTCAGAGGCAGATGAAGTCATGGTAAGATAAGCATGTCTATTATATTTTAGAAAAATATTCACTGAGCAATTTCTTGTCTCTATTGTGCTGTGTGCCAAGCTGTACTATGTGTCCCTGCTTTGTGTCCATTATGGCACTTTAAGCAAACACAAAATTCTCTATCTTACTACACCATTTAATCACATTGGATGCCTGCCTTCTTCTGCCTCTTTTTGTAACTCTGCAACATCCATCACACTCGTGAGCATCTCAAAAGCAATTTCTATTGCCTCTGGAGTTTTGTGAGTTCTCAAAATGATATGAATATCATGGCAGGGAAACATATATTGAATTTATATATCAATTTGACTAGGAAGATTTAATTTTTTCTATTGCTTTCTAATATTTAAATATTGCAGGTAGTTAACATATGACCAGTGGTGGGATTCAGTCAGTTCGCACCACTTTGGGAGAACCGGTTGTTAACTTTGTGAGCAGTGTGGTGAACTGGTTATTGAAAGAAATCATTAGGGCAGAGAACCAGTTGTTAAATTATTTGAATCGCAACACTGCATATTACCATAATGGAGCCAGCCTATTATAGTAATATGTCATAATAGTTGTGGCCTTTTTGCAGTGTTAAGTGAACACCATGTTTGTTAGGCAAACTGATGGCTCTGTATGGGTATGGTTTTGCCAAAAACCAGAAGTTAAGTGCCAGTTGTTGGTGAAACCATTGTAAAATTCAGTCACATTACCATGGGACTTTGCAAATGGGTGTAACTGCAGCTGTGTTGCCAGGTGCCCAGAGTTCAGTCAAATGACCAAAGAGAGAACCCAACCTTCAGAACTTTGAATCCAGATCATGTCTTCTTTTTTGGGATGGCTCTATCTTAAAATGGTCACATAGCGACTGGTCATAAGTCAAAAATTACCTATAATGCCATCAACGTCAATTGTGTAGCTGTCAGGATTCCTACTGATGCTCTAATTAAATCATGAGCCTCAAGCCAAGCTTCAAAAGAAATCAAGTTATTTATTAGGAGCTTCATGTCAGCACAACCAAGTGAAGCAGAGGTAGGTTGCCAATTTCTTTACTACCGGTTAGGGTGTGCTCCCGTGTGCACCCGTGTGTGCGCATGATGCTTCTGCGCATGGGCAGAAGTGTCCAGGTAGGTGGGCGGAGCCTCCCACTGCCACTACCAGTTCCGCCGATCCAGCCAAACAGGCAGCAACCCACCTCTGAAGTGAAGCCAACTCTGACCTCACTTAATTCGCACCCCAGCTCTGACCTTGTTTCTCCCTCTCCCCAAGGTGTGTCATCAGTCACATTCTCCAACAAAGCAATTTCACGGGTTGTACAGGTCCCTCCCTCCCACCACTATGGGTCTGCTTGGATATGACCTTGATGTGGCCGACTGGAATGTGCTGTGTTTTGATTGAAGAGACTCGATTCCCCATCCTCCTGCCTATGGCAACTCGAGAGCAGGAATGCTTCGCGAGTTGACAATAGCTTATATCCACAGCTCATCTAATTCCTTGGTTTTGCTACCTGCTGTTGAACAGCTCTGGATAACCCTGCTCCTTCTTTTCCTAGTTCTCAGTTGATCAGCAAATAATAGGGCAGTCCAGTCTCCAACTTTATTTTTTAAAGCATTTTGCACCCGGGGAAAGCCAGAACAAGGCACAGCAGCCACACACCACCTCCACTGACTTTGAAGTCTTTTTCTCACGCTGCCAAAACCCTTGGCTCTCTTCACCTGTGGTCGCCCCTTCAACCTCCCATCCATGGAGGATACACGGTGATTCAAGGGGCACTTTCCCTCACCTCCCGAATAGCACATAGGCTGAGGAAAGTGAGAGGGGAGAGGGGAGCTGCTCTTTTTTTTCGCTTCTCGGCCTGAAACAAAGCAGCAGTGAGGAAGGAGTTTTTGCTGGATCCGGCATGGCAGCAGGACTCTAGCTATCATTGAGAGCTTTGCTGGCAGCCGCTTCTTGCCATTGCCGCCATGCCAGATTCAGCAAAAGCGGTTCCAGCAACAATGCAACATGCTTAGGGAAGGAAGAGTCGGAACTGACTGCCCAGGTTTGTGCTTCTGCCGACGCTATGAAATAGCCCTCAGCTATTGCATGCCTCCTTTCTCCACCTGCCCGAACTAGCAAAGAAGGCAGGCCACTAAACTGCCCGCTCACCTGCATTCAAACCAGGCCCGCCTCCTCTCTTTTGGCATGGGCTCTCTGGAGGGGGACAGAAGGTCTCTCCCAAGACCTGTTTTCCTTACCTTGCGGCACAATTCCAGGACAGCGGGATATTCTTTTTTCGCCGGTACAGGGGCGTAGCCTCAACCCCTGCTTTCCTGCTGCTTCCAGTCCAGCTCCGCACAATCTCCCCACTACCCCACTGACCTGGGGATACTCCTAGCTGCAGTTGGCATTCTCCTAGCGATCCTTCCTGGCTGCACCCCAGATCATCACATGGCAGCAGCGCACGGGCTTCTGACCGACCTAGGGCCCGCCTGGACTCCCAGAAAGGAAGGAAAGTTAGGGGTGCAAGGGTCTTATAACTTGACAGCTTTAAGACTTGCACACTTCAAATGCCAAAGTTTCTGAGCCAACATTTTAGTTGCTAAGTAAGAGCATTGTTAAGTGAGTTTCACCACATTTTATAAGTTGGCCATGCCCATCCAATCATATGACCACCAAGCCACTCCCACCGGTCACATGACTGCTGAGCCACTCCCACAAAACAGGCCACATCTACAGAATAGGTTCTAAAAAAAATTGAAACCCACCACTGTTGCATATGTATTGTGTGTAAGTGTAAGCATATATGTGCTATATACATACATACTGTACATATCGGTACTTACAAATATATATGAGTCTCAATTCACCATGGGGCAACACATGTGACGTTGAAAGCCCCCCAAAATCATTTTTTCATCTCAGAGTAGAATACATAACAAGGATGTGATACCTTTGTTTCACCACCATGTGGCAGAGTGTACAAACTGGTGAGATTCACAGTATTAAAACTTGGTCTGCAATATTGCCTTCCTTTTCAAGATTGTGCAATCTGTTTCCCATCCTTATGTAAGTCTCCATAATTTTATTCCTACTTAGGCTACTGTTTACTGCCATTCTTTGGAGCTGCTTTTCATTACTGTAGTCTTCAATCCCACCTTTCCTTTTTCCAGTTTTGCTATGATCGGTTGAGTTTTAGTGCTATTACCACTTTAAGAATAATAGAGTAAATAATTTAAATAGTTTACTATATTGTCATTGCACCTCATACAATGAAATTAAATGCCATCTTCAGTGTACATCACATATAAGAAAACTATAAAAATAAAACAAAAACGCACATTTTTCACATACTATACAATTGAATTGAAAACCCGTGATACTGCATTAATATTACATATACAATAAATTTCAATATAGTTACTGCTCTGGGACAGAAGCTGTTTCTCAGACTATTTGTCCTTTTTTAAATTGTCCTGTACCATCTGCCAGATGGTAATAGTTCAAAAAAAGAGTGCTCAGGATGAGATGGATCTTTAGGTAAAGGTTCCCCTCGCACATATGTGCTAGTTGTTCCCAACTCTAGGGGGTGTTTCAAAACAGATGAGTCAGGGCTGTCCAAAGATGTCTCCGTGGTCATGTGGCCGGCATGACTAAATGCTGAAGGTGCACAGAATGCTGTTACCTTCCCACCAAAGGTGGTTCCTATTTTTCTACTTGCATTTTTACATGCTTTCAAACTGCTAGGTTGGTAGAAGCTGGGACAGGAGCTCATTCCGTTAGGCAGCGCTAGGGATTCAAACTGCCGAACTGCCAACCTTTCTGATCAACAAGCTCAGCATCTTAGCCACTGAGCCACTGCGTCCCTTGATGGATCTTTAAGAATGTTTTGAACTTTCTTAAGGCAGCAGGAACTATAAATCTCTTCCAAGGAGGGGAGAGGGCAACCAATGATCCTCTGGACAATGATGTTAACCCTCGGAAGTGCTGGCCTATCTGCCACTGTGCAATAGCGAACCATACACAGGTGCAGAGAAACTGTTTTTTTGGAAGTAATTCATTTTCCAAAGAGCAGTCTTTTACTGGACATGAAAATTCAGAATTCCCAGCAGGTGAGGGGTTTTTTATTTTAGAATCACAATTTTGGATGAATACTTTGAAACATAGACACTTCTCAAGTGGTGCGCAGATGTTGCAAAGTTATCTGGTGAAACATAGCTGACTTTAAAAGGAACCGGAACCACCTCCTTCTTCTGCTTAACAGAAAGAGCTCATCTGCTGCTGCCTCTGCCCTTCCCCCCCCCCCAGAGGCCAGGTGAACTCCCCATTCGCCTGGCCTTTCAAAAATATCTGAAGACCAGGCTCAACCATCTTGCTTAGGACTCTCAAATGAGCATGGAGCTATGGGACTGATAAAGACCCTGAAAACTTTTAATGTCACATTTTAACTACCTTGCCTCTATTTTAAATGTTTATATTTGGTTTTTTATGTTTTTAACATTGGATTTGTACATCACCCAGAGTCCTTCTGGGAGGGTGATGGGTGGTTCCCAATTATGATAGATACATGGGGCAGCCCTTGAAGAGCATTCGGAGACTTCAGCTTGTCCAGAATGCAGCCACGCGAGCGATTGTGGGTGCACCCCAGTACACCCACGTTACACCTATCCTCCGCGAACTGCACTGGCTGCCTATTGGTCTTCGGATACGCTTCAAGGTGCTAGTTGTCACTTATAAAGCCCTTCATGGTATTGGACCTGGGTACTTGAGAGACCGCCTGCTGCCAATTACCTCCAACAGACCTATTAGATCCCACAGATTAGACCTCCTCCGAATCCCATCTACTGGCCAATGCCGTTTGGCTACCACCCGGAGGAGGGCCTTCTCTGTGGCTGCTCTGGCCCTCTGGAACGAGCTCCCCGTGGAGATTCAGACTATCACCACCCTTCAGGCTTTCCGCAAAGCCCTCAAAACCTGGCTGTTCTGACAGGCCTGGGGCTGATGAGTTCCCCGTCCCCGCTCGAATTGTGTGTTTGTTGATTCTTTTTTTAAATTGTTGTAGTTGTTTATCCGTTGTCTTCCTCCTGTTTGTATCCCCTCCCCTTACTTTGGTTGGTGAGCCTCCCTGAGTCCCTCTGGGAATAGGGTGGCATAGAAGTGCAATCAAATCAAATCAAATCAAATAAATAAAAATAACATATATAGTCAAAAGAGAAAAAATGCTTTTGTGATCATATTTCAGTTGGGGAGAATTTGTTCACAACAATTGAAATTGTTAATTTTTCCATGCGTAAATTGAATTCTAAAATGGCAACTAAAGAACTTGATGACTCAGCAATGACTATAGGTTAAATATTTCAGGTATGACTAGATGATTGCTTGTGGTAACTGGTTAAGTAGATGCTGAGGCCTCCAAATTTAAGAGTTCTTTGAGCAACCTTTTGCATTAAAAGATATAGTATTACTTTGGAAATACCCGTTCCTCTCCCCATAGCAACTTTTGCTGTTACCTTAAAGGAAATATATTTAAAACTTTATAAATCTCCAAGAACCTCAAGTATTTTGCCACAGTTTTTATGTAGTGATACAGTCACCCCATTTTTCCAAGACACAAGATGTTCCAGAGCTGAAGTATCTAGTTTGGTTAGAGTTGAAAGCAAGTTTATTTGCATTTTGTAATATTCATTCACATACACTACAGGTCAATGGTAGGTTTCCATTTTTCTTACTACCAGTTTGCTTGTATGTGCAGAAGCATCTGGGTGGTTAGGCAGAAACTCCTGCCGCCACCACTACTGGTTCACCCGATCTGGGAGAACTGGGAGAAACCCACCTCTGATACAGATTCAACCTAGCTAGAGGCTACTGTTCACATGTCAAGTTTGGAAAGCCAACATCACAAATTGTTGTTGCTTTCTACATGTGTTGGACCACAATTTTCACTCCTGATAAGGAGCATCTGTGGCATTATTTGGTGGTATTAGGAGACCATCTGGTTGGGTAAGGCTGATTTTCAAGTGAGGGGGATAAAACATTTGACAGAATCATCCTGGAATATGGGTGAGATTAGCTGAAAGCTGAATGAAGTTGAACAAGTGCATACCAGTGTTCTTACTTTATCCATTATGGCAAACTGTAATATGGATTGAATTGATTTTGGTTTAGTTTATTGGATGAAGCCAACCATTTGTAGTTTATATATCCTCCTTATGAATGACTTCATTCATTTCATTATTTCATTTATACACCACCATTATACTCTGGAAAACACTCAAAAGGTTAAGTAAACATATTCAATTGTAGTTTATTCTCTAGATCATGGTTAAGCAAGCCATGGCTTATAAAATATGTGAACCCAACTCAATAACATTGAAATCAGTCAGCAAATAAAAAAAGAGTAAGAATTAAGGAATAGTTCTTTGGTTTTGGTGAGCAGAAGTATTTAAAATATTAATGATTGTAAGTTGTGGAAAACTAGATATAAGAAGGTTAAGGTTAAGAAGAAAGCCTGGAAATCAAAATATACAGAATATATTGAATAAGGCACAGAGGATCTATGGAAGTGTGACAAAGTAATTTAGGAAACCAAAGGTAGAGAGATGACAAGAGACATACCTGACACTTAACAGAATACAGAATATTTGAATAAGGCACAGAGGATCTATGGAAGTGTGACAAAGTAATTTAGGAAACCAAAGGTAGAGAGATGACAAGAGACATACCTGACACTTAACTACTGGCATAACTATGCTGTTAAATGCTTAGAAAATACATTCTTATTTTTTCTTTCAACTAAGATACCAAATTAGATTTTCTAAAATGACTCATTCCATATCTTGCATTACAGTTCCCATCATTTCTGGTCATGATGTGAGTTACGGTACACAATATATGGAGGATGCCAGATCAGAAAAGCAAAATTAAATGCTAAAAATCCATTATTTAAACATGATCTTATATAAAGGGATAATAGATTCAGTTCAAGGAATTCCAAACAAGGATTTTCCTGTCTCACTGTAGGGACGTGAGCTGTTTTGCCTATCTCTATTGTTGCAGAAGCAGCAGAATCCAGAAAGCTCTAGCCATTGCCTGCTATTCTGATTTTTTGCTGTTCAGAAAAGGCACCATTAGCAGTGCTACTTCAGCTAGGAAATAACAGTGCCGGCTTTACCAAGCATTATTCTGCTCCTCTACTCAGGTTATTTAGAGAAAATATATTGAAAATCCTAGCCTCGTGTGAAGTCCTTGGGACTGGGACAAGACACCAGCCCTTCTTGGTTATAGCCTCCATAATGTGAAACAACTTTCCTCTTGAGTTACGTTGGCCCTTACAGTCCTTTCATTTAGAAAGACCCCAAAGACCATTTTATTACAAAAGGCCTTGCCCTATATCATAGTGGTAGGGTAGCCATTGCTTACTTTATAGATTTTTTTTATCAATTATGTTGGATTTTCTTTCCCTTTCTGTGTTGTGTCTTGTTGTGCACTTCTTAGAGTGTCAATAGAGAAATATACAAATATGTAAATAAATGGAAAGGGCCCATATATCTATTGCAGTATCTCCAACCTGTCAGTCTAGGAGATTTTGAGCCTCTTGGTGTGATGTACATGGGATTCAGCATCATTGAGATTGCTCCACTGGTTCACTATGCAGATATTGATACAATCTATTTAAGTAATATGAAGTTTGCTTCCAAGGTTATATGAATTGCCAATCATAGAAAGAAACAAAAGAATGTAAAGCCATAGTTATGGAAACAGCCTATGACACTGACAGCCAAGTTTCTATTAAAATTGCTAATGAAAAATATAGTCCAATATCAATTCACCATAGCTAAACTGTACAACATTTCAACTCAGTAGGTTTCAGGTGCAAATATTGAAACCGCTCATCTAAAACAGGAGTCCCCAAACCCCAGGCCGTGGCCCACTACCAGGCCTTAAGTCATTCAGAACTAGGCCACAGAGATGTCGTGTGAGCATGCGGGTGCACACATCCCCACTTGTGCAAGCAGTGGGTCAGTGTGAGCAGCAGACCCACAACCTGCCCTTCATGCAAATGGAGCTGTGTGCATTCACATGCTTGCCCACAACCCGTGTTGAACCATCCCCTCTTCTTCCCGTGCTGCCCACACAATCACACACATAATGGTGGTTTAGTGGGTTTATTAATATTCCCCAGCAATTCCCTTCACACAAAAACCAGAACTGTCCCAATTAAGTTCAGCCAAAAGCAGACCAAGGCTAGTCTACAGAGCAATAGCCAACGACTCCATAAGGCACTTGAAAGTTTTCCAAACAAGATAAACCCAGGAAAAATTAAATCCACAACACAAGAGGGTTTATGAAGCAAGAGTTCACAAGTCATGATTCAAGTCAAGTTCACGATGTCAATCCAAAGCAAGGCAGGGATCACAATGACCAGGAAACACACAGCTAGAAAAGGAACACATTGTTTCTAGCATCATCTCCATCCATCTGCTGTGCTAAATAGTCAGCTTCTGGTGTAGCACATCAAGAAGGACAAGGCTGCCTCCTCACAAGTAACCAGGCTAATCTTCCCTGCTCTTGCCTTTTCTCTGCCCTATGTGTGCTTAGAGCAGGTGCAGAAGGCACCTCTTCCTCATCGCTGACCAGTTGCAGCTTGTGTTTTCCCCACCTGATGCCTCAGAGCTTTCTTGCTGCAGCTGTGCAACAGCCAAATCCCTCTCAGTTGACTGCTCAGAGCCTTTGACCAACTCTCTTCCTGACATGCCTGGAACTGGTTCATCTTCCTCTGAATTGACATCTGGAGAGGTATCTGGGGAAGCATCCTAGGGAGTCATCACGCTTCCCAACATGCTTTGCCTCAGTCATGAAAAAAAAAACTTTAAAATGGGGTGAATTCTAAAGACATTACACAAGTTTTGAGAATATCTTTTTCGGAAATTATAGCATTTAAATGAAAACCAACCGCCATTTCTTCAACCTTCTACGCCAGGTTTGCTTCCAATAAGTCTGCTGCTACTGATGCACTATGCATTTCTACCACTAGATGAAATATGTTTCTCTTTTTAGCTTCATACACAGTAAAATATTAGCAGAACTGTGATATGAAGAGATCATCATGCTTGATCTGATTTGCATCTGCAACTGCACCATACTATTTTTATGAGTAGCCCTTTTCCTACAACTAGTTTTGTTTGAATTAAGTAAAAATATTTCTTAACCTTACAGAAGCAGAAAGGAATGGGATGAGAGTGAGTCTCAATGCAGGCATTTCTGAAATAACTGCTTTTTCATGCCAGTGCTTAGTTCTGCTAAAATTAGATAAAAGATCAAGTGAGATTGAACATTATGGTTTCATATGTTTGGATTATCACATCCGATAGTGGGTGCTTTTATTCAAATCTGCTGCAGAATGAAACTTTTCAATCTTTTCATGTTTTACTATGCTATATTTATCATCTTTCATAGGCAGATATATCGTCTCTTATCTCATCTCAATGTAACCATTACAAATGCCATGATGCAATGCAAAATGTAATTAGAAGGGGAAGAAGAAATCAGCAGGTATGCAGTTATATGATTTTCATGCAGAGTAGTATGGATGTAAAATATGTTTTAGTGTTATTACCTAAGGAGAGATTAGTATTACATTTATCATGATTTTAATAGGTTCGTATTTATTTTGGCATATGTTGATAAACTATTGACAAAATTCTAACTTTCATTTTTAGTGAAATATTTCAAATATATATTGAAGAAAATCAATCTGGTTTCAGAAAAAAACAATGTGTAACGAAAGCAAATATGTGTGTCCTAGGATAATGTTGCAGAATCCAATCTGAATGTCTGGTACCAGAGATTTATTCTTCCAAGCTTTTGGACTTGTGCTGTAACCCATCTTCAGGGAACGTCTGTCTTTCCAGAATGTGTACACAGGGCTGTTCTATGCAGAGGATTTATGTGGTGCCTGATTGTGTGCGGCTTTTAATTGTTAATTGGGGTATTGATGGCCAGCTATTTAGTTGTTGATTGTTGTTTTCCTTGTGCTGCAATGCTTTTGACTCCTAAATTTCTGGTAAGCTGATGGTAATTCAGCACTGCGGTTGACTGACCAGGGGCCCATTTTCTAGGCTTCAATCATTTCTCTGGCTATTTTTGACCATGCTTGGCCAACAGTCTTAGTAGCTGCAAAATTGAATGCATTGAATCCTTGTACACAGCAGCACAGTCAGTAATGGTATCCTATTTTCTTCATTACCGGTTCAGTAGTGGGAGTGCACACGTCTGGGCATGCACAGAAGGTCCTTGATGATGTCTGGGTGGGTGGGTTGAGCCTCACATCGCCGCCACTACCAGTTCGCCCGAACCAGTGTGAACCAGCAGCATACCACCTCTGAGCACAGCAAACAATTAATGACTTAATAGCCAGCCACCAACACCCCAATTAACAACTAAAAACCACACACAATCAGGTACTCCATAAACATACACATGGAACAGCCCAGTGCACACATTCTGGAGAGAGAGAGGTTCCCTGAAGATGGGCTCCAGGATGAGTCTGAAAGCTTGGAAGAATAAACCTCTGGTCCTGGTGACCAACACAGATTGGATCGTACAATGTTACCTATATTAATATTATACTTGTGACTTAAAGTTTGTTAGATAAACTACACCACTATGCAGTCTTGTTTACCCAGCCCAGTTATGGTTCAAAATTTATTATCCCCAAAATACTACTGCAGTACTTTGAATTTCAAACATTCATAACACCCAACAGTCTTACAACTGATAGATGACATATACTTATTTTTTTAATGAAAAATTAAACTATCAGGCTCATGAGGTTTTATTGAAATAATTAATCATTCTCTACTGCAATTTCTGATCTAGTTTCTATATAAGGATAGACTCAATTACCATAGGTGCAATATATGCCAGGAAATATATGGCTACTTCATGTGTGTTCTTTTTTTTTAATGCTGAGCTACTCAGGATCTTGTGTTTCATAGATTCTGATATCATTCCTCATTTGTTTAGGCTGATACTTGAAGACATTGTTTTGTAATGATTCTTCTTCCCAAAGGTTTGTTCTAAAACATTGACTGCTGCTCCATGCCATAGCTTTTATTTACTTGTAATATTAGACACACTTCCTTAAGATAAAAGCACAACAAACATTAGAATCACTGAATGCCAATGACAAGCCACAACACTCAGAATATACTGACTTATTCAGTGCTCTAAAATGTAAAACCTGGAGAAAGTTAAGAAAGTTAAGCATTTTGATTGGGGGGGGGGGCTTCCTGAAGTCAGGTACTTGATGGACTCCAGCAGGCAGAATGTTTCATATCAAAAGCATTGGATTCCAGCAGATAAAAACCAACTGGACTTCTTACAGAATTTGACAATTGAGAAGGGGTTCTATTGTCAGTCTTCAAGTGCAAGTAATCTAGTGTGGCTCCCACATTCCTGAAGAATTCATTCTATCTCCCTTACACTGTCTCTCATCTGATGAAATGAAGACATAGTTTGAACTTGGTTTGAAGAATGGCTCCTGGCCCATGTTCATGCTGTGTGTAGAAGCCCATGTTTGTGCTGTGAGTAGGGACACATGAAGATGGGATTAAAAATAGTACAGGACATTGCAAATAAAGAGTGAATGCTTTCATTTATTTACCACTATTTTCATTATTACATTAAGGCTAGATCCTGAGATCTTGGAGCTGAGGTCTCAAAATCTCTAGCAAAAAGTTAGCACCAGTTCTGTAAGACGTTGCAGAATGGCTAAAGCTATAGTAACAGTACCGGAAGCAGCAGCAATAGGAGAAGAGACAGCACACATCATAACGTCATGGTGTAAATTCCTTGGCTTCAGTGGGCAATGTGGGGCTGATCTGTGACTAATTATAATACCATAAGAAATACATACAGTAAAGCCATAATTTAATTTTTCTCTCTCTGTATTTGGGGGCGGGGGGGGGGCTGGTTTCAGGAAACATTTTCCTTCCAGTTTAACCACTCACCATATGGTAGTGCAAATTTATTTATTCATATATTTATTTATTTTATTAAATTTATATACAGCCCATTTTGTTGTCAAGTGATTCTGAGCAACTTAAAACATCATAAAAACAGTAAAATAAAATTTTAAAACATTAAAAATAAGAACATTAAAAACAGCTTTTCAAAACAGTATTCTCTATTACTTATAAGCTCAAAAATGCCCCCTTATAGAATAATGCATAGCTAAATATGTAATATTGTTTACACTTACTTTGAAATAACTCTTATATTTGAGTTTTATTTTATAATCAATAATAGAAATGAAAATCCTATTTATCTCACCCACATGCATTAAAACCAGAACTGGCTAAAATGGCCTTTTGAAATTCTCCACCAAAATTGTGACCAGAGTAATGGAAGGCATACATTTCCTGATTTCTTTAAGTGAAGAAGACATTCATCAACATTATACTAAGGATATAATTCCCCCTTGGACAGTAACAATAAACCCATTGTAAAAGCCCTAGGCAAAAAAATATATATGTATTGGTACATTTGAAGCACAAAAACCCATAGAAGCCACAGAGCAGTGTTTCTCAACCTTGATCACTTTAAGAAGTGTGGAATTCAAATCCCAAGCTGGCTGGGGAGTTTTGGAATTCTTGAAGTCTACACCTTAAAAGTAGTCAAGGCTGAGAAACACTGCCATGGACTACTGGAGAAATGAATGCATGGTGAAAGACAACATAAATACATTACCCATGGATTTATCATACCTTACTGAATGCCTAGATAAATCTACTTGGGGAATCTATAGCTAAATAACTCAAGAACCCCACATATTCCCATGAAATTTCTCCCAGATTCTCTTCTTTGAAATAATGTTTTCCATTAAACTCAATGAAAAGTAGTGCCTAAAATGAGAGAGAATTTCTTGTTTGACGCTGATTAATATGATGAGGAGAAAAAAAGGTTAACCACTCTGGATCCATGATTAAGTCAGTATTACAAAGTGGGAATCAATTTAAATTTACCATCCTAAGGTATATATTCAGGAATCATAGGCTGTTTCCTACCTCAGATCATAGATTCTGTGGGAACCAGCTAGTGTTTTACTGGTTTTTTTTATTTATATATCATTTATATGACCGTCTGAATGCCTAGATAAATTATTTGGTTATCTGGAGAAGTGCAGACAGATAATTGTACATTTTAACCTTCATAGCTTAATCTTCCTCCATTCCTATATTAAAATGTGTTTTAGGTCTTCCTACTCAATCCACTGAACGTGGCTTTAGACTCCTGCCATAAAAATGTGCTGCTATCAGTCTCTGTTCCAAATGTGCAAAGTCTGGATGCAGTTCTTTTTCCTGTTTGCATGTCTTTTCTTTGAAATTACACCCACTCAAAAAATGTACAGGGAAAAAACCTGCCCACAGACTTTTTAGCAAGAAAACTGTCATCTTGTCCTCTGAATGTCTGGCGTGCACAAACATTTATCTGCTTGCACCACTGGCCAAAACAAAAAAGGAAAACTCATTCGTACTGTAAACATTTTCCAATGTTCTAAACTTTTTATCCAACAATAACTTCCAGTTATGTTGGATTGGCATCTAATATTCCCAGCTTCATTCCTCAATCTGGCTTTTATGTATCATTAAGTCATCTTACTATATATGGTTTATTTGGTTTGGTTTGGCTTGGTATGCTGTATGCATCTATCAAAGATTGGTGTTATATGTGAACTAGGGCACAGTAGCTGGTTCAGCAATCTCTATAGGTAGTCCTCACTTATAACAGTTTGTTTAGTGACCATTCTAAGTTATAACAGCACTGAAAAAGTAGCTTATGACCGTTTTTCATACTTGCGACCATTGCAGTATCCCCATGGTCATGTGATCAAAATTCAGATACTTGACAACTGGCTCATAATTATTGATAGTAGGACTGTCCCAGGGTCATGTTATCACCTTCTGCGACCTTCTTTCAAGCAAAGTCAAGCCAGATTCATTTAACAATCATATTACTAACTTAACAACTGGAGTGATTCACAGTTAACAACTGTGGCAAAAAGGATCGTAAAATGAGACAAAACTTACTTAACAACTATCTCGCTTAGCAACAGAAATTTGGAGCTCAGTTGTGCTTTTAAGTTGAGAACTACCCATAGTTTTAAAATGGCTTAATAACATTTGGTTAAGAGAAATGCCGAATCGGGGCTTCATGCAGCAATTGTGTGACTTCCTGAGACAAAGCAGGACCACTCTAAAAATAACCAAAATAGAATCCGAAGGGTCAAAACATGCACTACTTATGATCTACTGCAACAATAATGTTTTGAACTAAGAAGAAATTGAATCTGAATAATGGTAATTATCTAATGGTTAGAAATGAAAGAGATGTTTTCACTATATCTTAAAATATATTATATTTCTAAAAAAAAATTCTTTAATTGGATAAATATAAGTCTTCACTCCACAGTGACCATCTCTTACCTCTTTATCGGAGACTGTTTGGCCTGGAATATAAAGCAGACAACTTCTATTTTGCTAAGTCTTTTTATTAGATCTCTTCGGACTCATTGGACTCACTCTTTGGACAAACTTAATAAGACTTCTAAGGGAATAGTGTTATACAGTTTAACTGCAAAAAAACATGGATTAAAAAATTCCTTCACTTATTTAGAGTTCTTTAGGCTTCTGGCCATTGATAATTTGTTTTTGTTCAAATTCTAGGTAAATAAATAATTTTAATGAGTGTTTGGTCTGCAACGTAAACTTATTCAGCCACAGATTCTATTAGGGGTAACTTTAAATATTCTGCCAGTAGATTCATATTAGATCTGGTCCAGCTAGCATTAGTCTTCTCTCAGTCAAAAATCTGGAAACCAGGAAGAAGACAAAAGAGGTCTGAGAAGGAGACGTTTCCAAATAAAGCTCTGTGTGTTTCTTTTCTTTTTTTTGAAAAACTGAAAATAATATGGGGAAAAACATCTATAAGAAATGGCAGCAAATTTAAGCCATAATTTCTACATCTGCCTTGTTTTATATATCTGAAAAGATCTAGAGGGCTTTGACCTGCACCAAAAAATGTTTTCTCTCATTTAAATATAACAAGTGTTTTTGCTTTCCTCTTATTTAAATGAAATTAAAAATGTTTGTGTTACTTAAATTAATATTTGTTAAATATCCCAAATCACCTAAAAATTAGGACAGCCTCTTTTGGCTCGCAAGTGTTCAAATCACCCTAAACTCTAGAGAAAATATCCACTCTGTTTGGCTTCACATTTTGGCCTTTTCCTATATCAGAAGTGTGATAATTATGAATATGGTAATTAATTGTGTATATTAATTATATATTGCTATTAAGCATAGTAGTTTTGTTTCTTCCATAAAGTTGTGCTTTATGGAAATGATTTGCCATTGCCTCCTTCCTGGGGCTGAAAGAAAGGTCATCCTGCTGGCACTGAGCCTAAAAGGGGACTAAAACTCATGGAATCCCAGTTTCTAGCTTGATGCCTTAACCACTACACCAAATTACCTCTATAAGAATTGTAATTAAGTATGGTAATTAATTCTAGCATAACTTTTTAATAATAAAATAAATTAATTAGAAGCTTGCAAGCCTCCATCCGACTCTATGCAATGCAATTCTATCCGTATCTGCTCATAAATATCAGTCCACCACTTATGGTTTTCCCTGGAACAGTAGGGATTTGGAACAGTATTTCTCCAAGCATTAGATCAGACCTCAAAATGCTAAATTTTCATAAGGCTATAAAGGCAATATGCCATCAGGGCTTGATATATTTACTTATTTCTTGTTACTGTGGGATGTCGAATGGAATTTGATTATTAACCAGTGTTGAGTTTGTAATAATAAATTGTTATGCACCTGTTTGTAATCCAATTACCATATTGGGCATACAATAATTCAGAGTTTGTTATGAGTCCATTATGCTACTTACAAGCCCAGTAAAATAAATAAGTAAAACCCATCTTCCATTTCTTTCAGCCCTAGATATGAATTTAGTCAGTCCAAAACAGTATGCATTTCTAGCACCGCCAGTTCTCAGTCACTCTTTCCATACTTTTCCTCTGCTTCTGAGCATGGTATGGAAAATGGTTGTCAAAAAGGTCATCTGCAAACTATGGGCAAATAAATGCACATTATTTGACAGAAGAGATAATTAGCATACTCCATTGTCTACAAGAGAAAATATTTGTCTATTGTGGTTTACACCTAGATCTGTAAAATATACTTTTAAAGGTTAAAGCCTAATAATAACAGTGCCATGTAATTTCCTGTACATATAACACTACAAAGTAAGGAGATTGTAGCCCGCAATGGCATTCAAGGATGCTCAGACGCTCAAGGGCTGCTCAAAGATCTATGCACTTGGAAGGCAAAGCAGAAATGAGGAAAACCAGATAGTTTCCTCGTAGCTCTGGGGAAGACCTTTAGTAGCTTGGGAAAATTCAGTTGAGGCAGTGGCTTCCTGGTAGGAGAGGTGTAGAAGACAAGACAAGAATCATTTGCTTCTACAGCGAAGAGACAATCAGAGAATTTAGCCAGGAAATCAGTTTTTCCCTTAAAGATTTATGTGACATGGACAGAAAGAGAATGGAAGAGGCAAAATCAGGATGTTCATATCATTCCTTCCTTAAATTCAGCAGTGCCTGGGAGAGCTGTTTGTTAAACCCCCTCTTGCCCAAACTAAGTTTTAGTTTGGCACAATTCTATTAGGTGTAAGTAAATAAAAGATTGGACTCACTGTCTCATCTCTGGGCTTGAGCCGACACTGTGGAATAATTTAGAACCTAAAATAAGATCTGTCATCTGGTTTTTGATATTCAAAAAAGTAGTTACATCTAGCTTTTCTGGAGATCACTGGAAGACTAAGGAGTTGAAACAGCTAATGTACCTAGCATGTGGGACTAGTGCTGGTAATAAATGGGTAGCTTACCTTATATTATGGTTCTCTCTCTCTCTCTCTCTCTCTCTCTCTCTCTCTCTCTCTCTCTCTCTCTCTCTCTCTCTCTCTCTCTCTCTCTCTCTCTCTCTCTCTCTCCCCCGCTCTGTGTGTGTGTCCGTGTGGTGTAGTGTGTTTTGTTCATTTTCCCCCTAATAGGTATCTCTATTACTCTTTGTTTTGATGATGTTACTATAGTTATATTATGTTTCTGACTGAAGCACTATAGTAGCAAAGGAAATAAATAAATATACAGACATCAGTAGTGAAAAAGACCTAAATTTAAGATGTTTGACTTCCAATACAATAAAGAAGAAGAGGTCAACTTATTTTCCAAAGCACCTCGAATGACTTGCCTCCAGAAGTTGTGAGTGCTCCAACAGTGGAGGTTTTTAAGAAAAGATTGGACAACAATTTATCTGAAATGGAATAGGGTTTCCTGCTTGAGCAGGGGGTTGGACTAGAAGTCCTCTAAAGTCCCTTCCAATTCTGTCTATTATAAGTAAAACTGAAGCAATTAAATGTCTCCCTTAGTGTTGATAGGAGAACTGTTGCCTCATGGAGACACAAGGCTCTGTACTGGTCTTGGGAATCCCTCGGACAAGAAAGAACCAATCAGGGTTCAATAATATCCAGTAATATATTAATTAGAAAGTAAAGCTTAGAAAAACAACTTTTTCTTGGTTGGGGTATCAAAATATTTTTGTTTTTCCTTGTGAGGGCTTTACGGGGTATAGCAACTGCACAATGAGGTCGCAGGAAGGAACAGAGAGCTCTGGAAAGAAAATATTAAGGAAAAATAACCTTATTTTGTATTAAATAAAATATTAATGCTTCTAGGGTTTAACATGTCAATGTAATTTTCTTTTTTGAAAGAAAACCAACAAATTGCCTAGCAAAAATCTCTGATTTTCTGTTGAATTTCAGTGCTGTAGCTTTGATTGGCTATGGGTGTTACAGAATAGGTTTGATGGAGACCACCATTAGCTTTCTCTTATTAGTTTCTTTATATTTAACTTACATATATTTGTGCAGAATCTTCCTCTTTTCCCCCTTTTCTAGCATTTCAACAATATATGTAAGGAAAAATACTGTCAAATGGGCGGGGGAAGCAGATGTTATTAGATTGTTTGAAGAAGTTATGGTATCTCCTCTAGACAATGACTACCTTCACATATTTCATTTATAAATGTTTTAAGCGTATGTAGAACAGATTTCTTGGGTTGATGTGTACCAACTTTGACCTGGGAACTTGAAAAAAAATACTTTCACTTCTCTGGGAGTCCAGGATTTGTAAATGACAAACTCAGTAAATGAAAGTGAAAGCTGTAGTTACTGTCCCCAGGTGTCAAAGTTTGATTTCACTTTACACTGCAAGCTATTGGACATACACAGGAAACTCCATTCATGTCATAAAATTACCGTATCATCACAATGTGCCCCAGACCACAGTGTTAGAAACAGAAACGTATACTAATAGGGAAAAAGTGATGGGGGCAATGATTCTCTTTGGTGGCATAAAGGTATTATGTGTTAACTCATCTTCCTAATGTTAAAAACGCAATTTCTCATCCTTGTAAGCAACACAGTGCAATCCTATATAGGTCAACTTGAGATCAAATCCTGTTGAAGGCATTAAGGCTTTCTTTGGGATTATAAAATACGTTTAGAATTGAGACATTAAAAATGTCAACATTTCAAAGTAGGTGTAATATCCATGAAAATAAGAAAAAGTTTGTTCCTTTCTTACACAGCTGACTGGATCAATGGAATGAGGCAGCTCCTTTAGCTAGCAGTTGCTGAGTGGTAGTAGCTTCTTGTAGAAGAGACGGCCGTGTGCCCCTCAAATGGAAGCAGATGTCATCACTTTGCAGAGATATTAGCTTCCTATTGTTTCCAGTGCTAAACTGTCTTGGGATGGCTCTTTGCATGGTCTTATCATGTCATTTATTCATTCCCTGGCCCAAGCACACTCTTTACATCAATAATAACATTGCATATTACTGAAAAACTTTTAACGAATCAAACAAAAATGCTGATAAAGTGACAACATAAAGCTCGTATAGGAAATAGGTGAGTATGTTACACATCTGTTCTGACTCCCCCTCGTCCCACACCAACACACTCCGAGCCAAAGATAAGTTACGGCATTTAATTAACAGACAGACAGGTCCTTGGCAGCAAACTGGCACAGACAAGCTTGGGCAGCAATCAAGCACAGATAAACTGTGGCAGCAATCCAGTCTGCCAAGCTCACAATAATGTTCTCCAACATTAGGTCCTCCATTGACTTCTGCAAAAGGGTGTGTGCACAAGCAGTCTTTTTATAGTCGGGAGAGGAGCCTAATTACCACCAGCTGAGTGCAATTACCTCCTGTAACTGCGCAACTGTTCCTGACGCCTATTAGCTCTCCGGTGCCGGGCATCCAGGAACAACTCACTGCTGGCATCCGGATCACTCTCCCTTGTCTCCTCCCCACTGGTCCAAGGCTCAGGTGCCTCCTGGTGGCCAACCAGCCTCTCTGCGCCCTGCTCTGAGTCGGAACCCTGTCCAGGGTCCTCCACATCCTGCAGAGCCGACTCATAGGGCCCCTTGCTGTCGGAGTCTGGTGGCAGCTCCAACGGCTCCTGCTGGGCTACAACACATATCCTACATTTGTTTTGCATCTTAGTTATTGTCTATGCAAAACATCAACAGATATAATTCCTCATACTTGTTGATTTGTTTATTCATCCATTATAGGGAGAAGGGAGAGGAAAAAGAAAGAATTTGTCTTAATAAAAAACACTTTTGCACGGTGTTTAAAAAATAGAGGAGATTCCTGTGGGTGCTCTATAGTTTTAAACTCTCCTGAAATTCATACCTACTTCCAGAGTATCTTCTGCACATGATGGAAGTATTCTCCTTTTATGCAAGCTGTTACATGGCAGTCTCTATTAAAATAGCAAATGGAGAGGATCATTATCATTCACATACTACATCCTTATTTGATTTGCAACTTGATATACTATGACACAGAGTATAGATGTATAATTAAATATTAATATACCTTTCTCTGTGACTGCATGTGTGTTTAAGGGTTTGTTTGCATAATTGCATTTTCTGGAGATTTCCATATTTCAAAGCATTGAGAACTGATTTTTCAGTCCCTCTTTTGTTGACTAAAGACTTCAGTTTTAGTACTGATGGATGTGGTTACATTTCTTTTCAAAGGCAAAGCTTTCTATGCCACATATATCTTGCTTCCTGTAGCAAGCTTTTTTTTACCCTTTGAGAAACACTCTTAAAATCCTATCCTTTCTTGTGGCTACAAAAAGTGTCATAGAACACTAAGGTATTTCATTGAAAACCATCTTGCTATCTCATCATATGGAAATTACAAATTGCTGACAAATTGTCTGAGAGATTCTTGTGACAAGCTTCAAGAATATCCAATTGAAAGTTGAGCATAAACCACAGAAATTCCATCCCAACTGTTTGAGCTGTGTTCCACAGTATTAATGGAACTTCAAATTAACAAGGATTGTTCCAAATTCAACCTACAGATCATATGCAGTCCTTGAAAAGAAAGAGGAAGCCATGTCTTCCATAGGCAAGTTTGTGCCAATAACTTCGTAGGGTAATACAGATATTGTATTATAATTGCAAGAACACATTTCCTTATAAATTACACCATTCATATTGTTGTGGCAAAAATAAAATGATAATTTACTTCTCAGACATTTTTCTTTGACCCTTCAAACCTGACAAGGGCTAGGAACAGTTCCCTCTTAATAGAATCAGAGTACCAATTATATCAAACCCCAAACTCATAGATGATTTCCCTCAATGGTTTCAGTAGAAGTTAAGCAGGATGGGGGAGAGGACTCTGGGACAAAACACAATGAGATTCCATTGGTGCAATCTATCCATTCCCACAGGAACTATCCCTGAGGAAGGAGGCAAGCTAAAGCAGCCCAGTGCCTCCCACTCCCAATCCTCACTGTCAGTTAAGAAGAATGACATGGTCAACAGTATTGAGAGCTGCTGTGAGATCAAGGAGCACAATGATAAAAGTATCAGCTCTCAACAAAGCACATTGAGAAGCACAATCAGGAGGGGTGGGTCTTGATGTCACAATGACACGACATGCAATCTTGGGGCTCCAGGATTGCTGTTGATATCTCTGTTCCTGGACGGTCTTTTTGGACCAAAACTGTTCTGAAGGAACAGTGATAGAGAAGAGCATGTCTTGCTGATCTCAGGGGCCCCTGATTGATCCAGGAGAAAGCTCTTTTTGCCAGCAACAAGAGAAGCAGCCAAAATGGCTGCAGAAGGTTGGGACAAGCCTCTGAAACAGAAGCAGTACAGGAGTGGTGGCGAAATGGTGAGAAAAAAATTTATTATTGGAGAAGGGAAAACACAAAAGAATTGGAATTTAAAATAAAATTGAAGACAGAAGAAAATAAGCGGCAAATTAACCCTGTTTTAAGACTATCGTGTTATCTTTTCTACCTTAACTTTGTTTGTTTTCTATGGATGAACTTTTTACAAATGCCTCTTACTTTTAAGCTGGACTGGTCTCTTTTTCTCCTTCTTCCTCTATACTTTTTCCATTTTTTGTATTCATGGTTTAAAAGCTTCTTCTCTCGTAAGGCTTGGATGAGCATAATTTTTAAACTTTTTTTTGCCTCTCTCGGAACTTGGTGTTAACAGAGAGAGGCAGAAACAGATGGAAAAGAGGTGTTCCTTTGAAGGAAAGAGAAGCTTTGATTTGAAAAACTTCACTGAATTTGTTTAACCTAAAAAGTCTCAGATGTTTTGGCAGTGTTTATAACCCGGAAAATGGCACAATGTGAAGAAGAAAAGGCATTAACTTTGCAAAGAATTTTCTTAGAAATTCAAAAAGTTTACAGAGAGAATTGAAAAGAGACTTGAAATTATAGATCAAAATACAGAAAGTACGGGGACAGTGATGAAGTTTGAGGAAAGAGCTGAAAAAATAACAGAGACATATGAAAGTCATAAGGAAATTGTTGATACTGACAGCAAATTGAGAGTGGAGGGAAATGACAACTGTGAAATACGGAAAGGAGAAATCGATGACCTGGAACTTTATTTCAGATGTCAGAAAATAGATGAAGAAAGGAGAGAAAATTTGGCAGAAATAATGAGAGTAATCTCGGCAGAGGCACTAATGATAACAAAAGTTAAGCTGATAAAAAGAGCAGATAGAGGGTTTCGAATTCTTATAAGACATGCAATGAACAAGTTCTTAAGAGAAGTCCACATAAGACTTATCAAGAAAACACTTAGAATACAGACTTTACAAATGGCAAAAGATATTGGACTACACTATCTCTGGAAGGATACAGGATGATGAAATGAAATGTCACAATAAATTTTAGTTAAATGTAGTTAAATTTTGAGTGCTATGTACAACATAATAATAGCTATAGCCAAATAAATGATGATACCAAAGCATTTATATATACTAGATTGATAATATGAAATTTTATACAATACTGTAAGTGAGGATTATGGAGATGATGTTGAAAAGCTTTTTTTTTATAAAAGATAAACAATTTTATATAGAATAGAATATAAATATGTAATATCATTGGATGATTTCAGGATGATGTAATAAAATGTCATAATATAAATTTACTTTAAATTTAATATGCCTTATGTTGAAAGGATGTAATAATAGCTAGGCTTAATGGATATTTAATAATTATATCAATTTGTATGCAAGGATATTAGATTGATGACACTAATAATGGGAAAAACATGGAATTGAAAATTATTAGAGAATGTTATTAATGCTAAAATAATAGAATGATATCACAATAAATTTTTGTTAAACATAGCTACATTTTTGCTATGTACAACATAATAATAGCTATAGTCAAATAAATGATTAATAATGATAACAAAGCATTTATATATACTAGATTGATAATATGAAATATTATACAGACTGTAAGGGAGGATCATGGAGATGATGTTGAAAAGCCTTTTTATAAAAGATATACAATTCTATATAGAATAGAATATAAAGATGTAATAACATTGAATGATTTCAGGATTATGTAATAAAAGGTCATAATATAAAGTTACTTCAAATTCAATATGCCTTATGTTGAAAGGATGTAGCAATAGCAATAGCAATAGCAATAGCAGTAGACTTATATACCGCTTCATAGGCCTTTCAGGCCTCTCTAATCGGTTTACAGAGAGTCAGCATATTGCCCCCAACAATCTGGGTCCTCATTTTACCCACCTCGGAAGGATGGAAGGCTGAGTCAACCCTGAGCCGGTGAGATTTGAACCGCTGACCTGCTGATCTAGCAGTAGCCTGCAGTGCTGCATTTAACCACTGCGCCACCTTGGCTCTTGTAATACTAGCTATGCTTAATGGATGTTTAATAATTATAACAATTAGTATACATGTATATTAGATTGATGATACTAATAATGAGGAAAAAACATGGAATTGAAAATTATTAGAGAATGTTATCAATGCTAAAATGATAGAATGACTTAGAATAGGACGAAACATAATAACAATGTACACAAAGATATCTTAATTGTCAACACGTGAATTTTGATAAAATTCAAGTGATGACTATGGAAAACACACAGAAAGACCTTGTAACCAATCAACACACTGTGTGTAGTTGAAGAGGCTTTTACGTTATATGTGTTGTGTGTTTGTGTTTGTCTGAAAATAAAAATGTTATTAACAAAAAGAAAAAAAGAGACGCACAATCAGTGCTGTTTCCATAGTATACTCTTATTGTTATTGTTAGTTGCGAAGTTGTGTCCAGCCCATCGTGACCCCCGTGGACAACATTCCTCCAGGCCCTCCTGTCCTCTACCATCCTCTGGAGTCCATTTAAGCTCACGCCGGCTGCTTCAGTGACTCCATCCAGCCACCTCATTCTTTCTTGTCCTGTTCTTCTTTTGCCCTCCATCTTTCCCAGCATTCAACTCTTCTCCAGTAAGTCCTTCCTTCTCATTAGGTGGCCAAAGTATTTGAGTTTTATATTCAGGATCTGGCCTGCTAAAAAGCAACCAGGGTTGACCTCCTCTAGGACTGACCGGTTTGATCGCCTGTTACAGTCCAAAGGACTCGCAGGAGTCTTCTCCAGCACCATAGTTCAAATGCCTCAATTCTTTGATGCTCAGCCTTTCTTATGGTCCAACTTTCACAGCCATACATTGCAACTGGGAAAACCATAGCCTTGACTATACACACTTTTGTTGGCAAGGTGATGTCTCTGCCTTTTAGTATGCTGTCTAGAGTCACCATAGCTTTTCTCCCCAGGAGTAAGCGTCTTTTAATTTCTTGGCTGCAGCCCCCATCTGTGGTGATCTTGGAGCCCAGAAAAGTAAAATCTGTCACTACCTCCATTTCTTTCCCATCTGTTTGTCAAGAATTGAGAGGGCCGGATGCCATAATCTTAGTTCTCTTAATGTTGAGTTTCAAGCCAACCTTTGCACTCTGCTTCTTCACCCACATCAGGAGGCACTTTCTGCCATTAGAGTGGTATCATCTGCAGATCTGAGGTTGTTGATATTTCTCCTGGCAATCTTAATTCCAACTTTTGATTCATGTAGCCCCGCCTTTCTCATGATGTGCTCTGCATACAAGTTAAATAGGCAGAGCAACAGTATACAGCCTTGCCTGACTCCTTTCCCAATTTTGAACCACTCAGTGGTTCTGTGTCCAGTTCGCACTGTTGCTTCTTGACCCACATATAGGTTTCTCAAGAGAGAAATAAGATGGTACTCCCATCTTTTTAAGAACTTGCCACAATTTGTTGTGATCCAGACAATCAAAGGCTTTAGCATAGTCAATGAAGCAGTAGTAGAACTCCCTAGCTTTCTTCATGATCCAGCGTATGTTGGCAATTTGATCTCTAGTTCCTCTGTCTCTTCGAAATCCTGCCTGTACTTCTGGTAGTTCTCAATCCATCTACTGCTGAAGCCTAGCTTGTAGGATTTTGAGCATAGGATGTGAAATGAGTGCAATGGTGCAATAGTTTGAACATTTTTTGGCATTGCCTTTCTTTGGAATTGGAATATAAACTGACCTTTTCAAATCCTGTGGCCACTGTTGAGTTTTCCAAATTTGCTGGCAAATTGAGGGTAGCACTTTTACTGCATTGTCTTTTAAGATTTTAAATAGCTCAGCTGGAATACTGTTGCTTCCACTAGCTTTTTGTTACTCAGATTTCCTAAGGCCCATTTGACTTCACATTCTAGGATGTCTGGCTCAAGGTCAGTGACCACCCCCATCTTGGTTATCAGGGACGTTAAGATCATTCTTGTATAGTTCTTCTGTGTAATTTTGCCACCTCTTCTTAATCTCTTCTGCCTCTGTTAGGTCCCTGCCACTTTTGTGCTTTATCATGCCCATATTTGCATGAAACATTCCTTTCATATGTCCAATTTTCTTGAAGAGATCTCTGGTCCTCCCTATTCTATTGTTTTCTTCTATTTCTTTGCACTGTTCATTTAAGAAGGCATTCTTATCTCTTCTAGCTATTCTCTGGAATTCTGCATTCAATTGGGCATATCATTCTCTTTCTCCCTTGCCTTTCACTTCCCTTCTTTCTTCAGCTATTTGCAAAGCTTCCTCAAACAGCCATTTTGCTTTCTTGCATTTCTTTTTCTTTGGGATGGTTTTAGTTGCTACCTCTTGTACAATGTTGGGAACAGGGATGGGTTTCAGCCAGAGTTATTGCCAGTTTGCCCATGCGTGCGGCTCATGTATGCGCACTGAATGCGCACTGTGTGCACATGTGCAGTTCCATGGAAATGCACAAAACTCCCCAAAAAGATGCAGCAGCAATGGCGGCAACTGGGGATCCGGTTCAGGGGTGTAGCCAGCCTGGGTTGCTGCTAATTCTGTGACGCAGGCCGGCATACCACAACCGATGTAGGAACCCACATCTGGTTGCGAACCTTCGTCCATAGTTCTTCAGGCACTCTGTCTATCAGATCTAATTCCTTAAATCTATTTGTCACCTCTACTATATATTCATCAAGGATATGATTTAGTTCATACCTGAGTGGCCTAGTGCTTTTCCTTACTTTCTTCAATTTAAGCCTAAATTTTGCAACGAGAAGCTCATGATCTGAGTCACAGTCAGCTCCTGGTCTCTTGTTGTTACTGACTGTATAGAGCTTCCCCATCATTGGCTGCAGAACACATAGTCAACCTGGTTTCTGTGTTGATCGTCTGGTGATGCCCATTTGTAAAGTAATCTCTTGGGTTGTTGAAAAAGAGTGTTTGCTATGATCATCATATTCTCTTGACAAACTTCTATCAGCCTGTGCCCTGCTTCATTTTGTACTCCAAGACTAAACTTGCCTGTTATTCTGGTTATCTTTTGGCTTCCTACTTTAGCATTCCAATCTCCCATGATAATAAAGACATCATATTTTGGTGTTAATTCTATAGGGTGCTGTAAGGCTTCAGAGGAACCTGTCAACATATATACGGAACTTCTATCCAACAACCTTCTCTATAACCTTCCCCACAAAGATTGGAAAGTGGACAATATTTGTCCAGAATGGTGGGATTCAATGCAGACCTTATGAAAAGGAAATGCCTCCTTCAATAATGGGGAATATAAGGGAGGAGGGAGTAAAAGTCAAGTAGTAGGTTATGGTACATTTAGAATACTGCATCTAGTTTTGGTCGCCCTGATGTAAAAAAGATGTTGAGACTCTAGAAAGAGTAAATTTAGGGAAGAAAAACCAAAGGTACTGGTATAGTATAGGTGGTACCTGGCTCAATAGTAGTATCTTGGAGCTCTAGTGGATAATCACTTAAATATGAGCCAGCAGTATACTGCAGCTGCCAAAAAAGCCAACATAGTCCTAGGTTGCATTAACAGAGGGATAGAATCAAGATTATGTGAAGTGTTAATATCACTTTATAATGCATTAGCAATAGCAATAGCAATAGCAATAGCAGTTAGACTTATATACCGCTTCATAGGGCTTTCAGCCCTCTCTAAGCGGTTTACAGAGTCAGCATATCGCCCCCACAGTCTGGGTCCTCATTTTACCCACCTCGGAAGGATGGAAGGCTGAGTCAACCTTGAGCCGGTGAGATTTGAACAGCCGAACTGCAGAACTGCAGTCAGCTGAAGTAGCCTGCAGTGCTGCACTCTAACCACTGCGCCACTTCAGCTTTCTTGGTAAGACTACACATGGAATATTGCATCCAGTTTTAGTCACCATGATGTAAAAAAGATGTTGACACTCTAGAAAGAGTACAAAGAAAATCAGCAAAAATGATTAGGGAACTGGAGGCTAAAACATACAAAGAATAGTTATTGGACATGGGTATGTCTAGTTTAATGAAAAGAAATACTAGGAGTGATATAATAACTGTGTTCCGATATTGCAGGGGTTGCCACAATAAAGAGGTGGTCAACTTATTCTCCAAAGCACCTGAAGGCAAAACAAGAAGAAGTGGATTGAAACAAATCAAGGAGAGAAGCAACCTAGAATTAAGGAAAATTTTCCTGATAATTAGAACAATTAATCAATGAAAGAATTAAGGAAATTTGGTTTGTCAAAAATAGATCATACTAGACAAATCTGATTACATTCTTTGACAAAGTGACAAAATTACTTTGAAATGCTGTGAATATAATGTACTTGGACTTCAGTAAGGCATTTAATAAAATAGACTACAACCTATTACTTGATGAGATAGAAAAATATTGGTTAGCCAACATCATCACCAAATGAAATTGTAACTGGCTGACCAACTACTCTCAACCTGGTTCATTCATCAATGATTTAGATGAGGAGGTAGATGGGGAACTCATTAAATTTGTAGATAACATCAAGCTGACAGGAATAACCAAGGTTCCAAAAGATAGGTTTAAGGTGCAGAAGGACAGACTTGAATATTGGGCTATATCTAACAAAATGAAATTCAATGGTGAAAAAAGTAAGATTCTACATTTAGGGCAGAAAAACCAAACGTACAGGTATAGTATAGGTGGTACATGGCTCAATAGTAGTAATTGTGAGCGGTATCTTGGAGCCCTAGTGGACAATCATTTAAATATGAGCCAAAAGTGTACTGGAGCTGCCAAAAAAGCCAACATATTCCTATGTTGCATTAACAGAGAGATAGGATCAAGTTTATGTGAAATGTTAATATCACTTTATAATGTTTTTGTAAGACTACACATGGAATACTGCATCCACTTTTGGTTACCATGAGGTAAAAAAAATGTTGACTCTTTAGAAAGAGTACAGAAAAGAAGAACAAAGATGATTAGGAAACTGGAGGCTAAAAATATAAAGGGCTGGCACAAAGAAGAGAAGGTAATTTATTCTCCAAAGCCCTTGAAGGCAAGACAAGAAGCAGTGGATTGAAACTAATCAAGGAGAGAAGCAACCTAGAATTAAGGAAATTTTTCCTGATAATTAGAACAATTAATCAATGAAACAACTTGTCTCCAGAAGTTGTGGTTGCTCCAACACTGGAAGTTTTTAAGAAGAGACATTGGACAACCATTTGTCTGAAATGGTATAGGATTTCCTGATTGAGGAGAGGGTTGGACTAGAAGACCTCCAACGTCCCTTCCAAGTATGCTATTCTATTATTCTGGTTAAGAAAAATAAAGATATTCAGGGATATAGTTGTATTTCCATGATTCACTCCTATTTTCTGTGGTAAGGCTGTATTTATCAATGATACAGTCTTGCCCCGAGATATAAGTACAACATAACATCAATTTTGGTGAGAATTCCTCTACCATGACGTCGTTGTCGTCGTCGTCATCATCATCATCATCATCATCATCATCATCATCATCATTATTACTATTATTATTATAATACAATTGTATCACAGCGGCCAGTTGTTTCGCCGGATTTGGCATTGATTACTAGTCGAGCCCCACCCAGTGGCCTAGGACGTCGTAACGGATTTTCGTAATATGCTCGCGGATCCAAGCAGTGCAGCTTTTTGCATTTGACTGATGGTGATTTTGTCAATTTTTAACTGTTTTAAATGTAATTCCAGTGTTTTTGGAATAGCACCCAGTGTGCCAATTACCACTGGAATTACCACTGCTGGTTTGTGCAATAGTCGTTGAATTCCGATTTTTAAATCCTGGTATTTCGCAGTTTTTTCATGTTCCTTCTCGTCCACCCTGCTATCACCTGGTATTGCGATGTCGATGTTTGTAACCTTATTTTTCTCAACCAGTGTGATGTCTGGTGTATTATGCGCCAGTATTTTGTCCATTTGTATATGAAAATTCCATAAGATCTTAACCATCAGATTTTCGGTGACTTTTTCAGGCTTATGTTCCCACCAGTTTGTTGTTGTTTTAATATTATAATTTTTGCACAAATTCCAGTGGATCATTTGTGCTACTGAATTTCCTCTTTTTTTTGGCTCTGAGTTGTAATAACAGGCCATTATGGCACAATTTTTATCTGCACTATATTTTTGTCGTTTTGTTGGCTGGTCCACTTGTAGCCTACTTGTCGACCGATGGCCAGGGACCTCAATATCCACCGCAGCCCTTGTTAACCCCCACGATGACCGATGCGGTATAGGAATTTTATTTGTTTCTTTCACCATGTTGTATGGGTTGGCAGGTTTTTATGGGGCCAGGTTGCCAACCTGACCTCAGCCCTCCTCCTTTCTCATCCGGGCTTGGGACCGGAAACGGTGAAGTTGTTGCTGTTGTTGTTGTTGTTGTTGTTGTTGTTGTTATTGTACAATTGTATCACAACGGCCAGTTGTTTCGCTGGGTTTGGCATTGGTTACTAGTCGGGTCCCACCCAGGGCCCTAGGATGTCATAACGTATTTTCGTAATATGCGTGCAGATCCAAGCAGTGCTGCTTTTTGCATTTGACTGATGGTGATTTTGTCCATTTTTAACTGTTTTAAGTGTAATTCCAGTGTTTTTGGAATAGCACCCAGTGTGCCGATTACCACTGGAATTACCACTGCTGGTTTGTGCCATAATCATTGAATTCCGATTTTTAAATCCTGGTATTTCACATTTTTTTCATGTTCCTTCTCGTCGACCCTGCTATCACCTGGTTTTGCAATGTCTATGTTTGTAACCTTATTTTTCTCAACCAGTGTGATGTCTGGTGTATTATGCGCCAGTATTTTGTCCATTTGTATACAAAAATTCCATAAGATCTTAACCATAAGATTTTCGGTGACTTTTTCAGGCTTATGTTCCCACCAGTTTGTTGTTGTTTTAATACTATAATTTTTGCACAAATTCCAGTGGATCATTTGTGCTACTGAATTGCCTCTTTTTTCTGGCTCTGAGTTGCAATAACAGGCCATTATGGCACAATTTTTATCTGCACTATATTTTTGTCATTTTGTTGGCTGGTCCACTTGTAGCCCACTTGTCGACCGATGCCCAGGGACCTCAACATCCACCACGGCCCTTGTTAACCCGCATGACGACCAATGCGGTAAGGGAATTTTATTCGTTTATTTCACCATGTTGTATGGGTTGGCGGGTTTTTATGGGGCCAGGTTGCCAACCTGACCTCAACCCTCCTCCTTTCTCATCCGGGCTTGGGACCGGCAACGGTGGAGCTGTTGTTGTTGTTGTTGTTGTTGTTGTTGTTGTTGTTGTTGTACAATTGTATCACAGCGGCCAGTTGTTTCGCTGGATTTGGCATTGGTTACTAGTCAGGCCCCACCCAGGGGCCTAGGACATCGTAATGTATTTTCATAATATATGTGCAGATCCAAGCAGTGCCGCTTTTTGCATTTGACTGATGGTGATTTTGTCAATTTTTAACTGTTTTAAATGTAATTCCAGTGCTTTTGGAATAGCACCCAGTGTGCCAATTACCACTGGAATTACCACTGCTGGTTTGTGCCATAGTCGTTGAATTTCAATTTTTAAGTCCTGATATTTTGTGATTTTTTCATGTTCCTTCTCGGCGACCCTGCTATCACCTGGTATTGTGATGTCTATGATTGTGACCTTATTTTTCTCAACCAGTGTGATGTCTGGTGTATTATGCGCCAGTATTTTGTCCGTTTGTATACGGAAATCCCACAAGATCTTGACCATCTGATTTTCGGTGACTTTTTCAGGCTGATGTTCCCACCAGTTTGTTGCTGTTTTAATGTTATAATTTTTGCACAAATTCCAATGGATCTTTTGTGCTACTGAATAGTGCCGCAATTTATAATCAGTCTGCGCGATTTTTTTTACAGCAGCTGAGTATGTGATCAACAGTTTCATCAGTTTCTTTGCAAAGTCTGCATTTGGCATCATCAGAGGATTTTTCGATTTTGGCCTTAATGGCATTTGTGCGGATAGCTTGTTTTTGCGCAGCCAGGATTAGTGACTCTGTTTCTTTCTTTAATGTACCTGTTGTTAACCATAACCAAGTTTGTTCACTGTCCACTTTATCTTTTATTTTTTCCAGAAATTGGCCATGCAGTGCTTTGTTCTGCCAACTCTCCATTCTTGATTTTATCACATCTTTTCTGTATTCTTGTTTTGTCTGTTGGGCCTTCAGTAGATTTTTGTTCTTTACTTCGATTAATAGATCTTCTTGACTTTCTTTTAAATAATCAGCCAGTGCATGTTTTTCTTCTTCAACTGTTTGCTTCACTTGTAATAATCCTCTGGGGCAGGTATAGTCTATCAGTATCACCACGTGGATGTAAACTGTAGTGCATTGTCATTAGTTTCCTGGTTTTTCGGTCCAAAATGTCCAAATCAGCTTGTGTCCAGTTAACTATACCAGCTGTGTATCTTATAACTGGTATTGCTCAGGTATTTATGGTCTTTATAGTATTTCCACCATTCAATTTAGATTTCAAAATTTTCCTAATTCTGTTGGTGTACTCTCGACTGACAATAGTTTTTACTTCTCCATGCTTGATGTTATCCAACTGCAGAATGCCTAAGTATTTGTAGGCTTCATTTTCGTTGCATTTAATTAGTTGGCCATTGGGCATTTCAATTCCCTCACATGCAGTGATTTTGTCCCTTTTTATGGATACAGTGGCACATTTTTCCATGCCAAACTGCATTGAAATATCGGTGCTGAATACTCGGACTGTGTTTGTCAATGATTGGATTTCTATTTCTGATTTTCCATAGAGTTTTAAATCATCCATATATAGCAAATGCGAATTTTTTTCAGCTTCTTTGGCTGTTTGGTAGCCTAATTTCATTTTTTTTAAGATTACTGATAGTGGGATCATTGCGATGATGAAGAGAGGAGGTGAAAGTGAATCACCCTGGAAAATTCCTCGCTTGATATTAACCATTCTGTAGATCTCATTCCCTACTGCCAACTCAGTTCTCCATTGTTTCATCGCCTTTTCAGTAAAGGATGTAATATTTTTGCTAATGCCAGTTGTTTCTAAGCATTTTATGATCCAACTATGTGGCAGTGAGTCAAATGCCTTTTTGTAATCTATCCAGACCATATTCAAGTTCTTACAATTTTCTAATATCATTTTATCAATTAGGAGCTGATCTTTTGTGCCCCTGCTCCTTCTTTTGTTGCCTTTTTGCTCTACTGGCAAGATGTTGTTTGTTTCCAAATAATCCATCATGTTATCTGCAATAATGCCTGTGAGTAATTTGAAGGTTGTTGGCAAGCATGTTATTGGTCTGAAGTTTTCAGGTGTTGTTCCTTTAGTTGCATCTTTCTGAATCAAGTATGTTTTTCCAGTTGTCAACCATTCATCAATTTGGCCCTTTTGTAAAATTTCATTCAGTTGCCTGGCCAAAATTGTATGTAAACTGGTCAGATATTTGAGCCAGAAACCATGTAATTGGTCCTTTCCAGGTGATGTCCAATTTTTTACCTTTTTTACTCGATTTTTGACCATCTCAGTTGTTATTTCTAATACTTGCATTTGTTTGTTGCCAATGCTTTTCTCAAAGTCATGTATCCACTTTGCTTCCTTATTGTAGTCCTTTGCATTTTCCCACAATTCTTTCCAGAATTCAACTGTGGCCTGCTTTTCTGGTTTTTCACTTTTGGTGTCACCATTCACATTAAGACTTTGATAAAAACGCCATTGGTCTGATCGAAATTGCTGATTTTGTTTATATTGGATGATTCATGCCTCATATCTTTCAATTTTTCTAGTTGTTGCTGTTATCTGCTTTTACAATCTCTACAGCTTCATTGATGTTTCTTGTATCCAATCTATATCTTCTGATTAGCCGATCTATGATTTTGTTGTTTTTAAGCCATTGGTCATGCATGTTCTTTAAGTTACTAGCATCTGCCCTTAATTTTTTGACTTTTTGTTCTAATCGGATTTTCCACTTTGGCTTTGATGCTTTTTCTGTTGTGTGACTAGGTACTTTGATTTTAATGCCTAGTTCATTAGTGACTATTACAGCTGTGCTGTACATTAACTGGTTCGTTTTCGCAAAGCCATTAAAACCTGGCTTTTCCGGCAGGCCTTCTGATTGGTATTTGTTGCATTCTTTTTTAACTTTGTGTGTCCTATTGTTTTTAAGTTCTTTTAATTTCTTTTTTATTCTGTAAGCCGCCCAGAGTCCTTCGGGATTGGGCGGCATAGAAACCTAATAAATTCAATTCAATTCAATTCAATTCAATTATTATTATTATTATTATTATTATTATTATTATTATTATTATTATTATTAACATCATCATCATCATCATCATCTTTGGTGAGATTCACAGCCTTTGGGGCTGGTTGGTAGCTCAACAGCTCAAGTCCTAACCAAGGACCTAGGAATTGTTAAGGTAACGTCAGAGGATATAAGCTGTTCCAAGTTGGGTGGTTATTTTTGTACAATCAGAATGTTCAAGTCTCATAAATTTAAAATTTCCAAATAGCGAGGTAGCCCTTTAGGTATTGCTCCAAGGGCTCCAATTAAAATTGGGACAACACAAGATTTCTTTTTCCACAGTCGCTCAACTTCAATTTGCAAATCCCAGTACTTTGTGTTTTTTTCTTGCTGTTTATTTTCAACTCGTGCATCTCCAGGTATTGCAATGTCAATGAACCATACTTTTTTCTTTTCAACTATTGTTATGTCAGGTGTGTTGTGGGCCAAGTGCCTGTCAGTCTGAATTCTGAAGTCCCACAAGATCTTGACTTTCTCATTCTCTAAAACCTTCTCAACCTGATGGTCCCAGTGGTTTTTGTTGTATTCAAATCCAAACTTTTGGCACAATTTCCAGTGAATGATCTTAGCAACATGGTCATGGCATTGTAGGTAGTCAGTTTGTGAAATTTTGCTGCATTTACTGATCGAGTGGTCGACTGTCTCGTTTTTCTCATTACAGAGGTGACATTTGCTGTTGGTGGTAACATGTTGAATTTTTGCCTTCATGCAGTTTGTGGCTGAGGCTTGTTCTTGAGCTGCCAAAATAAAGCCTTCTGTTTCTTTTTTCAGTGCTCCTGATCTTAACCAGTTCCAAGTTAGCTTTTGGTCAAAATATTGCCTTCAATATTTTTCAAGTATTGGCTATGCACAGCTTTGTTTTTTTCAATTTTCAGCTATCTTCTCAATTACTTCTTTCTTATATTCAGCTTTTGACTTAGTTGTCTTTAAAAGGCCTCCTTATTTACTTCCTTAATCATTGGTTCTTCACTTTTCTGAATGTAATCATTCAAGCTGTGTTTTTCTTCTTCCACAGTCTGTTTTACTTGTAGGAATCCTTGACCACCCTCTGCTCTTAGTAGATATAATCGGTCAACATCACTTTTAGGGTGCAAAGCATGATTCATTGTCATAAGCTTCCTTGTTTTTCTGTCCAAATTGTCCAACTCCATCTGGGTCCAATCAATTATTCCTGCAGGGTTTCGAATCACAGTATAGGCCAGGTATTTATGGCTTTTATGATGTTTCCTCCATTCAATTTGGATTTTAATATCTTGCGAATTCGTCGAATGTACTTGGCTGAAGTTAATTCCTTGACTTTATTATGCATTAAGTCAGAGGCCTCTAAAATTCCCAAGTAGTTGTAGCCTTCTTCTGGTTTTACTGCCTTTATCATTTCTTCATTCTCAAGTTCTATTCCATCATCTTCTATGACCTTGCCTGCTTTGGTTGCCATTGTTGCACATTTGTCAATTCCAAACTGCATACCAATGTATTGGCTAAATTCTTTTGTTGTTGTTGTTGTTGTTATTGTTATTAGTAATGCACAATGACACATTATTTCTCTTACCCATCACTGAAAAGCAACATTGCAAAAACTTGCTATGGAATTACATTGGGTCAGTTTCCAGGAGGGTTGTTATAGGACTTAACAGAACCAAATATCAACCATGTCCTTATTTCTTCATTTTATAAAAAAAATATGTTAAAGAGGGTATGAACCTATCAATATCTATAATTATTACATTATTTATGGAAAAGGGGCTTTATCCTTCTGGTATTTTTCTTTTAAAGATAAGGGTTTATATAAGTAAATAACATACCCTGCATGTATCAAACTGACCAATTAATGACATGATGTTGATTTCTTTGTATATCTGAGTGATTAAAATGCATTCTTTGAACATTATTCCTCATATTCCAATTTCCTGTCATGTACCTTCCCCACACAGATGCTAAATCAGGTTACAGTCTAAGGGGTTTTCTTTCAAGAGGTGACCATGGGGCTTGAAAGGGAAATTTTCTTCTGCCTTTTGCTGATGTAGTCATGCTTTCGAAGGATCCTTATAGAGTTGATTGCTGGATAAGTAACATTCAATACAAGAAGAGCCTTGTCATTTAAAGGAAACTCTCATATGGTGAAATCCCACACCAGGCCTACTAATAAAAACCAAAACACCTCTTCTCTAATACCATTTCCTGAGTTGTGTTAAAACACGTAATTCTGCTTGGTTGAAAATGTTCAGTGATCGAGTATATATATCACCACCCAGAGAGGTGAAGATCAGACTTGCAAGTAGACAGTCAAGTTACTGGTAGATACACTACTCTGATTCTAGTTTCCAGATCTGCAGCGAAGTAGTTTTTCTACTTAGGTTAGATATAATGGCTTGGAGGATTTGTCTCTTTTTCATTCTAATGAGTACCTGTTCTGATGCCAATACTGGTTCAATTTTTGAACATATCAAAGATTCTATTCTGAAGCTAGAGAAAGATTTTGTAAGTATGCTTTCAAACTTTCTTTTAAGTGTCTGTTTTCTCCTTTTGGTTGAATACTAGCATAGCTACAGCTATAATTTGGTGCAACTACCAACTTTAATATAATGTGGCTTGATATAGACTTTTAATAACTTGAAAACATTACATTAAACTCTTTGAGTTTTTGGTCAATTATTTAGAACTTGCTTTTACTACTGATTCTGTTGACAAAAGGTTTAGCAATTATAACTACTAATTCACATATACATCACTGTTTATTCATCTGACAAAGTTATAAAATCGTATGTATGATTTTTTTTCTAGGTGTTCAGTTAGAATTTGACTATTTTGGAAAAATGGGTAGAATTGTCTACTTGTTCAATTACATAATCGGAGGTATTTCATTTTGAATGAGCAACCTTTAGAACTTTTTCATTGACTAACACTAGAACATATAAGTTGGCTAATGCCTTCTCATAGTTCTGTGACAAGTTAAACATCCTCATGCAAATGTATTTTTCCCAAAGCTTTCATTCAAAAAGTGTCAAACAATTTTCTTGTTTTTTATTTATAATTATAGAAGATCCTTGAAAATGAAAGTTTAAGTGTTGAGCTTGACAGTTCATTCATGTCATTATCAACAAATTGATATCTTTACCCAAAGCAGGTTTTGGTGTTAAAATTTGGCTGAGGATGTATCACCAATTACATACAGTAATTACACAGTAGTGGTACCTCTGAAGGGATATTTTCATGAAAGTACTTACTGACTCCACAGATGAAAATGCAACCTACTTATCTTAATTTTTTAATGTTAAAAATAATACCATATTTCAGTGCAGAAGAAGTGGTTAAGCTCTATTCTTCATTTAATGTTACAGTACTACTAGCATTTTAAGGCTTTCTCCTTCTTTGTGTTGTCAAAGTAGCTATAGCTGTAAATTTTGTTTAACTAGATTGAATTAATTAGTGCTGCATTTTCTTCTCTGATTCTTGGAAAATAAGTTTTCATGGAAAGAGAACCAATGGAATGTAATTGCTGAGTCTAATGCTTACTATTTACTACTTTTTGCTATTTTTAAATAATAACAATATAGTAATTTAGCATTAGTAATGCTTATGGAATACAAACTAAAACAGCTGCATATGGTGTGATACATTATTTTGCTTATACTGATATGCTGTGCTTGGGAAGTAAACATCATTCCATGATTTCTTCCTGCCTCTAATTTAAAAGGAAGACAACAAAGTTGACAAACATGTGCTTAGTTCTAAAACATTTCTTTCATTTTCTAAGCTGAATTTATTACTGTAGTTTTTAAAAATGTCCTATACATAGTTTGGATTTGAACTAGAGTTTTCACAATTAATTATGTTATATTGCGGATTGAGCTATTTGTATCTTGCATTTCAGAACACCAGTGAGTCTGACATAGCTGATAATGGATCTATTTTCACACGTAGATTTTCGAGTGGACTATGGACAGAGGTAATTTCTTCCATTTGTTTGGTGGAGGGGGGACACATATTTTATCTCTAATCCTGAGATGAAATATCAATTACTCCAAAACACTTGGCAATAGAAGATTTTCCCTACACATAAAAACATGGAATATATTGTCAGCTTTGTTAAATTATACAATGCTCACATTTTTTTATATACAACTTATATGTCAAGGATGGAACTTTATCAACCACACTGACATGATTTTGGAGATACATCAGGACATACTCTAAGAAGTCACTTTGATTTCAGAAACAACTACCGGTAGCCATTGTTTTGACATTGAGTTTTACCAAAGATATCAGTTACAGTGTGAGGATACTTCTGGTAAAATGGGAAAAAAACACCCCAAAAGCTGGACACCTTTTATTTGAATTGTTCAAATCTCTGTAACTGGAGAAATGTCACCAATATATTTCTTTTTTCTGATTTTCTGGCAGGCCAATGAAAAAAAGATTTTACTTGCACAGATGATTTCCATGTACAGCGACATGTTGAAAAATAAAACCAAAACTCAAACTCCAGGGCATCTCAGAGAGTTAATAGAAGCCTTTGAACAATATAAAACACAATTCAGTGAAAGTTTGAAGAAAGCAAATGATATTATTGAGGTGGCAAATCTTCCGGTAAGTTTCAACAATTTCTTTTGCTTTATAATATAGGATAAAATTAAAAGAAAACTAAGAAATCAACATTATGTAGATCAACACTTCTATGTAAAGTTATAATATTAGAATCCTGCAAGTCTGAAGTATGCCTCCTTGCTCCCTCCTTTGTTTGAATTAAGGGGCTTATCTGAGATTGAAGTTATCTGACAAACAATTATTAAATAGCAAAGACAACTTCAGGCCTCAATGCATGCTGTGAAATACAAAGATTTCCTAATGTACATCCATTTCCCAGACTCCGGCAATGCTTGTTAGGCTGATGGGAGGCAAGACAAATGAATGTAGATCATTTCTTATTGGAGAACACCTTTACTGTGGAGGAGTACTGAAATAACCTTGAAGAAGAAATGTGAGAGCAAGTGCACAAGCACCTGCTTAGATCTGACGAAGAGGAAGGGATGAGAAAGAAACTTTAGGATGCAGAGAGAATAGGGACTATCCTTGAGGAACAGAAGGAAGAGCCTCGGTCAAGCAACAGTTTGATAAAAGAAACCTGACCCCAGGGCAGGAATACAATATGAGTAAATGTCTCAGATAAACCCCTTGGCTTAGTTCATACAAAGGAAGGAGTGTGGAGGTACATTTCAGAATTGCAGGATTCTAACAATATAACTTTATAAAAGAAGTAGTGTTGTCTACATAGTGTTGATTTCTTAATGTGGCCCACCATTTCTCCATAAAATGGCAATGGAAAAATTATCCAGGGGTTGTTAGAAAGACAGCCAATGCAAACAACAACAACAACAACAACAACAACAACAACAACAACAACCATGGTGGAAAAGTATAAGAAAATTAGACTGACTCAGATTGGCTCCCCCATGATTTGCTGAAGTATAAAACAGAAGGAATATGTACAGAAAGGAAAGCACAGAACCCTTGCAAGATTCTGCATTGTAAGAATTATCCTGCTTGGGTTCTCTTTGGTATACTGTAAAAGGGGCAGAGAAAACTCAGTCAAGCTTTCAAAATTAATGGAAATCCTTCAAGGCCAGGCCAGGAAGCAGACACCATAAGACTACAGGAACTGCTTTAATATAGCAGGATATAATAACAAAGTCGTGAAAACCTGTCAAAGTTTCTCCCTGCTCCCAAACGGTACCCATGTAAGGTTATTTGGAGTCTCTAATTCACCACCACTTCTCTGTTTAGGACTGACAAACATAATCTCTCTTCCAATTCTTTTTCGACGTTGTCTCTGTATTCCCTTACAGAAACAGAATAGGGGTTCTCCCAGTTATAGGTCATACATCATAGGTCATATTCATATAAGATGAGAGTGTTGTGGATTGCAGTTCAACAGTATAGGTCAGACTCCCAACTTTGGCAGCTTTAAGATGTGTAGACTTCAACTTCCAGAATTCCCTAGCCAGCAATGCCACGATTGAGAAACGTTGATCAAACAATGCATTCCCCACTCCTATTATTATAGCAGGAGGGGATCAAAATAATGTAGTAGTTCCTTGTTCCTTACAGAAAACCACAATTACTGGGTTATTTTGAGGGGCTTTAAGAGACATTGAGTGCATTATCTATGATATTTGGAAAACATTCATGTGAGCAAGATCTATTTTTTTCCAGATTTCCTGTTTTTAAGGAGGCATTTGAGCATATCACTCGTGTTTTTGAAGTGTGTAAAAGTTATACATCATAGTTTTAATATGCTAGTCACCTGAACTTGGTAGAAAATCATGCTATTAATTTTCAGTGATCACATTCACAACAGGCTGAAGAGAATCTTCAAGAATTATAGGGCCTGATATTGCAAATTTCCAATTCTACATTATTGGATTAGGGCATTGGAGTTTGAAAGGTCTTCCTAGCAGGAAAAAAATGTTTATTCCTTTCACTGTTTCTAGCACACATACTATTATTACTTACCACAATTTTTATTTAATAAATATACTGTACATAGCATATACAGTACATTGCTTTATTCTCATAATATTCAGCTATTGTTAATGTATTACTATTTTAAATTTGAAATAGATGAATGATGTGAAAATCCAACGGAAGGCAGTAGCTGAAATGTATCATGTCTTGTCTCAAGTGAACGTTGAAGAAATTAAAAGACTAAGGAGAAGTAGAGGACAAAATCCAAGAAAGCAGAAGAGACATATGCCAAATTTCCGAGGATGATAATCTATCTTATTTTAAGACAACCTTTTAATATATAACATTTATTTATTGGTATTTATCAGTTTAAAATGTTAAATTATTTAAAATTTATAACATTATCTAAGATTAATCTTATTACAGCCATATTTATCTTTTAATTTTTTATCAAAATTAAATCTTTAGATACTTGATGTTTTTTTATGGAATACATATATATTTAATTATTAAACTCAAAATTCTACAGTTTCCCAATGTTCTGATGATTTATTTATTGCATTTATTGGTTGTAAGGTGATAGTTTGCTCTTAATATACAGTTGGAATTTATTTATTTATGGAATACCCTTTATTCCTTATATTATCTATGTGCCCTGGTTGTGGGGTATGGGCACCAGTCTGTTGTCTTGTGATGTCATCTCTTGATTAAAGATCTCAGATTGCATGAATGCATGAGTGTCTTTTAGTTTTGTTTGTAACATGCAAGGAAAAATGTGTGAAGCATATCCTGAATGATACGATCAAACCGTATATTTCATAATAATGTAAGAATAATATATAGCAGAATAACAGAGTTGGAAGGGACCTTGGAGGTCTTCTAGTCCAACCCTCTCCTCAATCAGTAAATCCTATACCATTTCAGACAAATGGTTGTCCAATGTCTCTTCTTAAAAACTTCTAGTGTTGGAGCACCCACAACTTCTGGAGACAAGTTGTTTCATTGATTAATTGTTCTAATTATCAGGAAAATTTTCCTTAATTCTAGGTTGCTTCTCTCCTTGATTAGTTTCAATCCACTGCTTCTTGTCTTGCCTTCAAGGGCTTTGGAGAATAAATTACCTTCTCTTCTTTGTGCCAGCCCTTTATATTTTTAGCCTCCAGTTTCCTAATCATCTTTGTTCTTCTTTTCTGTACTCTTTCTAAAGAGTCAACATTTTTTTTTACCTCATGGTAACCAAAAGTGGATGCAGTATTCCATGTGTAGTCTTACAAAAACATTATAAAGTGATATTAACATTTCACATAAACTTGATCCTATCTCTCTGTTAATGCAACATAGGAATATGTTGGCTTTTTTGGCAGCTCCAGTACACTTTTGGCTCATATTTAAATGATTGTCCACTAGGGCTCCAAGATGCCGCTCACAATTACTACTATTGAGCCATGTACCACCTATACTATACCTGTACGTTTGGTTTTTCTGCCCTAAATGTAGAATCTTACTTTTTTCACCATTGAATTTCATTTTGTTAGATATAGCCCAATATTCAAGTCTGTCCTTCTGCACCTTAAACCTATCTTTTGGAACCTTGGTTATTCCTGTCAGCTTGATGTTATCTACAAATTTAATGAGTTCCCCATCTACCTCCTCATCTAAATCATTGATGAATGAACCAGGTTGAGAGTAGTTGGTCAGCCAGTTACAATTTCATTTGGTGATGATGTTGGCTAACCCATATTTTTCTATCTCATCAAGTAATAGGTTGTAGTCTATTTTATTAAATGCCTTACTGAAGTCCAAGTACATTATATTCACAGCATTTCAAAGTAATTTTGTCACTTTGTCAAAGAATGTAATCAAATTTGTCTAGTATGATCTATTTTTGACAAACCAATGTTGGCCTTTGGTTATGACTTTGTTCGCGTAAAGGTGTTCATAGATTCATTGCTTGATTATTTTTTCCAGACTCTTCCTAGGTATTCATATCAGACTGATAGTTTGATATATTAGTGTCAGGCTGATAGGCTGATTCTTCTGAATTTTTGGCATGCATATTTCCCATTTTGATCAGCATGCTCCTCCTGGTATTCCTGTATTTTTCTCCAATCCCTACCACTCTTTAAAAGCTGTAATTATGTAACCACACTGTTTGAAAATGAGTTTTCCTTGCTTTTGAAAACTGCTATTCCAAAGACATTTTAGGATTTAGTGCTGTGACTGCTTTAATTCCATGGCATTTTGTACTTCCATTTAAAAAAGACTATCTAATTTAAAAATAGTTTCAACTGTAAATGTATTAGCTCTTTTGGTATTATTATTAAATGTGATTTTTAAAATTATCGCATTTAATATGAATAATGCCCATAGAGATAATATTTGTATACTGACAGATTACAGCCTTAAAATCTTACTCTTTGGAATAGGGCAAAAATTATCAATATAAATATGAGCCTAAAAATGTTTTATACAGTATCACTCATGGAATTCCCAAAGATGTGTCTGGAAAATATTTTAAGATATACATTCTAAATATTTTAATAGGATCTCTTCACTTCTGAACCCATGATTTTTTTTAATGTAGTTTTCAGTTAAAATGGAAGCTTTTGTTTTTCAAATCTTGAATGTAACATTATGTATATTTCAGTACCAACATAAACATAGCTTCACTTAGGCCATATTTGCATGTATAGTTTAAGTTATTCCTCATGCCAACTTGATTCTAAATTGATATAAGAAAACCTAGATTAGTTTAGATTAGATAAGATTAGATACATTCAAAATTAAAGCATCAAAATTATTATTAGTTTATTAGTTTATTATTTATAGGCCGCCCTTTTCCCTGAGGGGACTCAGGGCGGCTTACAATTTATAGGGAAGGGGGGGTACAAGACAATAAAACAATAAACATGAGGACAGTGCAAGTAAAAAATAAAACACAACATTCATCATTCGGGTGGGGGCAGGTTACGATCTTTATCCCCAGGCCTGACGGGATAGCCAGATCTTGAGGGCTGTGCGTAAGGTCTGGAGGGTGGTGCGGGTACGAATCTCCACGGGGAGATCGTTCCAGAGGGTCGGAGCTACTACTGAAAAGGCTCTCCTCTGCGTAGTTGCATGTAGTTGTAAAATGCATTAACAAGTAGAGATAATAAGCAGATTTCTTTAAAAAACAGGAAAAAACTCTCATACTGTTTTCTTTCTGTTATCTTTCAGAGCCATTATTATTATGACTATTATAATACCACAATAGCTACCATATTTGCCTTATAAATGGAAAGTTGCCAATTCAAAATTCTTAGAACCGTTTTTAATTACTATTTTTCTTAACCGTAACTTTTTATTTTCTGCATACTTTTTAATTAAAAGCTACAATGGTGAACCATTTCAATCATTATTTCAATCAACTGAGGTCCCGGTAGAAGGGTTTCTCTCTCTCTCTCTCCCTTTCTCCCCTCTCTCTCTCTCTCTCTCTCTCTCACACACACACACACACACACACACACACACACACACGCAGCCAAAAAGCCCATAAATAATATCTGAAACTTGCTATATTCTGGGGAAAAGTCATTTCCGGACATCCATATTCTTTTGAATCCCACATATATTAAATGAAAACTTGAGAGGTGGCCAACACAAACTTATTCTACTTGATGCTGGATGTGAAGGCAGTGTGAAATCTTATGACTTTTGTATAAAAGGCAGAGAAGCATGTTTAAAGAATCAGATACTATACAAAACATACAGGGAAATATACTGAATCTAAATAATTCCTTATAATATGGAATTACAAAATTATGGAACCAGTAGAGGCAAATGCAATGCAGATTCAGAGAGAAGGTGAACATACCTAAAATATAACATAACAACAAAATAGCAAAAGGTAGGTATGATATTGAGAGAGTAGTAACTCGTCTGAATGTCTGGGTTTTTATTTATTGTTTTAAATAAAATATTTCTAAACTTAGTGTAGCTGAAAAATTAAGGAAAAGCAGCTGATAATTTTTCCAAAGAAAACAAGAAGCTAAAATAGATAAAATGCTCAATCTAAGAGCTCTAAATTCTCAACTTTAAAAGAGGAATTCTTCCTTCTTTCCACAGCCTTTGCATGGTGTAGTCCCATTCTCTTCCACTCTGTTCATTATCTATATATGGGGTCCTCAGACTTTTTGAACAAGGAGCCGATCCACAGTCCCTCACACTGTTGGGGGGGGTAGACCGGCTGCGGGGAGGCATGGCGTGGCTAGGTGGTCATGTGACTGGTGGTCATGGCCAATTTAGCAGTCCATTTTGCCTTTGTCCTTGCTGTACTTGCTCAACCCAAGGTATCTATTTACTTATGTCCCCCCCCCCAAAGGGAAGAAAGAGCACAAACTTTCTTGCCACTTACCTAACTTTATTACAACAACAGCTTAAGGCTCCTTAAAATAGGCAATTAAAAAAAGAATAAAACAAACAGGATTTCCTTCAAAATAACTCCTGATCATATGTTTCAGATGACCACACAATAAATCACACTGATAACTGCACCAATTAAGACTGCAACTAAAAACCCCAAGATGGGCATTGAGAGACATTGGAGGCAGGTGGAAGAAGGTGAGAATCAACACACATACACACACACCCAGCCTCTAATGGTGAATTAAAGCAGAATAATGGTCCCTCAGACTGTTGTGGGCTGGACTATAGTTTGAAAAAAAATGAACAAATTTCTATGAACACTGTAGACCACAAAGCCGAAGGGCACTCGGCTGAGATCTTTCTTGCTGCCCCCCCCCAGTCCCCAGCCTTGGTTGGCTGGCTAAGCTGCCTCGGCTCCATGTCAGGTGGGCGTAGCTGACTAGGTTGTCCCTGTGTTCCTCCAGTCCAGTTTATCTGCCTGGTCACCTGCCTTTTGCCTGCACACATCACATCGAAGAGCAGCTGATTCTGCCGACTGGTAAGTGACTGGGGTTTTTTTATGCTTTTAATGTTTTTTAAAAGGATATTTTATTGTTATTTTTTTTTCAGGAAATGTTTTTTTAATTGTTTTTAGAGGATGTTTTTTTATTTATTATTTTCAGGAAATGTTTTTTTTTAAATTGTCTTTAGGGAATGTTGTTTTTTTAATGTATTGTTTCCAGGAAATGTTTTTTAATTGTTTTTAGGGAATGTTTTTTGATTTATTGTTTTCAGGAAATGTTTATTACAAGAAATGTTATTGCTTTTTGGAAATGTTTTATTTGTGATGCAATATGTTGCTTTTAAGTGTGCAGGTTGGTGCAAGGCAGCTTTGTGAGATTTTGTGTTTTTATTTCTGTAGTGAATTCACTACAGAAACATACAAAATCTTGCAAACAATGCACCAACCTGCACACTTAAAAGCAGCCATTTTTTAAATATATATTTTTTATTTTCAAAACAAACATACAAATCCTCCTTTGCATACTGTAGAAAATGTATCAGTTGGTTACAAAAGGCTTTTGTGCATCTCTCCCACCGTCATCAAGTATAATTCATATTAACTCTAGTATCTTAACTCAGATGTTTATACATATTACCATCATCATACCTCCACTTTTACTTGACTATGATTGTTTAAACGTCCTTCATCATAAAATATACCAAAATTTAATACATAACCACATACTGGCATTTCATTTACTTATTTATAAAATCCTCCATTAACACTAAATCATATCCTATTCTAGCTAAACATCCATAATATTTAATAACAAAATTTTCTAATCCTCCTTTCCAAATCCCTGTTCACAATTCACATCCAGTTTTCTTATATTATATCCATATATATACATACATACATACATACATACATATATATATCATTATCCTTTCTTTATTTGACAATATCGTATATCATAACATTTTCCCCCTAATAATCAAAACTTAACTGTTTCTAATTTAGTTCTCTTTTATTATTATTGTTATTATTATTAACTTTTATATATAATCCAAAAAGATTTCTAGCCTTGCCTTCATGGGCATCATTCAATATTCATATCCAATTATTGTTTATCATAACACTACACATTGTATACATTACTATCATTATCAATTTTTATTTTAACTGTACCTATTGTCACTAAATTTAACTAGGTTTCAATATTCATATCCAATTATTGCTTATCATAACACTACACATTGTATACATTACTATCATTATCAATTTTTTATTTAACTGTACCTATTGTCACTAAATTTAACTAGGTTTAGCTAGTTTTAAATTATACTCTTCCATCTATCAACCTGTATCTTTCTAGTAACAAAACAATCTCATTACTTCTGCCATTTGTGGAACCAATCCTCCAAACATCCTCTTAATCAAATCTGTATGGACTCCTTTTAGCAACTTCTTGCTTGTAAGATCTCTCATGTACTCTTGATGCTCTCTTTCAGATATATATATATATCTGAAAGAAATAAAATATTGAAAGAGGAATATATTCTTTATATTCTTTATATTTTTAGCCTGCTGAAGCCTTTTGTCTTAATGAATGTACTTATGAATTTACCTCTTCCTCTCAGCTGGTGTTTTTGTCTGGTGTTTTCTTAAAGGGGGAAACCACTGTTTTCTGTGGTTTTCTGGTTCTGTGAGCTTTCTGGCATTGTCCTTTATACTTCCCACAATGCCTTGATGGTTTTTATTCCAGTGGCTTTGTCTTTCCTGTCCTTAGGGTTAGGGTAAAACTGGTTTCATCTGCAGTCTTTTTTGGGAGAAACTGTTATTCTTTTGGTGTTTTCCTGGCACTATCATAGTTTGGGGGATGGTGTAATGTCCTACAGTTATCTGCACATTAATAATGTACTAATAATATTTGCTTATACATTTTAGTGAGCTTTCCTTACATAATTGGTGTTTTCTTTCATACTTTTAGATTATTAACTTCTGTTTCTGTTAGTTAGCCATTGATAAAACAAATCCCACGTGAAAAGGTATTTGAAGTCTTCTCCTCGATTTTAATTGTCAATTTATTCATTCCTGAACATTCTAATATTTTCTTTATTCATTTTCATATCTTTAACATGTGTAAAATTAAATATGTATTGTAGTCCCTTTGAAATACCCAACAAAATATTTCTGGTTTTAAATCCATATCCATTGCTTCTAACCATGACACCACTAACTCTTAAACAGCTACTTGGACTGACTTAAGTACTGAACCTAATTCATATATTCCTGTTTTTTGAACTGGGGAATAAATTTCAGAAAAAGAAATCTGTATTGCTCTGTGAATCTACCTATGACATTCATTCTTCTTGATCTAACTTCTTAGATGAAAAACTATATCTTTCCTGTTTGTTGGGGGACATCCTTCCTGAAAAGACTGTACATTGTTGAGTGAAAACAGAGGTCCCTTCAGTTACCTGTACTCCTCAGCTTACAACCACAATCAAGTCCAAAGCACAATATTGTTTTATTTCTTTTGCAGTTAGTATTATTTAAAAGGATGAAGAAGAGGCAACAGAGTATGACTGCCAAGCCACTCCCACCCAGTCACATAATCACCAAGCCACTCCCACCTAGTCACGACTGCCAAGCCACTCCCACCTGGTTACCCAACCATCAAGCCATGCCCATAAATATAAGGCACACCCACAGAATAGGTAGTAAAAATTTTGAAACCCACCACTGAGCTCCTTCCCTACTCACCACCGGTCCTGGATCACATGGCTGTGAAAAACATCTGAAAGGCTGTTTTTAAAGCATTTTTAAAGACTTTTAAAGGACTACTTTACAAGCTAGCAGCTGCTTTTCATCGCACCACTCCATGGGCTGAATACTTTGAATTGGCAGGCCATATCTGGCCCTCGGGTTGTAGTTTGAAAATGCCTGAGATACGGCTTCTGATTTATGGTCTGGTTTTCTCCCCAATATTGTTATACATTCTATGGGTACAGTTTGTGACTTTGAAGGGAAATGAGAAGTTGCAGATAATCCAAAATGCAGCAACCAGATTTCCATCAAGTGTCTCATCAAGAATATATGGCATCAGACCTGACTTAGTTACATGGCTCTCTACTGTTTTCCAAGGTTGTTGGTTTTTTTTTTACTTACAATGCCCTCTACTATTTGCTGCCCTCTATTATTTGCCACCCTCCCCTAATATTTCATTAACTGGATCCTCCATTCTTAGATTAATGATCTGCTTGGCTGCCACTAGAAATAAAGTTTGACTAGAAATAATTAAGATTAGGGACTCAGGATCAATTATTTTGCAGCTGATGTGTGATTTTTTCCCCCCAACTGATGTGCTTTTAGAGAGGATTGAAAAATTGAAAACTATCTTTATATTTAATCCTATTGGCCTTATGTCATTTTTTATCAGTTGTTAATTTTATTGTTTGTAGTGTATTTAAATCACCAGATAGCTCTTACCAGAAGTAATATGACACAAATATGTCACTGTTTTTGTGACTTTTAGTCAGTGAGGTATCCTTACAAGGGTGAAATCAACTTACCTTCGCTACTGGTTCACATATGCAGGGGTGTGTGCTTCGCTCGCAAGCACCACCTCCGGACATGCACAGGACCTCAAACTAGGTAACATCACCAGTACTAGAAGCTAGGACTAGCAATGATGATGTTACCTAGTTTGGGTAATGAAATGTCTGCAAGAAAACAAGCAAGGTCAGAGAGTACCAAGGACTCCTCATTTCAACCTTGAGTTACAAATATTCTCCTTTATTGCTTCAGAGCTGTGATGGTGCAGTGGTTAGAATGTAGTATTGCAGGCTAACTCTGCTGACTGCCAGCAGTTCAGTCCTGCACAGCTCAAAATTAACTCAGCCTTCCATCCTTCTGAGGTTGGTAAAATGAGGATCTAGATGGTTGGAGGCAACATGCTGACTCTGTAAATGGCGTAGAGAGGGCTGTAAAAGCACTGTGAAGCAATATATAAGTCTAAATGCTATTGCTATTGTTTTAATCAATGTTGATTCCTGGCAATTGCCTAGACAAGTCCCTGCAGTTTTTCTTGGCAGATTTTGGAAATGATTTGCCTGCTTTTAGAACTCAGAGAGAGGGACTGGCCCAACATCGCCCGGATGGCTTTGTGCTTAAGATAAGACTAGAATTCATGATCTCCCATTTTTTAGCCGAGGGTCTTAACCATTATACCAAACTGGTTCTCTATAATAGAAAATATATTGTAAAAATGAAGGAATAAGGTGGTTACCAAGAGTATCTGAACTTTCTCTTATGCCTTCCTGCACGTGTAGCTTCTGATATTCCAGACTTTCACTAGAGGGAATTTTGTAACATGCTACATTTTCGTAATAGTGCCAGTGTTTGCTATGCTGCAATTGAATGAATACTATCAATAGGCAAATGTATTTCTTTTTTTTCCCTAAGCTATCAATGAAACTAAAAAAAGAATTAAAACACATTTCACACTGTCCCCATTTTGAAATGGGAATATACAGTTCCAGGTATGTCTGTGCAGGAAAGCTCTTCTTTTTAACTTTCCATCATACAAAATTGCAATTCCTAACAATAATGACTAAGCGGGGCAGTTTTTTTTAAAGAAAGAAAGCCAGCATACAAAGTAAGATTTACCACCTATGACTAGGTGAGAAACTCCGTCATTATTCAGTCTAACCACTAGTGACAGTTTAGGTGAAACCAAGCCAGTTAATGAAAAATTTGTTATGAAGAATTTCCAGCCCACCTTAAGCACATATGTGAAACAATCTGCAACTCCTCTGAGGTTTCAAGATGCACTAAACTATACAGACCCTGCAAAATTCTGCATTCTGACAACATGTTAAAATGCCATTTAAGTCCTGAAGGAGATGTCTATCATATTGTTGGTTCATCCACACTTCAAGCAGTTGCATGGAAAACATTGAGCAGTAGATGCATTGTGAACAAATGAAAATACATGCTGTGTCTTGTTGCCACTAGATACAGGTAGTCCTTGATTTACAACAATTTATTTAGTGACTGTTAAAAGTTACAATGAATATGAAATGAATGAAATAAAACTGTTAAAAGAATACAATGTGATTTATGATCATTTTTCACACTTTACGGCCTTTGCAGCATCCCCATGATCATGTGATCAAAATTCAGATGCATGGCAACTAGTTCATATTTATGACCATTGATGTGTCCTAAGGTCATTTGATCAGCTTTTGCAACTTTCTGACAAACAAAGTTAATGGGGAAGCCGGAGTCACTTAACAACTGTGTTACTAACTTATCAACTGCAGTGATTCAGTTGGGTTATAAAATGGGGCAAAGGTCACTTACCAAATGTCTCACTTAACAACAGAAATTTTGGGCTCAAATGTGGTAGTAAGTAGAGGTCTACCTGTATTGCAGGATACACCTTCTATCCTGAGAGGCCAGATGTTCTTCACCCCACATTAAATAGATACAAACATGCTTTAGATCAACTTTTATACTTCACATTTGATTTTTTTAAAGATACAGCCATTTTTTTTTCTTGCAACAACAACAACCAAAACTCCTGTGGCATTCAGAAAGCCCTATTGTCATCTGCACAAATGGTGCCCATTCCAGGCATGGTGTCTTACTTTCAAGGTCAATTAGGCCAGTTTGAAATACGGAAAACAGGTTACTCTTGACATGGCCTCTTCTGCTTTTAATCCATTGCCTCTGGTGGCTGTCTCATGCTGCTTAGTAGTAAGACTTTGAAAAGTATGGGATTTGTTGGCAAGAATTAGCTTTGTTAGTCCCACTTTACTTAGGTAATTTTTAATACTGCTGTTCCTCATTTCTTATCAATTTACAGGGTGGTAATTTGTAGAGCATGCTTAAAATTCACAGTGTGGTTTATTTGTGTATATGAAGTTCTTTACTCAGGCTTCCTGTAACACAGAATGGGCAACCTTGTGGCCTCTGAGCACTGAAGGGCATACATTTTACACATTGACATCGTAACAGAAATCAGGTTGAAATTTGGGTTGGAGAGGATAACGGGGTTTACTCAACGTAGACATGCTTAGTTTATCAAGGTGATACAAATAGCCATTTAATTTAGTTGGAACCTAGGGATTGGGGGGATCATAAAAACAGAGCTCTGAAACCCCTTGCAGTTGGTCCATCATCACTATAGACAGTCTAAAGCTAAGAAACGTCTTCTAGAAACTTCTCTGCAGGCTTCTCTTAGGCTTCCAGTCCTATAGTTGAGGTTACTGCCAGATTACAATGTTCTTTCTCTCACTTTGATTTCTGCAACTAAAATTATCCACTGGAAAGTAAATTTTCTTCTTCAGCAGAAAGTTTTTTTTTCCGCTGATGTACTATGCTTAGATTTAAAAAAAAATAATGTAGATTTTTCCTTGTTAACAGGGAATGTTACAAAAATGACAAAGCAGCAGCAATTTTCCAGTTTGTGGGTCATTACGACAATCCTTTATACCACTTGGAAAAGATTTCAATTCATTCCCTAGAATGCTGAGCAGAAAAAAAAAGATGTTTTATGACTGATTTTGGTATTTCAAGCAACAATGACTTGGTTCTTGCAGTTAGGGATGAAGAGCTATTATACATAGAAGTCTTTCTTTTTTCTTTCTACTTTTTAATTTTTTTTCTTCCTTTCAGAAATCAAGTAGGAAATAACTCAAAGCATTGTGGTTTTTTTTCTCTAAGATGTCACCCTTAGCTTTGAAACTCCAGCCTTTTCAAAACTGAAAGGCAGAAAGAGAGAAAGCTTTGAGTATTCACCCATCTTTTCTTCCATGCACAGCAATGGAAACACTGTGTTTTCACTTCTTCTCCAGCAAGTTCTCTGTTAACTCAGCTAAACAGAACTGCTCAGTCAGAAGTGCTCTTGGCTTCATTTCTGGCTGAGAATATTTCCTGTTGTCTTGTGAGTTGTCACCTATCTTGTCATCTAAAATTAACATTACTGAAAATCAAGAGAGGCATCATTCTATCAATAGGTTATCTAACAGCACCTTATATTTTGAAAACAAATAAAATAATTTAAAAACCTAAATGAATAATATCAGCAGAAACACAAAAAGCTTACCTTGCAGTATGGCTTATTTTTTTAAATAAAACAAACCCTGTGACAAGATAATAAGCATTTTTTGTATGTTGGTATTATTCATTTAGGTATCTATGCCTTCCTTCTCATAACTATTTTTCTGATAGCTCTGTAATTATTTTTCCATTTTTGCTTAGCGCATTTTTCATTGTGGCCATACAGAGAAGATGGCTGTGAATGCTTATGGCTCTATTTCCCCTATTTCTGTATACACCACAGTGCATTAAGAATTTAATTAACTTCTTACTACTACTATTCAAACTTCCATTTTAGTAGATTTAGTTCTATTGAGATACAGGGGAGTCAGCAGAAACTAATAATAATTCCCAGATCCCTATCTAGGACAAAAAACTACTTTAGGAAGGAATAGGCTGGAAAAACTGGCAAGCCCTGATAGATATTACAAATTCCCCTGATCTTCTGACCAGGGGAGCCAGAATAGCAGCATGCCCAATTAGAATCCCAGAACCAAGCTGCAGTGCCTTTCTGGTAGTACATCTCTCTCAGAGTTCCACCACCAGTATCCAACATCTCCTATGGCCAAGAAGAGATTGGGCTGTCAGGGTTCCAAATAGCATCCAATATAAAATCATGACATGGGCAGCAACGTTCACATGAAGCTACTCACATAAAACTCAGGCAAAACTGAAATAATACAACTAATCCTCCTCCCTTGATGGAAGGTCCCTTGTGCCCATGGATATTCTGACCTTTGCCAATTCCTTGCATCGCAGGAATTGATCCACAGGTTGAGATAGCAAAAGTAGGATTTACGGATAAATTTTTATGGGACACAAAATGAAGTGGGTTATGTTTGTTTGGCCTGGAAAGGAAGGATGCACTTAGGTGGCAAGGGAGACAAGCAATTGTTTATGGAGACCATTTTACTTCTCTGATGCCATTCCTGCCCTCTGGAGTATCATTCCCTTGGAGTTTCATCCCGCTCCAACCATGTCATGAACTCCAAAAAGCAGAATTTGTGAACAGACCAGGCTATTTATGATTCTGCTGGTAGATAAAGGGTGCTGGTTTGTGATTTTGGGGGGAGGGCGTTCCTTCCCCCCCCCCCGTCCCCATACATTGCACCTATTTGTTTGGTATTGCATGTTTGTGGGAAGTTTTTTAATTTATTTAGGTTTAACTTTATGTGCCAACTTGAATATTTTTATTTAGTGACCTTCAAAATGATTATTGATGTTAAAAGCATTGTTTTTGTTACTTTTCATACATGGTTGCCAGAGAGATTATATCTAGCCATCACACTCCAGTTCATGAGAACTGGTTGATAAGTTGTGGTATACATTACAGAGAAGTGTAAAACTCATATTTTCCTGTTTGTCCAGGCAGAGAATAAAAGAAAGTCCAGAACACATCTAACAAGATTTTGCACACCCAAGACAAAGTCAGTCTGGCACTTCAGTTACTATTGGTTCCTTTTTTCATAACCTTATGAGCATAATTGAAGTTTTAAAATGCAAAAAACAAATCTTCCAAATATGTAATATATACATGTCCCTACTTAGTTCCATAGGATTCTGGGCACAAAGTTGTATTATAGCAACCCAGTTCTAAGCAGGCACATGACTAGTAACAGACCCCCTCATATCTTGGACATAAATAGTTTCAACTTCTATCCTCAAAACGACCCTATAGGGCACTGCACACCAGAACAACTAAACACAAGGACAGTTTTTTCCTGAATACCATCACTCTGTTAAACAACCAATCCCCACAACACTGTCAAATTATGTACTAAGACTGTATATCTATTCTTCTTCTCTTCCTTCCTAGTACCTATCTCTTTCCACTTATGACTATAACCATGTTGCTTGTATCTTTAAATTTTATATTTTTATTTGTTTCCTAGTATTACTTGATTGCTTATTAGTAATCTGTGACTATCACTGTGTTGTATCTTATTATTCTTGATGAATGTATTCTATTTTATTTTTCTTTATGTACACTGAGAGTATATGCATCAAAGACAAATTCCTTGTGAGTCCAATCACACTTGGCCAATATAGAATTCTATTCTATTCAATGTCTGTAAATTAACAAAGTCTTTAAAATTATTTTAGTAAACTATTACATATTATATAATTTCCAGGGGAAACATTCTCTAGGTCTTACACTTTCGCCATCTATAGTTAAGAGGGATATCAAGCTAGTTCTCCTTATGTCTTAAGTTCTCAGTGTAATACAACCAGGACTGATTTTTCTAACTTTTAAATGCCTTCTAGTTCAAAGAGAAATCTTCATATGAAAGAAATCTTGCCAGTTTTAAGTTCCAGAATCACTGAATATCTCAAGGATACCATAAAACTGGAGAATGGCCAGGTTGGAAGAAACACCTAGTCCACCGTTGCCTAGTGCAGTAATCTACTAATTTAAATTAAATAGTAGGATTAAACATAACATTAGTTAAACGTAACTATTGTATTATTGATGTTGCAACTTGTTATACTTTTTATCTTTGTTAAAATAACACTGCTTTTTAAAGATGTGTGGACATATCCTAATTGTCAACTACTTTGCAATTTCTCCTTTTGAATGATAAATTATTCTTTCAACCTTATACCTAATCTAGATAGTACCTCTGGGTTACTAAGAAGAAAATACAAAGTTTTTTGTAGGAATGTGTATTAACTAACAATAGGCAGCACAATTTGTGGGTGCTTTCATTAAAGTCCTTGAGAAAAAAACCAGAAATTATCCAGTAAATTTTTTGATAGTGGTATTTAATGTTGGTAATTACAAAGACAATAGCCCAGATTCTTACACACACACACACACACACACACACACACACACACACACCGACTCTAGGCCACAGACACATACTTTATTACAATTCACAGAGGGATTCTGCAAAGTGGCTTTCATATTCTAGCAGTGATTAAAAGAACATCTACACCTTTTCTCAGAAACCTCAGTTCAGTGTGAGTTTTCCCAGGTTGGTTTTGCTGCATCAATTCAAATTTTGCCTTTGCTGTATTTACAAGAAAGGTACAACAGCCCATTTTTTGTGCATTCTGGACCTCTATGTATGAGTTGAGCTGTTCCAGTAATACAAATTACTGTTTTGCAAATAGGAACACTTACCTAACTTTGAGAAAAAGTGTTGGCACTGGATGATAATTCAGGCATGTATGCAGTTCTGGATCTACTTGTGAATGACAATTTTATATGGTAGGTGCAAATAGCTGTGATTATTTTGAATCAAAGGGAGTAAAAATTGGGAGTGCGCTCTGCTGACTGCAGTGACAAAACTAGCAAACAGGAGCTAAACACTAGCCAACCTGCTAAAACAAATATAAGACCAGATTACTTAATACACACTCAAACTATTTCTAATGTTATATACAGTGGAGTTTGAAGAACTTATGGTCCATTTTTCAGTATTTCTGCTGGCAAAGCAGTTTCCGCTCCAGGAAGCAATTAACTGCAATATTAATCAAAACAAGACTAGATGGTGTGTTATGTAGAAACAGCTCAAGGTTGATTGCAAAGCTAAGAGCAAGGAGCTCGTACCAACTACAGAACACCCATGCAATTTTAGCAAGAAAACCCTTTCGGAAAGTATCTGCATCATTGAGATTATTACAAATTTGGTTTCTGGGAGGAACAAGGTTGCAGTAATAGCTAAGCTTGTAGCATTTGTTTGCAAAACACACATGCAATATGGGTACCCACAATTGTTTTCTTTTATGGGGAAAACAGCAGCTATTGAGACAAGCATCCAGGAGACAAGAGTTTAAACATCCATTAATCAAACACTACACGCAGACAGTTTGGTGTAGTGGTTAAGGCATCAGGCTACAAATCAGGAGATTATGAGTTCTGAGCCCACTTTAGGCATGAAGCCAGATGGGTCACCATGGACCAGTCATATTTTCTCAGCCCTGGGAAGGAGGAAATGGCATACTACCTCCAAAATCTTGCCTAGAATACTATAGTCACCAGAAGTCAACATAGATTCAAAGGCAAAAAAGGCCAAGCAGCCTCATCACTGCTTTGAAACTGGAAAACATAGACAAATCTGAAGATCCTAAATAAGAATATCCAGGTTATGTTTGACTTGAAGGACATTAAACTTGGAGAATAAAAAGGGAGAGAGAAAAACAATATACATGGTTGCCATCTAGTGATGGAATGGAAAAATGTCAGTGGTCTGTTTTGTAGACTGCATTGCTATCTACTGTATACTATCAGAGAAATATGTTCCATTTCTAAAGTTGGTAAACTGTCTATAATAGCACACTGTCAGAATACTCATGAAGTTTAAGCCAAGAATTCCATGCAGTTGTAAGATTGTCCATCCTGCTTTAGAAGTTAATACGAGAAAAATAAAGAGAATGAAACATTACAAAAGCTATAAATGTTACCCTCTTACCCTCTATAAATGTTATTTTGTATGCCGATGCATATTCAAAAGGGGAAGGCTTCATTCATATTGCCATGGCTGCCATATTTTACCATGCACAGACACTCTGCTGATACCACTGGCTATATATCCGTATCTATCTCTATATCAAATCTCCAGCACTTAGAGAAAGTGTTGTAATACTTCCAATAAAGAGAGCAAGGGTTACAGTAGGCATTGTCAAATAAGGTTCATCTCTAAGTAGATTGAAAAAAATCCAGACAAAGACTGAACATGGGGTCTGCCTCAACAGATCCTCCATTGGATTTACATTATGAAAAACACGGGGCTTGTGATGGTTTTTAAGAGTGAACTCCAAGTAGGAAATCAGCTGGCATCTCAAGAATGAAAATGGAAAACTAAGTGCTGACACAAGTATACAAATATTCCCCCCCAAAATCCTCGGTGTTAATAGAATTACTATGTGATAGCCATAATTAAAATCTTACTATTTATTTATGAAATATTTACAACACATAAAAATAAAAGGTAATCCATCAAACATCGACATCTACCTATCTCAGGTCTTTGAAGGGCACGATAGGTTGATAGAAATGCCAAATCCAGTCTGAATATCAGGCTGACTGTGCAACAAAATATACAGTGTAACAAACCATAATAATATGAAGGAACTAAAGTACTCTTGGACTGAATTCTACAAAGAGATAAGCAATTGGAATTGGAATTGGAATTGGAAAGTTTATTCATAGGCCGCCCTTTTCCCTGGGGGGACTCAGGGCGGCTTACAATTCATGGGGAGGGGAATACAAACAGTGAGACATAAAACAATACATAATTAAAAATAGAACACAACATTCATCATTCGGGTGGGGACGGATTACAATCTAACCCCAGGCCTGACGGGATAGCCAGATCTTAAGGGCTGAGCGGAAGGTCTGGAGAGTGGTGAGGGTATGGATCTCCACGGGGAGATCATTCCAAAGGGTCGGAGCTACTACCGAGAAGGCTCTCCTCCGCGTAGTCGCCAGTCGACACTGACTGGCAGATGGGATTTGGAGGAGGCCTAATCTGTGTGATCTAATTGGTCGCGAGGAGGTGATTGGCAGGAGGCGGTCTCTCAAGTACCCAGATCCACTACCATGAAGGGCTTTATAGGTGGTAAGTAGCACCTTGAAGCGCACCCGGAGACCAACAGGTAGCCAGCGCAGCTCGCGGAGGATAGGTGTTATGTGGGCGAACCGAATTGCCACATAACATCCCAGACTTAACTATTGTTGATAATAAAGACAAAAATGTCTGGATAATGAACTGTTCTGACTCCCCCCGTCCCACACCAAAACACTCCAAGCCAAAGATACTTTACGGAATTTATTCACAGACAGACAGGTCCTTGGCAGCAAACCGGCACAGATAAGCCCTGGCAGCAATCCAGCCTGCCAAGCTCACAATAATGTTCATCCAACATTAGATAATGCATTAACTTCTGCAAGAGGGGCGTGTGCACAAGCAGTCCTTTTATAGTTTAGGGAGGAGCCTAATGACCACCAGCTGAGTGCAATTACCTCCTGTAACTGCGCAACTGTTCCTGACGCCTATTAGCTCTTCGGTGCCGGGCATCCAGGAACAACTCACTGCTGGCGTCCAGATGACTCTCCCTTGGCTCCTCCCCACTGCTCCAATGCATGACGTCCAGATCACACTCCCTTGTCTCCTCCCCACTGGTCCAAGGTTCAGGCGCCTCTTGGTGGCCAACCAGCCTCTCTGCGCCCTGCTCAGAGTCAGAACCCTGTCCAGGGTCCTCCACATCCTCCAGAGCCAACTCATAGGGCCCCTCGCTGTTGAAGTCTGGTGGCAGCTCCAACGGCTTCTGCTGGGCTGCAACAATGAACAATGAAATTACCTGGAGGCTTCAGAATACAGGTAGTCCTCAACTAATGATCATTTATTTGGAGACTATGGGCAACTTTTATCAGCCATTGCCACCTTTTAGATATCCTGAGATGTGCCTAAGAGGTCTAAAAGTTATGACCAGCATTTTGAAATACTGCTCCTACAGCACTGGCATAATATGGCAGGGTCAAGGCTAACCAGAAAGTATGTAAATTCTGCATTTTGAACCAAGTAAAATCTCTAGGTGGTCTGCAAAGGCAACCCCACATAGATCAAATTACAGTCATCCAAAGAATGTAACTGTCCTCAGTGTGTTCTGTGTCACAAATGATCTATCAGCCAAAGCTGAACAGAGACTCTCTATTCCTCTGGCAGGAACCCCAACTTAAACAACCTATAACAGGCTGGTTCCTCCTTTGCAAGCAGATTGTTTTTTAGGAGATGACAAAGAACAGATTTTCTTGAGCTGTAGGAATATGTAAAGACTATATGTCTGCTCAGAATTTGTGAGTGTTCTCACTAACAGGCATCTCCTAAAACAGGGGTCAACAACCCATGGCTCTGCAGCCACATGTGGCTCTTTCATTCCTCTGCCATGGTTCCCTGTCACCAGTTCGCACCACAATTTTGAGAGGAGCTTCCAGTTGGGAGGGGGGAAAGCACAGCACACCAGGAGGAGACTCTATGGCAAGAGGTGGTTTTCTGGTAAGCTCCACAATTGATAGGACTTTCGGTTAGAAGGAAAAAGACACCGCACTAGGAAGAGACTCTATGGTGGGGGAACTGGACTTCCAGTTGGCTCCAGAATTCAACGGAGGGCTTCCGGTTAGGACCTTTGTGGCTCTTTGAGTATTTAAGGTTGCCCACCCCTGTCCTAGAACTATGCAAGAACTGTTCCATAAGTTATATGAAAAACTGCAGATGACTTTCACATATTCTCCTTTTATTGCTTGCTTGTTTATAGTATCTATATTTTCCTGCTGTATTCTATATATGAACATGAAAATAAATTCCCCTGAGCCACCAGTTTTCTTTAACTTTTTATATGATTTATTTTTTAATCACTTGTTTATTTTACACTGTAGTCACTAGTTATTAATTATGATTGACCAATGGTATCATAATATGTAAAACTATATCAACCTCTGATAGTTTTGGATCAGAGGTGTTATGATTTTGAATTATTAAGTGGATATGACTGAAATTTGATTAAAGTTATATGGCCAAAATACTTTTTTTAATGAAGTAGCCCAGAAACTTTTGTTTTTACCTATGTACCTAGAGAACATTTTAGTGTAAATTAAAAGACCTGGTATTGAAATACTAAAGAAATAGAAAACAAAGAACAATATATTGTGATCTGCACATAAAGCCAATAACTGATTGAAAAATAATTAAATATCAACCAGATATAAATTAATTAGAGTAGTGCAATATAACCTTGTGTTACTGAGCATCTTCATAAAACACAAAATGTAATGCATCTCCAGAGAAACATAGAACATTATAGAAATATGTTCTGAGATGAAAGGACTAATCAATTCCACCGTAACTGTGATAGGATTATCTTCACTGTAGATGAATGTCTGATGTGTAACATATTCATATGAATGGTAGGAGTCATTTCTATCAGTTGCCTGCGAAGAAAATAATAAAACAAATTAACAGAGAACTAAAACAGCAACAAAATATCTCTAATTATTATGTACTCAAACTCACATTTTATTTGTGGAAAATGGTCTCCTCTTCCTTTTTGGTTTTAAGCATGAATGGAACCTCACCATTTCAGAAAAGACAGGAGTCCATTGATTGGATGACCACCAGAGGGGGTATTCAGCAGGTTCTGATCAGTTCTGGAGAACCGATAGCAGAAATTTTGAGTACCGTATTTTTCAGGGTATAAGACACACCCTTTTCCTCAAAAAAGAGACTGAAAATCTGGATGCATCTTATACATTGAATACAGCATTTTTTGGCCTCCCGAAGCCCCACCCCTTCACCAAAATGGCTGTGCATACCCTTATGGAGATTTTCAGAGAGCTCCTGGGGGCTGGGGAGGGCAGAAATGAGCAAAAAGTGGCCCGTTTTTTGCCCCCCCCTCCAGCCCCCAGCAGCACTCTATAAGCCTCCATAAGGCTATGCGTGCAAATTTTTTTGACAAAAAATGGGCCCATTTTTGCTTGTTGGGGGGGCACACCCCCAGGAGCACTCTGCAAGCCCCCTCAAAGCTATTCATGCCTTCTTTTTTTTTAAAAAAAAGGGCCATTTTTGGGAGATTTGCGGAGTGCAAAAAAAATTTTTTTTCCTTTAGGAAACCTCTTTAGTTAGAGTGATTGATGAGATTTACATTGATCAAGTGCTGTGCCAGCAGAAACAAAGTCTTAGGTGCTGCAGATTGTCAGTGATTTCTCTCTCCAGCAGATGGATAAATACACCAGGAAACATCTCCCTACCTACCTACTATATTTCTCTCTTTCTCTCTCTTTGTATCCCTTAAGAATAATGCCAGGCTATTGACATATGAAAGATTAAGGTTTTAGGTTCCTCTGATTTCTATAAATAGACTTCATAAAGACTCTGGCAAAATTGGCCCAGAGAATTTAGCTGCTGAATTTAAGCAATAGATATCCTCCTCATTAGTCAAGACATAGTCCTTCCCATTCCTGGAAAGAAAATACAATAACAATAAAGATAAATATTTACATTTTGTTGCATCTTTCATAAGTCAAAAGTCTTCCTTTTTGTCTAATGATAGGGCCAAATGCCAACACCAGATTTCTCTCTGCCTGCCTACAAACCTGTATATAGATCCCTGATCAGGCTTGGACAATCAATGTGTAAAGGCATTGCCCCCTTGTGGCAGCTCTTTAAAAAGGTGTAAGTCAAATTTTTGCCCTCAGAGGGAGAATTTTTAGAAAAACTAATATCACACATATACTTTAAATATGATGTTTCATGGGTACCATAACCACTGCAGTGAATCATTGATCTTCCAGGAAGGTTCATATTGCAGCATGAAGAAACTCCAAAAGGTCTTTTAAGGGCTATTTCTTAATGATGCCATTTTCATTCTCTGTGGAATCAGTTTGAAATTATTTCTAATTATTCTGGTATAAAAATTGTGTTCTTCTCACAGAAAACCTGCTACAGAGACAATCTAAAGTACCTCAGTAATAATCATAGGGATGATACAGTTGGAGGGCAGTGATCTACCCAGGTTCTATTGGGTATCTCAGTCACTGGAAACTAAGACTCCCATTTAGAGTAGAGTAGAGTAGAGTAGAGTAGAGTAGAGTAGAGTAGAGTAGAGTAGAGTAGAGTAGAGTAGAGTAGAGTAGAGTAGAGTAGAGTAGAGTAGAGTAGAGTACAATGCAATGCAATGCAATGCAATGCAATGCAAAGTAATGCATTGCAATACAATACAATACAATATAATACAATACAATAAGGCTTGGTTGCAAACCTGGCTTACACAACCTTTGTAAAGAAAATATCACAGCAGTGATTAAGGTACTTGTGAAACACACAGCTAACAATTCATTTCTTCCTTACATTTTCCCAGTTTCATGGTACATTATTAGATCTCAAACTTAAATCAACTTCTACTCCTTGCTTCTATTATTTGTTAAAAATTCAGAGGGTTTTTTGACTTTTGAGATCAGAATTTCTTTTAAATGTCAAAACTGAAGTCAGGCTGCAACTCTGATTGCTACAAGTTTACAACAGCCTTGTTTCAAGTTAGGAAGAGAGACATTTTCATCATTGCTGGAGCTGAAGAAATGGCAGCCAGAAAGCCTTGTTGTCCACTACAAGGAAGGCACAGGAGCAGAGAGAGAAAGGGAGCTTGTGAAGGAGTTGAAGTGTAAGGTTTTTACAGTAAATCATCTGAATGGTCCTTGGAACTGAGGTTACACGTATAAGCAAAAACTGCAGCAATCTGCAGAAAATATTTGCCTGTCAGCTATTCTTTGCTTGCAGTGTTCCCAGGCATGGTCAAAGGCACAGGATGATGCAAAGTAATGAACCTGCAACATTTTATTCACTCATTTGATAACACTTGATTTATTCAACTATAACAACGTGAACGTTCTCACATATACCAATGATGTAAGGACTAACCAATTATTGTGCCTTGGAGACTTGTTAGCCAATAATGATATAACACGTAAAGTAGGTAGAGCCAAAGAAGCTGAAAACACTATAAGAATGATGTTTCATGATTAATAATTTTGCTGTTGATTCTCATGTCAATTCTGGTTGCTCAATAAACTTCTGTTGGTTCAGCTATCCGTGGATTTGATTATTTCTTCCATCTTCAGCCTTGGGACCCTAAATGCTACATTGAAGTCTCCACTGCTCGGTGCCAAAAACTACCCTGCCTTTTAAAGGAGATAGATAGCGCTGTTGAAGTTGGGGGGGAGGGGGGAAGCACTCAAAATACAGTAAACCATCCAATAAACTAAGTGACCAAAGAATTTGCTTTGGTTAAGTAATGAGAATTTTCTGGCTGAAGAAGGAAAAGGAGCATCAGAAGGGAAATCAGATACAGATAAAAATCCAGCCAACAAATAAATGCATAAATAATATTTTTTCAAAACTGAATTGGAAGGTCATTTTCAGTCAGAAAGCAGTTCACCACAGAATATAACAATATCAAGTAAACTTGGAAAAAATGTGATTTAGGTGTGAAATTTGACAGCATTCCTACTATGGTTATTATTTAATGATTGACATTCTGCCAATTATATATATATAATATTCCAAATAAGAAGTTTGCCTGTATTTTTTACTGTGATACTGTAGCACATATTTGATATTTCAAGCTGATGTCTTTGTTTCAGTCACTGATCTGCACACATGTGTATTACAGAGAGGTTGTTATTACTGTTAGGCAGTGAAAGCCATTTTCGGTCTTGTCAAAACATTCTGTTCAATCAGTGTCATTTCTTCAAGAACAGCAATTTTTGTAATTATAGAGTTTAAGTTCCTCTTCTCTGAGTAAGGTAAAACCTCTGTTAATTTTATGTATGCGCATAACACAGAGCTAACAAGCTAATGTTGTGACAGGCTGTCATATATGCTGGGTGGCTCATTATTTTAACTCCACATTATTTCCACAGTAAATAAACAAAAAGAAATGGATTTCTTTATGTTCATATGAGTGACTAGGTCATGTGTAAATATTATTCAAAATGATAACTCATGCATTGAAAATAATGTATTGAGGTGAATAAATTCAATTCACTTTCTTGGACATTTCCAATAGCAGACAAAGAGAATAGCAAGAGATTGTATTGTCTGAAAAAAAATCTAGCTTCCTATATTGATACGGTCTTAATCCTTTATAATTCAGCAGGGTGTTTACTCCCAGTTTGGCCTCCCAAATTTTCAAAATATGCAAAATAATAAATGAAGAGATTGTGTTATGGTAACATTGAAATATGCCTAGTATTTTTTTTCAAAAATTGTCATCCTTTGCAAACATTCCAGGAGAGCCATGTTAGTCTACAGCTGACAAAAATCAAGAAGAGGCTGATAGCACGCTTTTAGACTGGCAATTTTTATTAAAAGGCATACGCCTTTGCGAATTAACAGCTTACTGCAACATGATCAGATGCAGTAAGTGTCTAAACTGATGTAGCTTTACATTGAGAAAAAGTACTGAGTCCTTCTGAAGCATCCATTGTTCATCCTTATTCTCAATGTGCTCATTAAAATGAGCACTTTCTTTCAAATTACTTTTCCACATTTTTTAATTTACTTGCTTGGAAGGTGCCAATCTGAAAGAATCCAGTGGAAGGAGCTTTGCCTTTTTGGGATTTAATTGAAATATGGAAAATGAAGGAAACTACATTGGAGGGACGGTAATGCAATAACAAGCAGGATATTTAAGCAAACTAGACACTTTGTCGGTAAGCTACACTCCATTGGTAAGAATTTCAGTTTGGAGGCAAATTTCCAAAGCGGCTGGGCCAAAATCAGTGTCAGTTGTGGACCAAACCCTTTGGGGACAGAAGTTCACAGAGAGGTCTTCACTCTAAAAGCAAAACATTCCCCAAAAAAGGTAATGCTAGAGAAATGGTAGAGAAAAGGAATAGTAGAGAAAATTATGAGATGTCTTGGTATGGGAAATTTGAAAACATTGTGGGCACTAGGGAGAAGGGTTGAGTGGGAGGAGTATGTTCCCAGATGTATCTTCTACTGTGGATTGTTTGAGGGCAACATGTGGCATTTGAGACTGAAAAGTTTTTCCATCCACGCTTTATATTAGAATCTGGATTAGGTGTCCAGTTCTTTGCCAGTAAGATATAATCATTTTATAATTAATTTTCTAAGCTAACTTGACAAAAGAATGGGTCAGAAACAGAGCTGATCAACTTAATTTTTATCTCACTTTATTAAACTGAAAAAAATAGTTCAAAAGAAATAACATTAGCTTTCTATCTTATTAACCAAGACAATTTAAAATAATATTAGAGACTGCAGTGCTTCAGGATTATTAAAATTATTTTATTATTATTATTATTATTATTATTATTATTATTAATTATAGTTATAATTATAATTATAATTATAATTATATAATTATATAATTATTAATAAATAATTATTAATTATTAATTATAATTAATAATAAATTATTAATTTATTAATTTAAATTATCAATTTAAATTATTAATTATAAATTATTAAATTATAAATATAATTATAATTTTATAAATATAATAATTATAATTTTATAAATATAATAATTATAATTATAATAAATATAATTATAATAAATGATATTATTAATTGTATAATAATAATAATAATAATAATAATAATAATAATAATAATAATAATAATCAAAAATACGTTACGATGTCCTAGGCCCCTGGGTGGGGTCCGACTAGTAACCAATGCCAAATCATGCGAAACAACTGGCCGCTGTGATACAATTGTATAATAATAATAATAATAATAATAATAATAATAATAATAATAATAATAATAATAATAATAATAATAATAATACAATGTAATAAGGAGAACTGAGTTTTTAAAAATTACTATGAGGTTCTCAAAAAACACAGAAAATCTAGTTTCCACTTCTTTTTCCTCAAGGAATGTTGCTAATAAAACTTTGCAAAGAAATGTTGCTATAATGTTTAAACAAAAATCAAGTACAGTTATCTCAAGTTATTAATGTGAATGGAATTATGGGACAGACAGAATAAATCCATTATGTCCACTATGTCAGCCATTATGCTAAACTTGAGTCTGAGGAAACAACGGCACAGCCTGCTAATTCAGGCAGACTCCCATTTCATTTGGTTGGATCTTTAGGGCCAACTAGCCCAGGAAATACTTCAGAACTGGCCACAGTATTCTAACTGTGATCAAATATAGTATAATGTGGTACTATCACTTCTCATTATCTTGATGCTATCGCTCTGTTTGATGCAGGTAAGACTGCATTGGCTTTTTTGGAAGTCACAGCATGCTGCTGACTCATATTTAAACAGTTTAACAGTTATTTCTGTTGAGACAGGTACCTTTTCAATACCTGTGCATTTGGTTTTTCTTGCCTAAGTCTAAGACCTTTTTTTTTTCACCACTTCTGAACTGTATCTTACTGGATAGTGCCCAATGCTCAAATCTATTAACGTGTAATCTACCATCCTTCTGAATTATGAGGCATGCCTCTTACCTTTCCAGAACGCAATGGACCTAGAAAGGTAAGAGGTGCGTCTCGCTTCTTCCCCCCCTACCTGCCACCCTTGCTAAAGGGATAGCAAGGAAGGGAACCAGGCAGGCTGCCTTTACCATAGAGGTGGGGTGGGTGGTGTTTTTTTGTGTGAGAAGGAACAGGCAGGAGGGGGTAATCGCATTGCTGGCCTGCCACTCTTTTTGCGGCAGGGTCTTTGCACGGGAGGGAAGGGTGGGGGGTGGAAGTGCTTTGCTTCGTCTGCCGCTGTTTTTGCGGTGGGCTTTTTGCATGGTAGGGAAGGACAGTGGGAATGCAATGGAGCTGGAAAGGTTCTTCACTAAAGGGACGGCAGGGAAGGGAACCAGGCAGGCTGTCTTTGCCATTGGAGTGAGGTGGGTGGTGTTGGGCCGTGAGGTGTGACTCTTACCTTTCCAGGTCCGTTGCGTTCCTCGCTATTGTGTCCAGGGAAGCCCCTGGTAAAAAAAAATCTTCTCGCGACTTCAAGAAGTTTGAACTCGTGAGAAGGGTTCTTTTTACCAGCAGCTTCCCTGGACACAATGGCAAGGAACACGATGGAGCTGGAAAGGTAAAAGGCACACCTCACTTCTCGCCTGCCCCAAGAAATAATAAGCCCTCTGCTATAATAAGCCCAAGGCCATATTTCATGGGGCAAAAGAAAATAAGACACTGTCTTATTTTCAGGGAAATGCGGTAGGATACCCTCAGGTATTAGACACCTAAAGTTTACATTTTGTTTAATCAACATTGTAGTCAGAAACTGATATTGTTTCCATAGGTCTCTTAGTCTCCTAAGAATCTGTTTCAAACTATCAATTGTTTCCCCTTATGTTATAATGGTCTGTCTCTTGCCTTATTAAATATTTCATCTCATCGATTTTTTCACAAATCTCACATGTACTTCTCTTGGAAGTTTGTGCCTCCTTGCATAGATTATGTGTATTCTGAAGACTTCATCTATCTCTGACTCCCATCTCCTGCTGGTCAATCTCTAATGCCTTTGCCAACAACTCTTTTATTATGTCTGCAAATCTTCCCCTTTCTCATCTTCTATATTCTGAAATCTTAAATAGTGAGCTGCTTTTTCTGTTTCTAGTAATATCACAGTATTTTCTAGCTCTTTGCTTGCTTGTGTCAATCTATAATTTGTTTCATCAACTTTTTTCTCTTCTTGTTTTGATTTCTCCTCCATTTTCTGAATCCTTTGTTCATTTTTTGTTATCATTTGCTGAAAGTTCTCAAATTTTTCCTCCATATTTTGTATTTTTTCTTTCCTCTCTCTCATATCATTTTTTACTTCCCCTACATCTCATTATGATTTTTTGTCATCCCCTTCTGCATCAACTGAAACATCGCCAGCATTTCCGTTTGGAATGTATTTGATTTCTCCAGTTGTAAAATGCTCTCTACTGATCTCTGATTAGATGGACTTGAGGAGGCCAGTGATGGTGTAGAAGATGCTTTCTTCCATATTTTGATTAGGTTTGAGATACTTGTCATCTTGGCAGCTAAAGTTGCCTTCTTACTCATTTTTCCCCTATTAATAAGCTAACAATAAGTACACTCATCAGCCCTACTAACAGTCAGTGACTAACCAACCAAAGGTTAACCACAAATAACACTCCAACACTTCAATATCCCACAGATATAGAAGAAAAACCAAAGCACTAATCCAATTCCTTCAAATTCAATCAACCTTCAGTATCTCAGTCAGTTAAATTTGTAATCCACAAGCCCCACTGTATGGAGTCTTTAATACTCCAATGTTCCAAGATATCAAGTTGATCCCAATAATCCACAAAGTTAATCCACACCGGCCATTCTTTATACAAAGGCTCAAAAGATTAAAAAATGAGGAAAGGAAAAAATATATTTATCCTTAGGGATGTCCTTTGTACTGTCTTGTCTTATCAATTTATATTTGTAATCCACAAGGCCTGCTATGTCCCCAGTTTTTAATACTCCAGTGTTTCAAGCTAATCCTGATAATCCACAAAGTCAATCCACACAAACCTTCCTTTATATAAAAGCTCAAAATTAAAAAGAGAGGGAAAAATATTTATCCTTAGGGATGTCCTTTACATTGTCATGTCTTCTGTCAATTAGTATTTATAATCTACAAGGCCCTCTGAGTCCCCTGCCTTTAATATTCCAACATTCCAAGATATCAAGTTAAACCCAAAGTTGTCTTCTTCCCAAATTCTCAAAACAAATTTTATCTTTCCACTTTTCCCTTCAGCCATTCAAAAATATTTACAATCCACAAAAATTATAAAGAGGTTCTTCTCTATAGCTGCCACCACTCACTTTCTCCATATTGGGTTCCAGAACAAACTCTATCTTCAGTCTGTCTCTAAACACCAGGTGCAACAATTCTCAAAACAAAGTGTACAAGTTTAGTCTTGTATTTAACTTAGTCGCTTCCAAAATATTTCTTTATATTTTATCTTTGCCAGTAGTTGTCACCCTTACTCTCTTTTTCCCTTTCCACTAAGAGTTTGTAGATCTAGAAAGAAAATGGAAGACTTTCAATTGTTGTAGCCAAAAGAAAGGGAAAAATAACTCAATAAAAGTATATTTTATCCATAACCATACCTTAGATAATGCTTGTCTTGTTAAAATACCCAGTCCAGTCTTTCTTTTCCCTTTTAAAGTTAATTTCGATTTGCTTCTCTCTCTATTCTGGTGGATTTGTAATCAGCTCAAAACTTTCATTCACCGCTTCCCTTTTGAGGGGGGAAAACAGTTTCCTCCCTCCTCTCTAGAGTCCCCCTTTCTTCCTAAAGGTATTTTTAGGGAATTTAACTTAATTCTGTGTAGAAATTAGGTAATCCTTACCCAGATCCGACACACTGCTTCACTTTCCACTTCTCTCTGTGCTTTCTTTGACCCAGCTGTCCCAGTTCTGGTTCAGCCATTAATGGCCATCTTCTTCTCCACCTATCAGGAAGATTTTCTGGACCAAGCAAAGTGGTCCGCTGTCCACATGCAATCAACAAAAAGTCCTTCCTATCTTCATTGCCCTTACAGGGTAACTTTTGTTCCAAAGACCTCCAGGCAGGCAAAAATTGATTGGGTTCCATGGAGCTCCACTTGCCACAACCATCTGGCCGTGACGTCAGCACGGTCTCCTCCTTTCTTCATTTCTAAGTGCTCACAAATCTCCTCTTTGATTATCTTTTCTAGGATTTTCTGAAATATTTATGGCATGTCTGTAGTTTTCTGGATCATTTTTTCCCTTCTTGAAAGTTGGAATGACACCAGCTCTTTCCAATCCTCTGACCCATTGGTGGGATTCAGCTGGTTCACACTGGTTCACCCGAATCGGTAGCTAACTGCCTGTGCAGTTTAGAGAACCAGTTGAAAATAAAATACAAGAGGGGTTTTTTTCCTTCTCTCTCCCTTCAGTTAATAGCTCCAGGCAGACAGCCAAGAAACACTTAACAGGCTACTTAATTGCAGCTGGAATGCAGCTGACATACGCCTTGAGTAAAATCAATAAACAACAGAAACTGACAGTATTAGGGCGGATTAGGAAACCTATCAAGCACCCATCTAGGGATGGGATTAGCCTCTTCCCTCAGGGAGAAGGACAATATTACAAACATTTTCATTATAAAGGGTATTAAGTAACAGTTTTGTGATCAGCTGATACTCTCTGGAGTTCCCCAAGACTTTTCATAGCTGCTGCAGTGTTGGCTACTTCTTCTTTCTTCCTGAGGGGGGGGGGGATATAGGAGGGGACAAAGATGCAGTTTGATCAAAGAGCCCATGAATTTAATGCATGTGTGGTCCATCCAACTGTATTGCCTCTGCTGTGAAGAACTCAATTTAGAACATAGAGAACATAGAATAATAGAGTTGGGAAGTGTTAATGGCTTTTGGCAGCACACCCAGGCTTTCAATTAGCCTGAGTAGTTCCTCTTAATTTCCCTCTCAGCTGGTGCTTTTGCTTTGGGGTTTTGACTTTTTTTTAAGGGCATGGCTGTTTTAAGTTTTCTGTATTGTTTTTTGGTTCCTGGCATTGTCCTTTTGGAGTATACTTCCCTCACTCTTTTTGAAAGCCTCTAGTGATGGAGCACCCACAACTTCTGAAGGCAAGCTATTCCATTGGTTGATTGGTCTCACCCTTAGGAAATTTCTCCTTAATCCTAGGTTGCTTCTCCTTTTGGTTAGTTTCCACCCATTGTTTCTGGATGGGAGGGCCAAGGCATGGGCACGTGTAGCAAGGAGAGGCCAGGTGAGATGAGGCACCCCTTACATGAATGACATTGAGGTGGCCACACCCACCCAATCACATGGTTCCACTCATTTCTTCCTTATTTTATTTTTAAAAGTTCAAATTTTGTTCAGAAGTCCAAGAACTATTTATTCAGTCCTCAGGTTGCCCTTCAAGGAGGGCATCACAGTTCTTTGTATCCCATAGGTAAACAGTGAGTTCCATTTAGATAATCCCAGAGGTTATCAAAAGCCTCTTTACATCCCTTTTACAGGTTCAAACTTCTAGCATAACATTCAGAGGTCCCTTTCATTAAATAGCTTCCTTATTTTCATAACTGAGACTCCAGTAGTCATGAGGTAGTTGGGAATAATCCATTAGATATTTTCACAGTCCTTCATATAAGTATTCACAGACTTGTGATGTTTCCTTTCATCAGCAGATGGCACTCTCAACTTAAATTTCAGTATTGCCATTAGTCAATTGTCATTTTAGTTGTAAATCAATTATAAAAAAGAATAAGTTTTATAAGTAGATTCCAGCATTTTAAAATGCCTTCCCAGTACCATGTCTTCCCAGTTTAAGAGTCCAATTTTCTGTATGTTTCAAAATGTATTTATTTTTCTCTCTTGCATCTTGCCCTTCCGGTCTGGTATTTTCTCAGAATGTTTATAGACTGTTTTTACAAATAGTTCTAAATTATTCCTTGGGGTTAAGTTTAAGGCAAAAAAGAATCCTCTCCCCCAGTTCCAGTCACTGTTCACCTACTTCTCTCCAGCTTTGCGGCAGTCATCTTTATGCTGCCTCTTCTCCTCACTGTGGCTGAGAGGGAAAAAGAGCCACAGATCAGACAGCAGATCTGCGACTCTCCGCGACCTCACAGGACACCCCTCTTTGCTTCACTACCCCTACAACAATGGTGGATTGCAGGCAGTACGCCCCGGTATGGGCGTACCAGAGCCTGCTCAGAGCACTGGGTACCCTTCTGGTACAGTGCTCCGGAGGGCCCACCCTCCCACCCACGCTTCTCACCTGTCTTTAAACTCTTTGGCGCTTCCACGCACATGCACAACATGCACAGCGCCTGTGCGATGCTCTGCCGAGCAGCTGGAGCATCGCGGAGGCTCACGGAAGCGTCGCTGGATGGTAAGATGCATGTGGAGGATGCCGGGCCCCATTGCAACCATACCGTTGATCAATGATGTGCGGTGAGGGTTACCATTGGTGAGGCAAGAGCGCAGCAGCGGCGAGAAGCAACGTCCCCACCGCTGTGTCCGACAGGCGTCTCGCCGCTGCCACACTCTGCTGCCTCGCCCCCCCTGCCTCCTCCGTCCCCGCTGACATTCCAAAAGGACATTCCAAAAGACTCAGGCCACTGAAAGTCAGTGTCTGACTTTCTACAGAGAAAGGTGCGTGGAAATCCACAATTGCAACATGACAAACGTATTTAGGAGAGCGGGATCACTCCAGTTCGCAGGTGAGCAAAGTTGGGGCGGGGAATAGCGAATCGAGGCAAGGGGTAGCAAGGACTCTGGGGAGCTTTTCCACCTTCCCCGACTGAGCTGGGGGGAAAAACCACGCAAAGAAATTGAAGGTGTTTCTCCTCCGCCGCCAGAGTATCGCGCCCCGCTGACCTGGGCGTGCTGACCTCCCTCCCCTTTAGCTCCGTTTCCCCACACCCTCGCCTTGCGCGTCCAGACGAACCAGGCATGCGGGTCTCTGATTTAAGGGCCCGGGAGGGGGGATCAAAGAGAGGAATTCCCAGACTGCGGTCCTCAAGACGCGGACCCATCCTCAAGGATTAGGTGACCAGGGCAAAGGGCTCGACCGTCGCCACTCTGGCCACGACGGTTCAACCCTTCGGGATTCCCCGTAGCCTCCTCGGAATGGAGCGCTAACCTCGAAGCTGACCCTGGGCACCACTGAGGAGCAGCAGAGCTGGGATCATTGCCGCTCAGGTGGCCCCCACTGCCAGCAGCTTGGGTGTCCTGGCTCCGTCTGTACTATATATACTATATACTATAAACTATAACTATAACTACTTCTCGCCGCCATTGCGCTCCACTGCCTTGCCCCCCCTCCGCCTCATCCGATGAACAATCCTGCTGCCCCGGCCTGCAGCCAGCTCAGCACCGAACGGGGAGGAGGAGGAGGAGGAGGAGAAGAAGAGCGGTGAGTCCTTGTGCTGGCTGGCCGGCCAGGCGGGGAGCAGGTCGGGCGGGGGGGCTGGCTGGCTGGGGAGGGGGGATCATGGCTGCTCAGGTGGCCCCCACCACTGCCGACAGCAGCTTGGGTGTCCCGGCTCCATCCAAGCTGCTTCTCGCCGCCGTCACGCTCCACCACGTTGCCTCCTCCTCGTCCTCCCTGCTCGGTGCCTGGCTGGCTGCAGGCTGGGGCAGTGGGAATGTCGGTGCTTGGCAGCTCCCGCAATGCAAAGTGCCCGGTGGGGCACTTTGCATCGTGGGAGCCACCAAGACCCAGGTCTGCAGCAAAGGCGCCAAGCCGCCCAGTAGAAAATGCCGGGCAGAGAAGAAATTGCTGCTGAAGAAACGTCGGCTGGTGGCCCAGAGCAACCTCTCCAGAATCACCCTCGATGGAAACTGCTAGATTGTGCAGTCTCAAGTGCTCTTGCACAGGCATGATTCGCTGCTCCCAGATCAGGAGTCGGGAGAATCAGTGCCTCCTTTGCATACATTTTTTTTTGCTTTTTAACCCTTTCTTAACTTTTAAAAGGCAAAAAATTCCTTATGCAAAGGAGGACCCGAGTTCTCTGGCCTCTTCCTATAGTTAACACTGAGCAGACACCAAGCCACTGTGACTTGGAATCTGGTAGCAACTATCCTGGCTTTAATTATTTTTTAAAAATTCTTTAAAAAATTTTCCTTTCCCTCAGGAGACTGGTAAGGCCCTGCCTCCCCTGCCTCTAGTGACTGCACATCACTGCCATTGATCTGGAACCCACCAGGTGCCTTTGGCTCTTCTCGGAGCACACAAACAGGGAGAATTCAGCACAGGGAATGCAGAGACTCGTTCCTTGTATATGATATCGCCGCAATGTCAACCATTGTCAACCAGTGGACCCTGGTCTCTGGCTGGTGTCGCTTAATGCCAGGTCCATAGTACATAAGGCTCCCCTCATTTACGACCTCATACAAGAGGGTAGAGTGGACCTAGCATGTATTACAAAGATCTGATTGGGCCATGAGGGGAGTGTTCCCCTTAGCAAATTATGCCGACCAGGCTTCGGGTGTTTCACCAGCCGAGAGCCCAGGCCAGGGGCGGGGGGCGGCAGTGGCGGTGGTTATTAGGGAAAGTCTTGGACCTCAGGAGGTCACTGTGCCTCAGATAGGTGGGTGTGAGTCCTTTTTTGTGAAATGGGGCCTTGGAGTTCAGGTGGGCCTTTTTGTTACGTATCTGTCTCCTTGCTATGTTTCATCGGCCCTGCTGGAGTTGCTGGATGTGTTAGCTGGATTGGCGGTTGATTTCCCCAGGCTTATGATCCTGGGGGGTTTCAATCTGCCTTCCATTGGTGAGAAATCCGAGTCAGCTTGGGAGTTCATGGCTTCCATGATGGCTATGAACCTAACTCAGTTAATTCAAGACCCCATCCATAACAGGGGACACACACTCGACCTGATTTTTGTCTCTGGGCAGTGAATGAATGATCTAGATTTAGGGGATATTTCTATCCAACCCTTGTCATGGTCTGATCATTTCTTCATCAGGTTGACTTCCATACTGCTACCCCTCGCCGCAGGGAGGTGGAACCAACTAGATGATTCTGCCCCAGGCATCTGATGGACCCTGAAAGGTTCCTGAAGGAGCTTGGGACTTTTCCTGAATCCCTTGCTCACAGCTCTACTGAAGCCCTAGTGGAAGCCTGGGATAGGGCGGCCACTGGGACCTTGGATCACGTTGTGCCTTTGCGGCCTCTGACCCAGTGCCAAACCTGGGTAGCTCCCTGTTTTACTGAGGAGCTCCGGGAGATGAAATGCTGAAAAATACACCTAGAGAATGGTTGGAGGGCCATCCGGTCTGAATCTGGGAACTGGGAAAGACCCCTTGCAGGGTAAGGCTGAAGAATTTGTTCAGTATCTGCAGGATAAAATCGCTCAGATCCAGACAGGCTTGGACTCTGACTGGGTAGATTTGGGCGAGTCAATGGGGATGAATCTTGTGGAAACTATCTGGGATGAGTTTGACCCTGTGACTCCCAAGGGCATGGACAGGATTATGGGGAGACTCAGTGCTGCCACTTTTGTGCTGGACCCGTGTCCCTCTTGGTTAGTTTCAGCTTCCCAGGAGGTGACACAAGGCTGGCTCAAGGCGATTACGAATGCTTCATTGAGAGAGGGGTTCTTTCCCACCGCCTTGAAGGAGGCGGTGGTGAGGCCCCTCCTTAAGAAGTCTTCCCTCGACCCCCAGTACCTGGATGAAGCTGCCTACCTGGATCTGTTTCAGTCAGGTTTCAGGCCTGTGTACAGCACGGAGACAGCATTGGTTGCATTGGTTAATGATCTCTGGCGGGACTGGGACCGGGGCTGCTCCTCTGTCCTGATCTTATTAGACCTCTCAGCAGCTTTCGATACCATCGACCATGGTATCCTACTGCAACAACCCGGAGGGTTGGGAGTGGGGGGCACCGTTTTACGGTGGTTCTCCTCCTACCTGTCAGATCGGTCACAGTTTGTGTTGACTGGAGGACAGGGATCGACCCCGAGATGTGTCACTTGTGGGGTGCCCAGGGGTCGGTTCTCTCACCCCTCCTGTTCAACATATATATGAAACCGCTGGGCGAGATCATCCATGGTTTTGGGGTATGGTATCATCAATATGTTGATGATACCCAACTTTTCATCTCTACCCCAAACCACCCAAACAATGCCCTCGATGTGATATCCCGATGCCTGGAGGCTATGCGGATCTGGATGGGGACGAACAGGCTCAAGCTCAATCCCTCCAAGACTGAGCGGCTGTGGTTTCTGTCATCCCAATTTGTGCATCTTGTTCCATCTTTGATGATAGGGGGAGAAATTTTAGCCCCCTCAGAGAGGGCCTGCAATCTGGGAGTCCTCCTGGATAGAAGGAGTTTAGAAGAACACCTGATGGCCATGACCAGGGGGGCCTTTTACCAGGTTCTCCTGGTACGTCAGTTGTGCCCCTTCCTGCATTGCGATGCTCTGTGCACAGTCACTCATGCCCTTGTCCTTTCTTGCCTGGACTACTGCAATACTCTCTACATGAGGCTGCTCTTGAAGAGCACCCAGAGGATTCAGCTGGTCCAGAATGCGGCCCTCTTTTAGGCAGCCTGCACTGTTTGCCAGTTGTTTTCCGGGTGCAATTCAAGGTAGTAATTATGATCTTTTAAAGCGCTCCATGACTTAGGCCCAGGGTACCTGCGAGACCACCTACTGCCACCAGTAGCTTCCCACCGTCCAGTGCGATCCCACAGAGTTGGCCTCCGCAGGGTGCTATTGGCCAGACAGTTTCGGCTAGACCCCCAGCAGGAGAGCCTTCTCTGTGGGAGCGCCTTCCCTCTGGAATGAGCTGCCTACGGAGCTTCGTATAATCCCCGACCTCCGGTCCTTCTGACGCACCCTAAAAAGTTGGCTTTTCCAGCAAGTCGGCCTGGCCTGAACAGAATAAAATAAATGATTTATTTAATTGTTAATTTTAATCTAATTTTTAAATTTTTATTGTTAATATTAATTGGGTTTGTTTTTGGATACTTTATTTAATTTCCTCTTTAACTTTGTAATATGTGTTTTTTTTTTAATGTTGTACACTGCCCTGAGTCCTTTGGGAGAATGGCGGCATAGAAATCCAATAAACAAACGAACAAACGAACCAGAAGTCCTGGGGGGGAGGATTTGATTTTTAATGGGGGCAATTTGAAAATGAGCTATTAACTGAATTTTTGAAAGCCCATTAATTGTTTTTATATATTTGTGATGAAACAGCTGTGTTTTATTTACCTATTGTTGTTTTTGTTAAAGTGCATTTCCTAGGGTCTGAAAAGGATATCCCAGCTGGGGGGAGGAGGGAGCAGCTGCCAGCCCAGTGGTGGGATTCAAAATTTTTTACTACCGCTTCTGTGGGAGTGGCTTGGTGGATATGGTGTGGCTTGGTGGACATGGCTTGGTGGGCATGACAGTGGAAGGATACTATAAAATCTCCATTCCCACCCCACTCCAGGGGAAGGAAACTACAAAATCTTCATTCCCACCCATTCCAGGGAAAGTTTACTGCAAAATCCCTATTCCCTGGGACTCGGGAGGCAGAGAATAGATGGGGGCAGGGCCAGTCAGAGGTGGTATTTACCGGTTCTCAAAAATTCCACAACTGGTTCTCCCGAACTGGTCAGAACCTGCTGAATACCACCTCTGTGCCAGCCAATTAGATATGTTCCTGTTAATGGAAAGGCACACTCAGCCTTAGGCAACAACAGCTCTTTATTGTAACAGAACAAGTATGTACAATCCAGCAAAGGTTGAGTCTGACAGCAGCCCTTTTATAGGGAGCTGTCAGACCCTTCGACTAATGAGATTGAATCTCTGTTCCCACCAGAACAGAGGACCTTGATGGAAACCACTATAACAGTTGCTAATATCTAACACCCCTCTCCTCTTAGATGGAATCATCCGACTGATAACGTAGTCACGCAGGTAGGCGGGCTTTTTGGTAGCTCTGCCAGACCTGTGCAGTTCAGTCGGAGGGTGTTATTCGGACAGGTTGGACGGACCTGTTGGCTCTGCAGCTTCAGTTGGTGGAAGCTCCTGGAATCTTTCACAGGCCGCGGCTGGAGCTTCTAGAGCCGGTTCACCTGGAGCTCGCTGCAAGCTTGCAGCACAAGTAGATAAGTATCCCGGTGCCTTCAGTTTGAGTTGGCTGTGGAAGGAGTGACTTTGTGCTCCTTTTGCGTAGGGCTTTGGCTAACTCATGCAGGAGTTACCTCTGGCTGTCTAAGAGTGGAGTTGGAGAGGCAGCCATGTTGGTCAACGTGCCTTCTCCAATTCTGACCATCTTCGAGCTCTACGACATAAAAGCGAGGCCCGGTGATGCCTATCACTGTGGCAGGAATCCACAGAGTTCCCCCGACGTAGTTGTGAGTGTAAACTGAATCCCCTATGCTAAAATTCCAAATTTTGCTTGTGGAGTCTGGGGGCAATGCAGCAAAATAGTTTGGGTGTAGCCGGTCTAAGTGGGACCTTAGTCGGCAACCCATGAGAAGCTCGAAGGGGCTTCTCCCCGTAGTAGCGCTTGGTGTGATGTGTTGAATTAGAAGATAATGATCAACCCGTGTTTGCCAATCTCCCGTGCCCATCCTGGATAGGGCCTCTTTTGCAGATCTCACCATTCTCTCCACCTGACCATTGGAGGCCGGATGGAATGGCATGACCAGGGCATGTCTGATTCCCTGTGCTGCTAAGTAAGTCTCGAATTGCATGGCCGTGAATTGGGGCCCGTTGTCAGAGACCAGAACATCGGGTAGGCCGTGTGTGGAGAAAAGTCTCTGTAGTAACTTGATGACCACTTCTGCCATAGTGGAGGTCATGAGGACTATCTCTAGCCATTTCGAGTAGGCATCCACAACTACTAAGAATGTCTGGCCATGAACTGGGCCAGCAAAATCTATGTGCACTCTAGACCATAGTGCCTGAAGTCTCCCCTACTCCTTAGCGGGCACCTCTGGAGGAGCTGATCTGGACTCCTGGCACAGTGTGCATATAGCCACCCATTCTTCAATCTCCCTGTCCATGTTAGGCCACCACACGTAACTCCTAGCCAAAGACTTCATCCTGATGATTCCAGGATGCCCTACGTGTAAAGCCTCTAATACTGCAACTCGCAGTTTGGGTGGAACAACGACCTGGTCCCCCCACAGCAAATAGCCATTAATAATAGACAATTCATCTCTTTTACAATAATACATTTTGAAATCAGGCCTCACAGGCCCATTGGGCCACCCCCTCTACACCCAGTTCAAAACTTGTTTGATGGTGGAGTCTCTTGTAGAGTGGCGGGCAACATCACTAGATGAGACGGGACCAGTCTCTAAGCAGTCAATAAGAAGGACTGGCATCTCGGGGGTAGAGTCTGCAAGAAGTTCTGGCAGCGGGCAGCAACTCCAGGCATTGGCATGGTCCAAGGTTGAGCCTGGATGATGGATGAGGCAATAGGTGTAGGCCACTAGGAAAATAGTCCAACTGGTCATTCACGGCAATAATGACACAGGAGTAGGTCAGTCCCCAGCCAGCAAGCCCAGTAGCGGTTTGTGGTCCATGATGAGTTTGAAATCATGGCCGTAGAGGTACTCATTGAACCTTTTTACCCCGGCCACTGCAGCCAAAGCCTCACAGCCCAGCTGGCTGTAGTTCCGCTCAGCAGCAGACAAGGTCCTTGAATAATAGGCTATGGGTGCCTTGGTTCCATTGGACATGCGGTGGCTGAGGATGACTCCGACGCCAAATGGGGAAGTGTCGCAAGTTAAAACAAATGGCAGGGTCTGGCTGTACTGAACCAGAAACATGTCTGCTGACAGTAGTCTCTTTACTGCGGCAAATGCGGCAGCTTCGGCTCTGTCCCAGGACCACTTTGCATTCTTTGCCAGGAGACAATACAATAGCAGTAGACTTAGCAGTAGACTTATATACCGCTTCATAGGGCTTTCAGCCCTCTCTAAGCGGTTTACAGAGAGTCAGCATATTGCCCCCAACAATCTGGGTCCTCATTTTACCCACCTCGGAAGGATGGAAGGCTGAGTCAACCCTGAGCCGGTGAGATTTGAACTGCTGAACTGCTGATCTAGCAGTAGCCTGCAGTGCTGCATTTAACCACTGCGCCACCTTGGCTCTACGATGTAAGGGCTCAGAAATGGTGGCTTTCTGGTTTAGAAAGACGCTGTAGAAATTAAGGAGCCCAAGGAACGCTTACAGCGAGGTTTGATTGCGAGGTTTGGGGCGTCCTGAATTGCTTGAATTTTTTTAGTGGTCAGGTGAATCCCAGAGCCGTCGATTAGGTACCCTAAGAATTAAACCCTTGGCACGTTCGTTTGGCATTTTTCTTTTTTGAGACAAAGGCCTTTGTCCCTAATTCTGGTCAAAACAATCCTTAAACGTTTGAAAAGTTGTGCCTCATTTGCAGCCGATACCAAGATGTCATCAAAATAGGGGACGACTCCTGGAATCCCCTGCAAAAGCCATTCCATGATGCTTTGGAACAGTCCAGGAGTGATACTAACTCTAAATTGCAGGCAGTGACATTTGAATGCACCCCTGTGCATCACAATGGTTTGGGCCTCTGCTGTAACGCCATCTAGAGGCAATTGTTGGTATGCCTGTGCCATGTCTAATTTAGTGAATACTTTGCCGGGGCCTAAGGAATGTAATAAATGCTGTACAATGGGTACAGGGTAAACACTTTGTTGTAGCGCTTTATTGATTGTGCATTTGTAATCCATGCAGATGTGGACAGACCCGTCAGATTTGACAGGTGTCACTATAGGGGCCTCCCAGCATGCGTGATCAACTGGCTCTAGGATTCCCTGGCCTATGAGCTTGTCAATTTCCAGATCAATTTTAGGGCGGAGAGCAAAAGGTACTCTCCTGGGTTTTAACTTGATGGGTTCCAAATTAAAAGAGATTGCAGTCCCCACAGACTTACCTAGATCGGTGCCAAAGACGTCCTCGAACTCCTTAAAGAATTCTTTGTCTCTCTTATCTTTTAAGGTGTTGATACTGGTCACTTCTAGGCCCAGGGCTTCGAACCAGTCAAGCCCCAGGAGGCTCTGCAGGTCACCGCTGACTACCATCACTGGGAGCTGGCCACTGAAGTTTTTTAATTGCGCCCAGAAGATGCCCTGGCCCACGATGGGGACTCGCTTCCCCTGGTAATTGGGAAGGCGGATGTCAGGGACGCGAAGATGCTGCTTCTTCAGGCTAGGGATAGCCTGCTTGAGTGTAGACCATGGCATGATGGTCAGTGATGACCCCGTGTCGATCTCCATCTCACATGGAGAGCCCTCGATAAGGATTGTGACCTTCAGCTTTTTTGGCTGCCTGGTGTGGACTTGGCCAATTGAGGTGTGGTAGGTGACTCTGGTGTCGCCCTCTGAGTGCCGTGATGGTGGCTACCATGCCCCTTGGTTGGGCCTCTGCTGTTAGGTCAGCTTCTGGGCTGCCAGGTTGTCATTGGGTGCTCGCTTCTGCAAACCTTGGCGATGTGCCTCTTTCTCCCGCAACGCTGGCATACGGTGTCGCGGAAATGGCAAGACGTTTTGGCATGGTCTCCTCCACAGCTTGCGCAAGGCAAGAAATGCAGTTTGAATACTGTGCATGCAGCAGCTGACATCTTCATTTTCTGAGCTCTCGGCCTCTACAGCCTCGCAATGTACGCATGCGCTCTTTCGCGCGTCTTGTGGAGTGCTTTGGTGCTGCAGGGTTTCTGTAGACTTAACGGCAGATTCAGATGCCCTGGCTTCATCCAAGGCAATTTGTAGAGTGAGATTAGATTTGGCAAGTAATCTCCTCTGTAAATTAATGTCCTGCACACCGCATATAATGCGGTCAAGTATAAGTTCATCTAGGTCTCGGAACTTGCAGTACGCTGTGGCCTTTCTTAGTACCACAACGTACTCATTGATTAATTCGCCTTCCTTCTGATTGTGAATATTAAATTCATGCTGGCAGATGTGTTTAGACGGCTTGGGAGCGTAGTGTGTCCTCAGCGTCTGCTGGAGCACTGACCAAGCGACTGATTGTAGCAGCGTTGGCTCTAATACGTCTTTGGCTGTTTCAAACACTTCCCGTCCACAGTAACCCAGGAACATGTTCTTCTTGCGGCCTTCAGAAAGGCCCATGAGGTCGTTAGCTTCAAGGAAGCAGTCGAACCTCAGAATTTAGGATTCCCAGTGCTCAGTGACTGGGTCGTATGGAGTTGGGGGGCGTGCATGGCCATTTTGTGTTCTGAGGGCGTTTTGAGTTTGCCTCTCAAAAATGTCTGCTCAAAGCTGCACTGAATTTACTTGCTGGATTGCTACACTCTTTTTGGTTTGCCTAGTTGCCTTCCAATCCCACCTTCATCGCCAGTGTTAGATCAGGTAATGGAAAGACACACTCAGCCTTAGGCAACAACAGCTCTTTATTGTAACAGAACAAGTATGTACAATCCAGCGAAGGTTGAGTCTGACAGCAGCCCTTTTATAGGGAACTGTCAGACTCTTCGACCAATAGGATTAAACCTCTGTTTCCACCGGAACAGAGGACCTTGGTGGAAACCATTATGACAGTTGCTAATATCTAACAGTTCCCACTAAGGATCATGGGATTGGCAGAGTCTCTCTTTCCTGTGAGTTTTGCTGCTGGCTGGTTGCAGGGAGAGCTGCTCTGTGAGAAGAGTGGATGGTTGCTGGGGGAAGCCCAGCAGTGAGGATACAGAACCGGGACTCAAGTTTAAGTAATAGTTAGATTCACAGTTATTTTTAGTCTGTGTTTTCCCAGTGTGTTTTACAAGACTTGTCCTCTTAGAACAATCTGGGGCTGGGCCATGCATGCATCTATTGAACTACCAAAGCATTTCCGCACTAAGCTGCAGGTTCAAACCAAGTGGACGAGTAGCGGGGTTATTATTAAAACTTTATTCAATATAAAAGGAGTGATGGCATGGCTTTGTGGTGAGACAGAAATACCCAAATTAAACCCACTTTGCAAGAAAACTGCTGTTACCATTTCCATCTTCATATTTAGCTGAATGTGGGTTTAGTGCTGTGCTGAAGAAAAGAAATTGACTGGATATCACTGAATGAGGAGACATGCGAAAGAAGCTGACTAAATTGGAGCCTAATATAAAATCTCTCTGCAGCAGGCATTAAACACAAGGATTTCACTAACTTAAATAGACTAAAGCTGCAATCCTACAACATTTTCCCAGGAGTAAGCCCCATTGAAGACAATGGTACTTACTTTTGAGCAGATATGCATAAGATTGCATTGTAAATATGATCTTGAGGTGAGCTCAATTTGTATTTTGAATTTGTTAGGTACCTTTATTTTAATATGTATAGTGATTAATACGATCAAAGTATTATAGAAAAAGCTTTCTTTAAAATTATTTTATATTGCATTTCATATATGCATTTCAGTTCTCTATTATATGTTTTGAAATTTTATTTGCTATTTTTTAATATCCCTTCATACTATTATTTTTTAAGTTCCTCAGTACGTCTACTGTTCTTTTATTTTTCTCTTTCATGGATGCCATGTTCTTTGGAACCTTTTTTAAACCAAGTTAATGGCCTTTTAGGCTTCCTCTGGGTGAGTTCACTTTTTGAATAGTAAGAATTATATGTCATAGGGGAGGCATCAGGATTTTAGAGATGGTTAGGTGGGGCATTGCAAAAAAAAAAAGATTAGGAACCACTGCTCTAAACCTATTCATACAACCATCATTCTCATGATATATCAGACACACATTAGTTTTTCTAATAAATAGGGCTGCCGTATCTGCAAAAATCCAATCACTAAATGATAGTGAGAATTACAGAAGGAAAGCTCATTCTCTTGGTTATTCAAATCTGTTTGCAATCTAGATGTAATTATCCTATGAAGCCAACTTTGGATATCCCTCTGCCCTCCTCTGAAGAAAACTAGAGTTTAACAAAATTTGTGGGCAGTTTGTATTTCCACTGACAATAAATGGTATCTCAAACTGCACCCAGGCAAAAGAGATCTTAATTTATTTTCTTCCTTCTTACAAAGGATGAGCCTGTCTCTTCCACTCTAACCACTTACAACAACAGTTAGAAGTACTGAAGGAACCTCATTGTTGCAAAACTGTTGATACTGTTTTCTTACGTCCAAAGGCTTATAAATAGAACAAAGTCAACAAATTGATGTTTTGGAGGTATTTTTTTCCTTTTGCAATACTCTTCACAGTAGCAATTGTGGAGAGTTAACCTTTTTTTTTTTTTAGAAAAAAAATATTTTGAATGTAAGGTGGGAGGAGATTATTACTACATGAACTCATGTGTTAAAGATTAGCATTTTGGCACTCCCACAAATGAGATTTACATTGCTCTCCTTTAATTACATAAATAGTAAAAAAAAATCTGAGTCTCACGATGATCATGGAAACTTACATATTGGACATTTTGTCAGACCTGGAAGTCACCTTTTACTTTTTGGATTTCAGGCCTGGATTTTATGTTAGGCTAGGAATGTTTAGCTGTGCAGAAGTACTTACATGGAAAAGTACTTTATTATTTATTTGTTTTGTTTCAATTTATTTGTTTCAATCCAGTTGAAGAGCTGAAGATCTACATCTACTGCTGAGAACCATTTCTAATCCATATTCTTTGGATTGGGTTATTTGGGGGGGAAAGCAGCAAAATAACTTCAGAATTACTGGGAAACTGCATGACTAAGAATCACAAGCTATGTCCTTCAGATTACACTACAGCTATTTAAAACTTCCCAGGTTGTTAGAATATGCAAAATGTCTCTCCCACTCTCCCTCAATAATACAGGTGGTCCTCAACTTACAACCAGAATTTCCATTGGTAAGCAAGGTGGTGGTTATGTGAGTCGTGCTCAATTTTACAACATTTTTTGCTGCATTTGTGAGGAATGAAAGTATAGTCTTTATTGTCATTGTACAAAATAAATACAATGAAATAAGACTTGGAATTAAGGGTTGCAACATGGAGTGTTCATAAAGGAAAGAACTGGAGAAAACAATGAAATGACTATTGCAAGAAATTCCTTCTTCTCTCCTATCCCTGCCACCCACTGGTGATATTTCCAAAACTAACAAGCCATGTAGAACTCATAAAATGCAGTTGGGATATATTAAACTATTGACTTTTTATTGCTAATTTTCAAACATTAAACAAATATAATATTCAGTTTTATTAAAATGTGTACATGTGTAAACTTATAGTTTCAAATGATACTTATTTTAATAACATAAATAAATAATCAAAATGCATGATTACTGCAAGAAAACAGTCACTAAAATCTTACACAATTACATCATATTATATTCCTTAAAATATAATACTTAAAATATATTTAAACTATATCCTAAAATATTCCTATAAATAAATCATATAAATTACATCCAAATATATCAAATATAACAATAAATTATTAGTTATATCCAGTGGTAATACTCATTAAAATGCTATGGAAAACATAGAGATTCTTTGAATATACATCTTCTAAAATATTCTCAAAAATATTCAGGTACTTAAATATATAAAAATGTATTACTTGCCAGGATGCTATCAAAAATTCCACTTTCATAATTGTTACTTATTCAATTAGAGCTCCAAGGGAGTCATTAGTTGCATTGAACCTCCTCTATAGCTTCTCTAACCAGAAAATCATTAGGTGATCTGGCTGGTATGAGGCCATTTGTGGTCCAACAGATCTGCAGGATACCAGATTGAGAAAGACTTCCTTGTTCTAGAAACAGCTAATAAATCTAATAATAGGGGGTCAAGCATAAAAATACTATTTTCTAAATTCATTTTCTTGCAAGGATGCTTCTAAAAATAAGAATCTCAGAGTAGAAAGGGGCATCCAATTTTTATAAATATCCAGTATGAATAGACACTTCCATGTAATTTGTCTACATCATAATTGGGGGATCTATAACTTTCTCCAACTATAGCTCTCCAGAGGTATTAGGACCACATCTATGGCATAGCATAGATGAATAATTGCCATTTTAATCATTTTGAAAGGTGTATATAGCAGAAAGGCTGCTTTAAGTTTTACTGTACTAACTCTCACCATCCCTGATCCACATACAGTATGAACAAGATCTGATAAAGAGTTTAAACCAGTGACTTTTAGTTGAGCACAATTTTATATTACTGTTCTGCACATTAAACACTCTAATACTATGACGGTGGTAGTTCAAGAGGAGCTTTCTGAATTCACAATATTTTTTATACAAGGATACGTGACTGAAAATGCTACTGATTGAGTTTGCTGTGAGTCCAAACTAACCATCAGCTTAGCAGCAGTCCCATTGTTGAAACACTTTTAGTCTGTCCTCAGCTTAATCAATATTAAATTCTCCTTTATATTATAGTTAAAATTCTTTGACATAAAAAACATCATTTTCTCTTACATTAATTAGGCCTATTGTGATAAAATAATGGTCAAAATGTTTTTACAAAATAAGTTACTTTAATTATTCTTACTCTGGAAAGAAGTAAATAATTTGAAATACAGTATATCTGAAACCTCAGAAACTGCAGCATCCAAAAATATTTGTAATTTTTTTTGTATCATATGAACAAAGATTTTTGCAAACTGATCTTAACAGTGACCTATAATATATATTGCTTTTTCTTCAGTATACGAAAAATATATCATAATTTTGATTATGTTTTGTTCTTCTTGCCTTGGGCCTGTTCTTGCTGTCTTTCAAGTGCACGCATCCCTCAGATAGTCATACAGGATATCAAGTTCACCAACCATTTTGTTCATTCCATTGTCTCCCAACTGAAAAATCATAGAAAAAGTATGGTCTTCAACTGGTCCAAGTACATACTGCTTTGCGTAGAACTTTATTTGGTGATTATTTTTATAGTGTGTGTTACTTAATATAGAATGGCCAAATATTGCTCGTTTGTTTTACCATGTGGAAGGTAGGATTTTTTTTGTTTTGCTTTTGGACCAGTTGTGTTATCCCATATGATAGAAGACATAAGACATTCCGTCAATTATCAAGCCTATTTAGCGTAATCATGGCCTTGCAGAACCTAATTCTGATATCTCATATACACAACATCAAATAAAATATAATCAAAAATTATAAAGACTTACAATTTTAAAATAACCTATGGCTACTTGAGTAGCAACTTAAAAACAAAAATAATTAAAGAAAGCTATATTAAATATATTTGGACTTCAAACTGTCGTAATGCAATTCTATAGCTACTGCAGATTTTGACCGATCTTAATAGAAGTGAAAGCATGAATTGGAGACTTAATTTTCTATTGAAAAAAGATCATAGCTCCTCTGACTGATAGCTGTACTGCATGTTTACCTACATCATGTAAAAAACCCTTCCCAATATATTGCAAAGAGAGAGCTGTTGCATTTGCCATCACCAAGATTATTGTTTTGCTCTGATGTTGTTTGCCATCATAGTGAAAATATGCAAAAGCAAATATGCAACAGTTCAAAGTTTGACAAAATAACATACTCAAATCAAAATACAAGATGTTGAAAACAACTGAAGAAATGGAGGGTGAAAGAAAAAATACAAATAATGTGGATTCAACTATGCTACATGTCAACTTTCCTCAATTTCATTCTTATCTTGATTTAACATGGTCTACCTTTTCTCTAATAATGTATCTACAATCCCTGAAAGCTGGTCAGAACTATTCTAAACATTTAATTCAACCTTCCATAGTGACAAAAATAGACAGCATACCTCCATTTTGTCATCAATCTATTCTTAAATTACCTGTTCTAATTTATCTGTCATTCTTTTCAAATTTCTTTCTATGTATGTTGTATCTTCCGGTGGATTCTGAAAAGGAAATATATATTTATATATAACAATGTGGTTTGCATTTCACAACTCTTTCTTTTTACTTATGTTGAACTTTAGAAATCTTGGATGTTTTGATTTGAGGTTTCCTCTGTTAGAGTTATCAGCACCAGAGCTATGGTATTAGATGTAGATGAAGATATAGATGAAGATGTAATGTAGGTGTACTATAGATAAACAGAGGCTAACTCAATTTGCAGTTTGAAACCATCCAAGAAAGAAAAAGAAGTGGACAATTTGAAGAAGCATAGGGAACAGATAAAACCATCTGAAGTTTTCTCCAAACTGACATTTCCTTTACATATACTGAAATATTCCTCCCACCATCATCTGCAATGAAATGGTCTGACTGGAGAGAATGTTTACCCAATATACAATTCTTATTATGCTTACACAATTACGCAGTTCTTTAACCAATGCCACCAAAAAATATATTACTTCTACGAAAAAGGGATTTTGGTTCTTCCAATCATGGAGAGTATGTGTGACAGTATCTGTTACTCTTTTCATTAAGTAGCAACGTTCATTCATCTGCAAAATAAACAGGCAAATATATTGACAATTGCAGGAGGGGCAAAAAGGAACAAGTAAGAAAACATGTGTTATGTTGTCCTGAGCAAAAACCACAAGGTGCATCCTAGCATCCAATGGTCAGGATGTAAGTATGTAATGATTAAAATCATGTCACTATGTCCGTCTCAACATTTTGACAGTTTGCTGCCATCTGGAGGAGTGAGTCTTCGAAGCCAAGATAGCCATAACCCTGCACCTGAAGGCTCTCCCATTTTTCAGAGTTGCACATGTGATGTATATAAAAAAGGACTTTGATCTCAAAATTACAGCTTCTGTTTCACTTTTGAGAGATTTTGCTGCAGAAGCCTAAGTTTATATTGATAAAAAAATTAAATTAATTAATACATGTTTAAAATAGAGTCTCACCATGACGTTGATGTATAAATTCTGTCCCACAAACCTGTTAACTGTGTCCCGATCATTAGCACTTGCCTGAAAAGAAAAATAGGAAAATTGTAAGTCAGAAAAAGGAGCCTTTATCTTTGTGGAAATCCTATTTTGTAGCTACCAATTTACTGGAACTACAGTAGCTTTCTAATTTCACCAGGGAATTGTAGAAACCAAGAAAAAGGTAGAAATAAAAAGGTACATTTTTATTTCAGCTAGCCATAGATTCATACACTACATTTTGTTTTTTTTAAATAAACACAGTAGCTGATTTCTGCATAACTTGGTAAGCAATATGCCATTACTGACAAACCATGGCAGAATCACAAATTGCTCTAAGTCAAAATTAGGCAAACCAATATGAAAATGTGGCAAAAAGAGTAAAACTCAACAAAATAGGAAACCTGAGGAATTTGCTGGAGAATCTTGACATGGAAATCACAGTATATTGTAAATATTTAATAAATCTGAAATTTACAAGATTTATAAACAGAACATAACAGGGAGCAAAATTAAACAGCTGACAATGTGCAGAAAGCCAATAAAGAAATGGACATGTATCAGGCTGCTACCAGATTACCCTGCAGAGACTTCTGGATATGTTCCACTGAGTTATGGCTTTTTCAGATTACACTTATTATATAGCCAATTTTTGAAACCCTAACTCCCCAGGACAAATCCAGCTGTCACAAAATAGCCTGTCTTTTCAGAAATAAAAAAATGGCAAAAAAAAAGGATGAAAACTGGAAAATACCCATTAGAACAGTCCTATAGCCAATACTCTGGCATTATGCAAAGCCCTCTGGTTTTACCTCTTTGGCCACAGTATAGGTCATGTTCTTGAAGGCAAACTTCTCAAAGTGACGTGGGTTAAGCCTGCAGGACTTATAATTCCGTGTGCCTTTTTGGTTCAAGGGCAAAGGACTTGAAACAGTGAGGAGGAAGAGGTAATAACAGTAGAACACCCAAAGAAGATAGCATCTTGTCCAATTCTTCCATGGATCCATGGTTCCAGAATAATGGCAGACAGTCCTGGAATGTCTCAGCTACAACCTTGGACTTTGTAATAGACACAGAAAAGTAAGATTACCCCCAAAAGACACATAAAATGAATAGTTCTAGTCTAGTCATATCTATAAAACAGCAAGGCATATACATTAGTACTTACTTGAATTTTTTGGATGCAATTTAAAACAGCTGAAGATACTCTTATATAAGTGTGTGTGCATATCCATTACTTCTGTACTCAGACAATAGAGATGAGTTAAAATGACATCATAAGATCTCACACTTTCCACTTCCTGACAATTTATTAACCACAACATTTTTAAAAAAGTCACAGATACAGTAAATTACTTCTGAAGTGTCCCAATTGATGATGATGGGGGTAAAAAGGGGTTTTGTCACCTTGATATGTGCAAGTTAAGGTCAACCTAAATGTGATATCATGCTTTAAAAATGCAAATTACAGGCGGGAAAGACAATATATCTGGGCCAAGCTCACAGCAAAGGGTTAAACCTCTCTTGATTTTTTTCCCATCAAGATCATTGCCACAGATCTGCTATTAGACCTTGAAAAGATAAACTGATGGAAATTCAAAGTATCTCTGGTTCAGTTCTGTGGTTGCTAGATTGCAGACAATATATTCTATAACATGGAAGAATATCTCTCTTGAAATAAGACTAGTTTGCATTTTGTTAGCTTTCCAAGAGGTACTAAAGCCAGAATTATTTAGAAAACTTACAAAAAATGAATGATATCAATGCTATTTGGACTGCTGCTGTTGTGGTGAGATATTGTGAAATATAGGTAGTCCTTGACTTATGAACACAACTGAGCCCAATGTTTCTATTGCTAAGCAGAAGAGTTGTTAAGTGAGTTATCTCCATTTTACAACCTTTTTTGCCACAGTTATTAAATGAATCACTAAAATTGTTAAGTGAAACATGCAGACATTAAGCAAATCTGGCTTCCTCTGTTGGCTTTGCTTGTCAGAAGTCAACTGTGAAAATTACATATGGTGATGACATTTCCCCAGGACCATACATGCCAGTTGCCACGCACCCAAATTTTGATCACCGAATCACGGGGTTGTTGCAATAGTTGTAGGTGTGAAAACTAGTCACAAGTTGCTTTTTCAGTGCCATTGTAATATTGAATAGTCATTAAGTGAATGCTTGTGAGTCAAGGACTACCTGAACATTCTGTTTCTTTCATCTTTACCTACTCCAGTATTGTCTACAAACCAGAAAGTGGAACAGACCAATCTTTATGGAAATTTTAGCCTCATGCGTATAGTTGTATGGGCTTTTTGTATCATTTTTAAAAGTCTTGTTTAAAAAGAGTGGAATTGTCTCCTCATTCCTTAGATGCTGTTTAACTGTTTAACTGTTTATTAAATTTATAGGCCACCCAATCCCGGAGGACTCCGGGCGGCTTACAGAAACAGAAATTAAGAGAAATTAAAAACAGATAAAAACACAACAAATTTTAAAAGACACAACATGCACCCAATCTAAGCGGGGCTGGACCTCAATCCAATATACTATGTAACAAAGTTACTAACCAAGAGTAATTGGTAAAATATCTTGTTAATATTCTCAAGCCAAAGGAAAAGATTATAAAAAAGAAAGCAGAAGGGTGAAAGCCAACTGTCCAAGTATGAACATTGAAAGGACAGGTTATACATTTTACATATACATGTTCAACAGCTTCTATTATTTTTCAACATCATTTGTTAAATCATTTGCAGCAACAATCCTTTTATATTTAAAAGTACTGAGTCTAGACTGATAGGATTTAGCATAGATTAAACTCCATGTGACAAATTGTGGTTTCAGTAATATCGAAAATATTTTTAAAGTGTTTATATTGTATACAACATATTTCTATGTTCTGTACAAAACATTACACACATACTTGATACATCTCCTCTAAAGGAAGAATTAGGAAAGTTTCTGAAACCCTGCTGGACATAATACAAAGCCAAAATAGATACTCAAGATATGTGTATTGAGAGTATGTTGAGGCCGGAAAAGTCAGGATCAACACTGAACATTCAGAACATGCAGGAAACTTTGTTAAGGATCCAAGAAACAATGGCAAGGATACAAAAGGCAATAGCAAATAATCATGAAGAAACAAAAAGATACCATGAAAAAATTAAAACTGAAATGGGAGAAATGAATGGGAGACATTAAAAGTATAGACAACAAAATAGAGAACATCCAACAAACTATAACAGAAAATGAACAGAGGATAAAATCAGTAGAAACAAAAATGGAACAAGTTGACCCAAAAATTGAAACAGAACAAAAATGTATGCTGACAAATAGGGACCTTGAAGAATCGATTGTCTTTCAAGAGGGAGAAGGTATCATATTATCTAAGATTCCAAAACATTATACAAGAGAAGGAGGAAGACCTCGGGGGGGGGGGGGGATGGCAGTGATCTTTGCATAAATTTTACAGAAAGACAAACAAGATGTCAAAAGAGACATAGATGAAGTGTACAGGGTGCACACAAACTATGCACAAAGATACAGACTGGCCAAAGAAGTGCACATAAGATTTGAGTAAGAGCGATCAGAGATGAAATGTACAAAAAAACCAGAGAGGAAATGAAAGCATAGAAAGGGAAAGAAATAATAACACTGAAGCAAATACCATGTAGAGTGAGAAATCAGAGAAGACAATATCAGTTCTTAACAACCCAACTAGCCAAATATAAAGACATGTTCAGGTGATTAGTGGCGGAAGGCATCCTGATTACATGGCAGGAAAAAAATTTAAGATAGACATAGTGGAAAAAGCACAAGAATTCTTTGAACACCATTTTGTAACTGAGGAGGAACAGGAAAGCAAAGAAGAGGTGGAAAGTAAGAGTCAAGAAGAAGACCTAACAGAAGAAAAAGAGAAGGAGAGAGAGAAGAAAAGAGGATACAAGAAAGGGAACAAGCCTAATGGGAAGGTGCAAAAGGAAGAGTCCAAAGAGAAACTAGAAACATGAGAAAACAATACAAGTAAACCACAATAATTTCCATAAACATAAATGGACTAAACTCAGCAAGGAAAGGAATGCAAACCCTCACAAAATTACGGAAGTTAGATATAGATGTGATATGCCTCCAAGAAGTACATATCAAGAAAGAACACAGTAAACTACTTGAAAACCCAATAATGGGAAAATTATACACAACACTAGCACACAAGAAATAAAATCAAAACTAATATATGCAGATGAAGACGGTAGAATCTTAGTGATAGAATTAGAAATAGAGCAAAAAGCAACCCAACTCACAATAATATATGCACCAAATAATAAGTAATATGAATTCTATAAAAAAATACATAACAAAATAACAGAAATGGAATATGATCATATTTGTATAATTGGAGACTACAATGCAATTGTGGACATTAAAAAAGACTACAAAAGCAATAAAAACTAAAACAAAGAAAAATATATTGCCAAAATCATTATTTGAAATGGCATCAGAATTTAACCTGCAAGATGCATGGAGAGAGACACATGGGTCATTCAGCTAGTATACATTTTATTCAAACCCACACCAATCTTGGTCAATGATAGATATGGCATGGATGACACCAGGACTATGTAAAGAGATAGAAGAAATAGAAATAGAGACCAATAGTTGGGTGGACCACAATCCAATAAAAATAACATAGAAAGACCAGAAAAAGAAAAAGAGATGGATGATAAACCAAAACCTATTAAAAGAAAAAGAATATAGACACATTTTAGACAAAGAACTGAAATTATTTTTCGCAATAAACAAAAAAGAAGACACATCAGTACAAAATCTTTGGGACAAGCTTATATACGGGAACTAACAATAGCCTACATGGCAAGAAAAAATAAGAAAAGAAGAGTACAACAAGAAACATTACAGGAGGAACTCAAAGATACCAAATCAGAATTACAGAAAGATCCACAAAATAAGACTATAAAAGAAAAAAGAGAGATTATAAAACATAAACTTAACCGTGCAGGAAGAAATAGCTCAGAAAATTAAAATGGCCAAGCAAAACTATTTCAAGCGTGCAAATAAATCCAAATGCTGGCTATCATACAAATTGAAAAAAGAAAAAGAAAAAATAATAATATACCAACTACAAGATGAGGAAGGAGTAATACAACATAGAAGAGAGGAAAAAAAGAGCATAATACAAATATATTTCACAAAACCTTCTCCAAGATAATATAGCAGAAGATAAGATTAAACAATATCTAGATATAGCAACTATAAATCAAATTACAGATGAACACAGAGATGTTAAATAGACCAATCTCTATAACAGAATAACAGAGCGGCATTGAAAAAACAGAAAAATAATAAAACACCAGGCCCAGAGGGAATATCAGTCAAACTATACAAGAACATACAAGGAACATTAGAATGGTTATTATTAGAAGTATTCAACGAAACCTTAGAGGAAGCCAAAATACCGGTAACATGGACAGAAGCAATGATAACCCTTATTCGGAAAAAGGAAACAGACCAACAAAAAATTCAAAACTGTAGACCCATTTCACTACTAAACACCAACTATAAAATATTCACTTCAATAATATCTGAAAGGGTCAAAAGAATCTTAAACGAACACATCCACCCAGACCAAAACGCTTCCTTCCAAATAGACAGATCAAAAACAATTAAGGAAGATAATCATAACAAATTAATACAACAAATAAAAAAGGATCTAGAGAATTGGAAAAAATTACAACTGTCACTTATAGGATGTATTCCCTTTATTAAAATGAATATATTGACTAGAATATTATTCCTATTCCAAATTACCCCAATAAAACTAGTGCTCCCAGATTGAGCAACAGGAACTAGACAACATATTGCAAAGCATAGATAAAAAATTGATTAGGAAAATATATAAATTCTTGCTAAGGTATAAAATGGAAGATGAAAAAAGGGTCAAAGAAACAATGATAAGGTGGGCAAAAAACTTTGGGTATAGTATAGATCTGGAATAATGGGGAAAACTCTGGGAAACAAACTTGAAACTGACTATGTCTGTGGCATACAAGGAAAACCAGTACAAAATGTTTTACAGATGGCACCTCCCCGCCAAGCAATGCTTGGAAAGATGTTCCCAAACACATCACCGATCTGTTGGAAGTGCAAAAAAATCATATGACTTATTATAATCTATGGTGGAAGTGAAAGATGGCAAAAAAAATACTGGACCAAAATTAAAAAGTGGCTCAGAGAAATAACAGGAAATTATATAGATTAGAAACTATTTCTATTGGGTATAATTACAAAAAATTACAGTAGAGAAATACAATACCTAATTCTTTATATCATAACCGCAGCTGGAATAAAGTATGCCCAAAATTGGAAAAACAATTCAATACCAAAGGAAGATGAAGTGATAAGAATTTTTTTAGAGTGTGCAGAGATAAACAAATTGATGAAAGAAATACAAGGAAAAGAGGAATCGGAATATTATTTAATATGGAATAAATGGTATAAATGGTTAGAGGATAGAAACAAGTAGTAGGGAAACATAAAATAGTGATGTCATAGAAGTGTTAAGATATAGTGATAAGATAAGATATAATTAAGATATGTTAAGATATAGTAACTAAATGATAGCAAGTATATAATGTACAATATGTGTAAAGTGATATGCTGATACAAACGGTCAAGTATAAGTAAGTATGGAATAGTATATGCAAATAAGTAAAGAACAAGGGGACCACAAATGTAAGATATGAATGTATAGGTGGGGGGAACACTAATTGTAAAGATATACCGATATGGAACTGCTGTATGATTGAATTTTTTTATTGTTTTTTGTTTTTGTTGTTCCTTTGTTGTTTTAATCTATGTCTTGTTTGGTTGATGTGTTTAAAATAAAAAATAAAAAAGATATGTCCAATAGTGTTCGGTAATTGAAGAGTCGAAATGGACTATATAGGAGAGTATTCTTCCCAAAACTGTAAGATTGCAGCTGCTTTAAGTAAATCATAAATTAGATGATGGTGTTATTCAGAATGATTAATATAAGATAAAGAATTGTTTGCTGATCATCACTTCTCTCTACTTAATTTGAATTAATTTTCTCATATATAATCAGAAGAGCAGGAGTCTGAATCTTATATTGCTTAAATATTGTGCTTATTTTCTGAAAAACAGTTGTTTCTACATTATTATTTTTAAAGTATTATTTTAAGCCAGTGGTTCTCAATATTTTCTTCACCACAGTCCCCCTTTAAATACCATTTGTGTCATGGACCATGGCCACAGACCTCCAAGACTTAACTCAAGATTTAAATCATAACATTTCTTTAATCCTTTGTGGACCCACTGTGATGACATCGCATGTCCCCCAGTGGTCCACAGGCCATAAGTCGAAAACCACTGCTTTAAGCCATGTTATATGAGATCCCATCTAGAATATCATTAAATTGGTTGGAAATTGCTCTCCTTAATTCTATTATGCATATACAACTCTGCTGCGCTTTCTATAGTATTTTGAACATCAAAATGATGTAATCAGTTCATCCTGCCGCTTTCAGTTCTTCAGTCTGCCCTTCCCTGTTGGTTGGATCGAATCTAGGAGAACCAATTTCCTTGACTCTTCTTCAACCTTCTGAAAAATGAAAATGTCAGTAGGACTTCCGCAGAATTTTGGAGATCTTGCAATCTTGACCAAGTTGCTTTTGTAACTATTATTTCTTCCTGGAGTTCTCAGTTCAGTTAACCAACTTAGCATTACATAATTGTGTATATTTGTCTCCCAAGTCCAACTGAATTTTGAGCTATGTTGTTGTTGCTCTTATTGTTTTAAAGAGAGATTTGGCACTACTGATACCTGCCAAAGATTCAGTGTGTATGTTGTGATTCCTAAGCATTTTAATCTCTTCTTTGTTTAATGTGGATGAACTAATATATTCAAGATTACCCTACAATTTTTGCTAGGTCTAAAGTAACATTAACATATTGTAGCACTTACCACTGAAGAATTATAGCAGACATTCCCAATTGCTTTATAAACATTATGTAATAATGAAAGACATAACATAGTAAGTCCTACTTAGAATTTTTTTTCTTTCCAATAACATTTTGGAAATTTACCTTTTCCCATTTATAAACTAAAGAGTGGTTCCAAGCCACATATACATTTTGAGATTCTCAGTTTGGTAATAAGTCAGAATGGCTGTTACTTGCAAAAGTTAACCCACTTTAAAAGCAAGGAAACAGGACTTGCATCAAAGCCACAATAATCTCCCCCTTAATTTTAGTTTTCAGTCATTTAGATGATATCTCTTTTTTCTTTATCTTAGAACTTGTGCAGACTTATTCTGCACATATTGACCTTGGTGTATTCATATACTGTGAATGTTTCAAATTATGATTTGAAAATTTGAAAGAAAATTTGAAAGATTTCAAATTTTTGGATGAGATTTTGAAGGGCTAACATATCAAAGTAACAGCATCGTGAAGGCAGATTTTTTTTAATATAAAAAAGTTTTAAGAACATGAGAAGAGCCTGCCAAAGAACAAACAGATGAAATGGTGAGGCAAATGGGAGAAGTTACCAAGAAGAAAAGCCAAAACCAAGAAAGAGAAAGGTCTTAGATCTAAAGAACGTAACAAGGAATTTCAGAGGGCAGATAAAAGGGAAAAGCCAGACTACAAAATCAAGGTAGAAAGCAGCATCTCTTGATCAGCTGGGTTTTTGTAGTCCAGATAAGATCACTGATATCTGATAATAACTTTGTTAAAAGAAGGGTTTCCAAAAATATATTGACGGCAACAAGAGGGAGTGAGTCAACATGGGACATGTATAATTAAAAGTGTGCAATATGTTCTAAACTTGAAAGAAAGCATCAAGTTCTGAGGTTATGTCCCAATTTCAGACTAACTAGTTTTATACTGAATTCAAGATAAAACACTGCTGTTTTAAGCTGTGCTGTTTGTTTATGTCAATGCCATGATCATGTTGTTTTTCAATCATGATAATTAATGGTGAAGAGTTATATCTTTTGCTACTTTTATGTTTTCATGGAGTTCACCGAAATTATTCCATTTAGTGCTACTTTTGGTTTGGATTCTGCTGGTATTTGTGTCGGCAAGCTACAAAATTCAGTAAGGTTTGTGATGTTGGCTGTTTTTCCATGTCAAGCAAGAACACTCTGGATGTTACAAGTTTTATTCTTTCAGAAACAGCCAACAAAACATTTCAGTGGAACATAAAAATGGACCATAAAATACCGGAAATCCTTTTTTCTATTCTATGCATCTTATTGAGTCTTTCAGATATATTCAAATTGCCACCACAAATCACTTTGGCCTTACTAGTTAAACAAAGACTGGAAACTAATGTATCCAGCATATACCTAGAATCTGTCAATTGTGGCTTCTTTTGATTTTCACCTGTCAGAATCTATCTACTTTACTTTGTTGAACTTGAGAACTTTTATTTAAATTTTTACACTAATGCCCTTTTAAATTGGGGATAAGATTTCAACATTTGGAAAAATTCAAATACAAAATTAGATGAATTTGCACTCATGAAAACTAAACAATCCACTGATTGATCCAGGATATCTGCCTCTATATTCCCAACCTGTGTCTCCCAATGACACCAACATCACCACTGTAACCAAGTTCTTCAACGTGGTGCTGGTCATTCTCTTTTCCCTTTTTTCTTAAATCTTTTGTAGCATTATAGACTTCACTAGGGAGTAAGATGTTCACATAATTATCCTAAATATAATTTTGGATACTGGCCACTTGTGCCTCAAGTGAGCACTCTGAAATTATTTGTTCTATTATCTGTTTGTTTTCTTGATTATCCATTCCCAAAACCCTTCCCAATACAAAGTTCAAAAGCATTAATACTCTTTCTATTCTTTTTCTTTTGTTTTTGTTTCTACAGAACCATTACCTTCATGGTTCTAATCATAGGTGATATAGACACATCGCAGCATTTTGTCCAAGTCCTTATGGCTATTATTCTAAGTCCTAGTCTCTTGGCTGCTGGCTCCTTTACAATTGATAGCTGCTTTTCTTCAGGACTTCAATACCTTCATTGTTAATTTTAACACTGCTCCTTTACTTTTACAGAGACTATGTTATTAAACCTTTCTTACTGTGGTTGTTGTTGAAGTAACACTAAAGGTGCTATCACTAGATATAGCCTTGTTTGTAGAAGATGCCATATTTTTAACAAACTTTCTTTTATAACATGTACTTTCATGTTTTTCTTCTTTGGCTTCTTTATACCATTAAAACCTATGGAGTCTATTGCCTGAACCAGTCTTCTATAATTGACATTATAGAATGCTATTATGAATTGTTCTGTCCCCCCCTTCTTCGCTCGTTAACAGATAACAGGCAGACAAACTTAAAAGGAAAGAACTTTATCAGTCCTCGGCTCAGACTGGCTGCGAGCCCAAAAATAAACATAAATAAAGTCTCTGACAAGATAACAGAATGCAAAACAAAACTCTTACAAAGCAATGCACTTCTCCAAGTGTCTCCTTGAATCAGGGTTACAGAAAGCAAATCACTTCTCCAAGTGTCTCTCACAAACCACAACCGATGATCAATGAACGTTGAACGAACGTTGACTCCTGCAACCAGGGCATGGCACCATCCGTCCTTTTATCCCCAGAATACGCCACTAACGAGGCCCAGCTGCATTGTTAATCTTGCATCCCGAAAAGACTCACAGGAAACTTCTGCTGAGTCACAACAATGAATTATTAGTTATTTCTAACCTGCCTTTTCATATTCCCAAGGCACTGAACAAAGCCTAATTCTTCTGCCTTCTATTTGCCTCCACAACCCTGTGAGGTGGTTTTTGCTGAAAGAGAATGACTGGCCCAAAGTAACACAGTGGCCATCATGACTAAGGGAAATCAAGAGGTCTCATATGTTCCTGGTTTCTACACCAACATTTTAACTACTACACCAATAAACAGCTTGTCCGATAATATAATTTAAGGTTGAAAATGCAAATCCACCTCTTTTGAATCTGGAGGAATTTTCTTTTCCTTAAAAGAGAGAGACAGAGACAGAGACACACAGAGAGAGAGGTGGGTGGGAAAAGCTTGAAAGAGAATGATTTCTGATTTTTGCCAAAATAAGCAGAACAACTAGCATTTCTCTAAATGCAGTGTAATTTGTTTTGGGTGATCTTGAATACTATTTTGTTGGCACATGAAATTAAGATTATTGTACATTGGAATCTGACAACTGGACAATATAAATAGATTTTCCATGCTATGAATTTGTTAAAATAGATTTTGCTAGATTAGCCTTATTGCATTTGATAAAGTTATTGTATGACAGCTGATCAGCAAGCTAGTTAAAATTGGCTGAATTGCATGAGATTTAAGAATATACATATTGGCCATACTTGTAAGAGAATTCACCAGTGGGTTCTCATCAAATTAGAATGAAGTATCAAGGTAACAAAGGTGTTCTAGAAAATTAGAATCAAATGCCTCAACCAGAAGGCAGATTTTGACTGAATATTAGAAAAAGAATCCTAAGAATAAAACAAGTTTAACACTGGAACTAATTTCTCAAGAAAAGTGGGTCAGACTCTTTATTGAATGAGTTCAAGGCAAGGCTGGAAAGAAAGGTAATAAGGATTCTGTACCAAGAAGGTTTTGGCTCAATGACCTAGCTAACTATTTCCAACTCTAGATGTTCCCTTTATGCTTATTTATAACCAATTTTATAAATCCATTAGTCATCAGTTTATTCATATTGGAAGAACAAGATTTCTAAGTACTATCATTCTGCATGTTGTAACTAATATCTCCAGGAAACATATATTTCTTATCTCTTTAACCACAGAAACAGGAAACACAGTAGAGTTTTGCTGAGGTTAGACATTTTAAAAAACCTTTCAAATATTTAATTATACAAACGTGGGTTTTCAGACTAACTTTGTACATTTACATCAAATTTCTTAAATATGGTGATCCAAGTTGGATCCAATCTGAAAATCGTCTCAGTCATGCAAAATCTGATGTTTGATAGAAATCTTTAATAGATGGTCACCCTGAATGAGCAACGTGGTATATACCACATTCCTATAAAATTATTCTGACCGTGAGAAGCACCAGTGGACAGTCTGTTATGTTGCCTTTGTAGGACAAGGCACTGGAAATACATTGTACACAATCACTCCTATTCACTCTTACACTTATTTTCAGGCTTAAGTACAATGTTAGGATATTCCTCATCACAAAATGGTGGGTATCTTTAGCAATCAAGATCTCCAAGAACCACATAAAGCAGGAAGGCTACCAATGACCAGAATGCTGTACAATCTGATATTTTCAAAAAGCACTTTGAAATAAAGTAAACAAGCACATAAAATTAGGTGTAAGCCATCGTATTAAATGTAGGCCCATTTTTATCTGTTTCTGAAATGGGTGATTCACTGTCCACATAGCAGCTATAAATTCAATGACTTAGGTATAGCAATTCTTTTCAGGTTTTTACCATCAAAGAAAGTATGATAATATTCCATTTGATGACCTACTTAAGTGAATGAATGCTTCTTTATTATTAGTTTTAATGTCGTGTTTCATAAGCAGTGATTTATTAAAAGGTTTAGAACTGCATCCTAAAATCATTTATGGAAAACTACATGGACAGTTTGGGCTAATGGACACATTTCAATAGAACTTTCACATACTTGTTTATTGATCAATTACGAAGTTTTGATGTGTATGGTAATTTACAAGACAGCCATTTATCTGAAGACAAATTTCATAAGGATGCTCCTACTAGTACCCAGCCGTACTTCTATCAAAACAGTTTGCCTTAAGTGCATTTCAAACCAAAGCACCGGAGAGCAGAGAACTTGGCAAGTACCAAGCAAAGCATTCTAGATATAGGGCTGACTTTGGGCACCAGGGCAGGACTGTAAGATTTGGAGAACCCCAAAGAACTCAGAACTTTCTTCTGAGCAGCCTGTACAGAATTAATTGGTGAAATTATTATGCACAAAAATGATGCAAATAAGTAACTTTATAAAAGGAAGATGTAATAATATGATGCAAACTAATTGTAATGTTTTAATTTATTATATGTATAGAGTTTATTAATATTTATTTCAACAAGTTGGATGTTGACATAATCAGGGAAGAATTTTAAGATTTTCATCAGCAAATAAAGGCTACATACTAAAATGTAGCCTTTTTCCATATCATATAAATTATTTCTTGATAATGAAATAAAGGTGACAAACTGTTGGAAGGAAAGAGGCTAACAACATTTAACTGATTTCAATTTTGATTTCAATTTTGGATCTCTGCAAAACTGTTGTTAATTCCAACTTTGTTTTCATTTAGAAAATCAGATGATGAGGAATGAGAAAAGCAGAAAGGGAGCTGTAAAAAAACCCATGAAGGTTAATGTGTGAGACAACTGGATAAGGAGCCAGTTGACTAAGTACAAGCAATTATTCTTTTGGTGCCTTGTTTTGTGCTAATCAAATATTTCAGATAGCAATTATGGATTCAAAGACACCATCAAACAACCCCAGAATCCAATACAAATACATTTGGACTGATCCGTCCTTACCTCTCTGAAATATAAGACGATGCCCAATGGGGGTGTCCTATGATGGAAGTGGTGAGTGGACTAGAAAGTAGATCCCATCCCCATCCTATTGTATTCAGGTTTTAAACTTATTGTTCATTTTAATTTTTAATGTTTGTATGCTTGCTTTTATGATGTTGTAAGCCACCTAGAGTTCCTTGACAATAAAATGGTCAGCATGTTAATAAATAAATAACAATAAATAACAATTTAAAACATCTCATATTGTATATCACACAGGAATTTAAAAGCAGGGTTGCAGGGTGAGGATTGCAAAGGAGCAAACTGTCTTAATTTTTTTTTTAAGCTACATAATTCACCATTTAGTGGGTATTGTCCTTACCCATACCTAGCTCAGGGAAGGTTAAGGCTGGTAGCAACACATATTAGTTACCAAATTGACCAAAATATTTTTCTTATTACGTGCATGAAATCTATTCTGGAAATCATATAACAAAGCCACTAAGGATATTTTTCATAACACGTTTTCTTCACTACAGCCCTCTTTAAATACCTTTTGTGTCACAGACCATGGCCACAGACCCCCAAGGCTTAACTCAAGATTTAGATCATATTTCTTTAACCCTCTGTGGACCCACTGTGATGACATCGCATGTCCCCCAGTGGTCCACAGGCCATAAGTCGAAAACCACTGCTTTAAGCCATGTTATATGAGATCCCATCTAGAATATCATTAAATTGGTTGGAAATTGCTCTCCTTAATTCTATTATGCATATACAACTCTGCTGCGCTTTCTATAGTATTTTGAACATCAAAATGATGTAATCAGTTCATCCTGCCGCTTTCAGTTCTTCAGTCTGCCCTTCCCTGTTGGTTGGATCGAATCTAGGAGAACCAATTTCCTTGACTCTTCTTCAACCTTCTGAAAAATGAAAATGTCAGTAGGACTACCGCAGAATTTTTGAGATCTTGCAATTTTGACCAAGTTGCTTTTATAACTATTACTTCTTCCTGTAGTTCTCAGTTCAGTTAACGAATTAAGCATTACAAAACTGGGTAACAGGCATGTCACATCCAGGCTACAAAATCGAGGTAGAAAGCAGCATCTCTTGATAATCTGGGTTTTTGTAGTTCAGATAAGATCTCTGCTATCTGATAATAACTTTGTTAAAACAAGTGTTTCAAAAAATATATTGACAGCAACAAGAGGGATTGAGTCAACATGGGACACATATCATTAAAAGTGTGCAATATGTTCTAAATCTGAAAGCATCAAATTCTGGACACATATCATTAAAAGTGTGCAATATGTTCTAAACTTGAAAGAAAGCATCAAGTTCTGGATACGTACAGTGGAACCTCGGTCACAACCATAATCCATTCCATGACTTCGCTTGCAATCCGATTTGGTCGTGACAGGAAGCAAGACTGACTGTGCATGCACGTTAAAAAAAATGGTGCAGAAGGGAAAATTGCTGTGGCTGTGTTTGATCACCACCCGAGGATATGTTCCTGACCAGAGTGGAACAGTTACGGATTTTTTGGTCGGCCCCCGACTTGGTAGTGGTCAGAAGCGTTCGTGACCTAAGGTTATACTGTATCATTAAAAGTGTGCAATATGATCTAAACTTGAAAGCATCAAATTCTGAGGTTTTGTCACAACTTCAGACTAACTAGTTTTATACTGAATTCAAGATAAAACACTGCTGTTTTAAGCTGTGCTGTTTGTTTATGTCAACACCATGATCATGTTGTTTTTTCAATCATGATAATTAACAAAGAGCTATATCTTTTGCTACTTTTATGTTTTCATGGACTTCATCGAAATTATTCCATTTAGTGCTACTTTTGGTTTGGATTCTGCTAGTATTTGTGTCGGCAAGCTGCAAAATTCAGTAAGGTTTGTGGTGTTGGCTGTTTTTCCATGTCAAGCAAGAACACTCTGGATGTTACAAGTTTTATTCTTTCAGAAACAGCCAACAGAACATTTCAGTGGAAGATAAAAATGGACCATAAAATACCGGTAAATCCTTTTATTTCCCCCTAATAAATCTGTTGTATGCATTATTTATTTATTTATTAAATCTTTACAGCGCTCATCTTTCCTACAGGTGACTCTGGTCAGCTTTTATTTAGAATTATTAAATAGAATTATATCTATCAATATTTGCACTTTTTTCCTAATATGCCCTTTTAAATTAAGGATAGGTTTTCAACATTTGGAAAAAATGCAAATATAAAATTAGATGAATTTGCACTCATATGAAAACTAAACAATCGACTAATTGAAATCATATAACAAAGCCACTAAGGATATCTTTCATAACATGTGGTGTGCAACTAATTCAGTTTCTTGAGAATTTTTATGATACAGGTAGTCCTCGACTTATAACAGTTCATTTAGTGACCTGTCAAAGTTACATCACTGAAAAAGGTGACATGACTATCTTTCACACGTACAACTGTTCTAGCTTCCTCGTGGTCACATGCTTTACATCCAAAAGCTTGAGAACTGACTCACCTTTATGACTGTCACAGTGTCCAGCAGTCATGTAATCCCCTCTTGCAACCTTCTGACAAGCAATATCAATTCATTTATCCACCATGCTATTAATTTAACAGCTGAAGTGATTCACTTAACAAATGTGGCAAGAAAAGTCGTAAAATGGAGCAAAAGTCACATAACAAATTTCTCACAACATAAATTTTGGGCTTAATTATGGTCCTTAAGTTGAGGACTACCTGCATTTAAAGATAGCCAACATAAAAACTGATAGAGGTGGGTACATTTCTTCACTCTTTGGTTAAGCAGAAATGTCAAATGTGGCTCAAAACGTACAAGTATAATCTTTTGATTAAAACTTTATTCAAACTACCAGATACTAAAGATTTCACAACTTTAATTATTCTATTCAGCTAACTCTAGCCATCTATGCTCTAGCCATCTATGCTATTAGTGTGAAACAGAATGTTGCCTATCCTATTTCTTAATAAATTTAAAATATCTTCAATTATGCTTCTAACCTTTTCAGAAGATGGAGTGATTATAAATGCTACAATGCAGCAACTGTGTCATAACCACATTTCTGGGTTGTAATATATAATTCAAATTAGAGAGATTAGATATATGGGCAGAAGTGCCAGAAAACTGAACGAATAAATATTTCCAGGAACACCTCGCTAAGAAAATGGTGCACTCATTCTGCTTGGCAGACAGAATTAAATAAGCAAAAGCCTCATTTATTGTATTCAAAATACAGCAATTGTTTGTTTGGTCCCAAAGTGAAAGATCAAAATTTGCAAAGATAATCAATTTGTTACATTAATGAATCAGTTGGGCTCATTTTCAGGTAAACCAGACTGAATGCTTCAACAGCAATTTTTCAGTCATTATTTCTTTTTGTTAAATTAATGTTCATACATTCAACATTTCTTCCTCAACTAAAACTATCTCATAAAATTGATTTTTGCAGAGTTGAAAATGAAATTATCTGATCTACACATAATTTCTGGATTGATATGCAAATGAAGACACCAAGATTTTCTGTTTCTCTAAATGTTTCAATTCATTTCCAATCACTTTAAAAGTATTAGTACATAGTTGAAATACAAATTTTAAAATAAAACAAAAATTTGAATTAACTGAAATTTATGTTGAAATGATACTGCAAGTGAATCATGGAAATGTGGCACAGATGTGAACATTTCTAATTAAGATTTTTTTGTACACAAATATATTACTCCATTTTTAAAGCATGTACAACTTGATTTCTCATCATACAAATCTAACCATCTTTGAAATATTACAGAAAAGTCAAGGGTTTTTGCACAAATTCTATCTTTTTAATGTTTAAATATAAGAATATTAATATGTGAAAAGAACTAATTATATGCTGTATATTTACTATAATTTTCATTCTAGTTTAAAACAATGCTTTACAATAATGCAATAATCACATCAAGAAAATTTCTGAATTATTAAAGTATAAGACCAACAATATATTGCTTCTAGAACTTGCTGGATTCAACCATTTCTCTTGCCACTAGTCATTATGAAATTATGAAACTTAGTGTCCAATAGCTAGGGAACCACATCCCTAATCCATCTTTTTCAAATTACCACAGAATTTGGGGAAGAATAAATAGTCCCTAAACTTAATATTTAAAACAAATTTTGATCTTAGTTTGCCTAAGGATTCTCATATACAAAATCTACAACTAGCTTATGATTTAAACCCAATAAAATATATTGCCAAGAACGTATCTTCTCTGAAATTTTGAACTATCACACAAGAGTAATACATGCTCATGTGCTTTATTATACAAGTCATGTTAATATTACAATCTGAAAAACAACAGACTTCAGTTTTAAGCTAGTCATCATGATATAAATATTGAGCTAAAGGAAAATGGTGAGCAATACTGAATTGCCAAAGTATTTGAAAATTGACTATGACATTAATATTTGTGACTGTATTGTTCATGATAATTTCATAATAGAAACTGCTTTAAAAAAATTCCCCAACTTGGTTTCTTCCAAAATTTTCTGAACTATAATTCCCAGAATTCCCAACAACATGGCTATTAGTCCTAATGGCTGAGAAGTATAGGAGTACTAATCTTAAAAGATCATCCAATTGGGCAAATTAGTTTAGTGTTTTAGAATAATAAAACTGTATTTGATCTATCAAAAACAAAAACTGATTATTCATGCTGGAACACAGAGATTAATAATAAAGAATCCAACTAAAAGTTATATATAAATATAATGAATGAAGGTTTCTAAATAATATATTTAATCTTGCTGAGTAATACAAAAATAGCACAAATAATCCTTAGTTGCTAAGTAAGCAATATAAAGGTAGCAGGTAGTTTATTCTTGTTTCATCTTTTTTTGCTTCCGCATAACTTTTTCATTATTGAGTTGTTGGCTATGTTTAATGTTCATTTCTGTTAGAAGATCAAAGACTTTTTGAAACTTGTAATACAGCACCATTTCACTGCTTTTTAAAAGTGATATGGAGTCCTTTGGAATTCATTAAGTAAAAATAGCTTATGATGTAATCTATTTGTTTGTAATGCTTTTTTGACAGTGAGGTAGAATACAGATTTTGAATAAGTTAATATTTCAAATCAAGCACTTAACTATTAAGCCAAATCAAAAAGAGTATTTGAATATCCAGCATTTTTATATCAGATCCTTTCCTTTTTTATTAGTTAAAAAAAACCCGGTATTTAACTATTTTTTTCTAGAAAAAATTATTTTTTCTCTACTATAAAACGAATTGCAAGCACAGCAAAATTCAATCACATCTTGCCCCAGAAATTTTCTTTTCTTCTTTGAGCTCGTTCTAGAACCTGAGATGCAAGAGAACCAGAAGCAGCAGATCGAGCAGATAACTGGGACAGTCGGTCATCATCATCTATAAGTACAAGGAGCAATAATGATATGAAAATTAGTATGAAACATACCCAAAATATAGATAACAAAAAAATTAGTGAAATAAACATTGTCTAAAGTCAGAACGCGATCTCTAACTAGCATACACTACACTGTATGGCTAATTATGGGAAGACAAAATGGGCCAGTGAATAACACTTCAATATTTTGTTTTGGAGAATATTTGAGAAGTTAAAAATAACAGAAGGAAATTATTTAAATAAATCAGGATTGAAGAACAATCAGCAATATTTTACTAATGATTTGATGGTCAAAACAAAATAAAGGGATTTATGAAAACTGCATCTAGATACAGGTATACATGAGGACTTCTGATGAAAAATCTCATAAATTCTAGAGGGTTCTGAATACAGTTCTGCACAGACATAGAATCAATTTAAATGAATTATAATTCACAGATTCACAGATTTAAATTCACAGATTTTCTAGATAAACATTTAAACTGAACAGCGGGGACAGAGGATTAATTGATACAGAACATTTCTGTCCCCAGCAATCTAAAATTCTTAGGGTTATCAGTGCATGTAACATAGATGTTTGTGCGGGTAAGACTATCACTCTTGCTGTCAAGCAAAACCAAGTATTTAATAGTGAGTGCCATACCATGTGCATGAATCATACAAGTAGCAAGAAAATAGGGGCAATCAGGCAAAACACAGGTTATGTAGACAGTAAGCACAGGGTCAATCAAAATGGACTCAAATGTCTATACACCAATGTACAGAGTATGAGGAATAAACAGGGTGAATTAGAAATTCAAGTAAATGAGGGCAGATACAATATTGTTGACATTACAGAAACTTGGTAGGATGAAACCTACAAATGGAACATACAGCTAGAAGGATTTAAATTATTTAAAAGAAATAGACCAAATAAAAGAGGAGGTGTTGCACTATTTATAAGAAATAACTACATATCTACAGAAATAGGCACAATAATGATGAGAACTATATTGAATGCATTTGGGTCAATATTAAAGGTTGGGTGGGAAATGACATTGCCATAGGTCTATACTACAGGCCACACAACCAAGCAGAGGAAGTAGATGAACTTTTTGCTAGACAGCTAACTAAGATACACCACAATAGTAATGGGGGATTTTAACTACCATGACATCAACTGGGAAACAAACTCTGCACCAAGTGGAAGATCCAACAGGTTCCTAACGAACCTAGCAGACAACTTTGTTTCCCAAAAAGTAGAGAAGGGAAGAAGGGGATCAGCCATATTGGGCTTAATTCTCACTAACAGAGAGGAAATGATAGAAAGTGTTGAAGCCACAGGACCCCTGGGGGCAAGTGACCATGCAATATTGGAATTCAACATTGTGCAAACACAAGTAGTAGAGTCTTGGACTTTTAAGAGAGCTAATTTCAATAAGCGCAGAGAGAGCTTGGGAAGAATTCCATGGATGAGAATCCTCAAGGGGAAAACAACTCAAGAAGCTTGGGAAATTTTGAAAAATGAGATTATAAAAGCCCAGTCTAGCACAATACCAATGAAGAAAAAAAATAACAGCTCCCAAAAGAAATCAGCATGGCTGTATAAGGAACTCTCTGACAAATTGAAAGACAAAAAAGATAAGAATAAAAAGCGGGACATAAATAAGGCAGAATATCAGCAAATAGCCCGAGCCTATAATGATGAAGTGAGGAAAGCTAAGGCTCACAATGAAGAAAGGCTTACCACAAAAGTAAAATATAACAAAAAACGCTTCTCCCAACATGTTAAAAACAAGAAAAAAGGAAACAATTGGTCCATTGTTGGGAGAAAGTGGCAAGAAGGTGACAAGCAACAGGGAGAAAGCAGAACTATTTCTACTTATTATGCAAATTATTATTTTCCGTCTAAATCTTACTACTGCGTTTGAGGAGAACTTTGGGGAGATGATTTTCCTTTTTGGGGTATGCAGGGGGTACCCTATACCATCGTCGGTTCCTGGTCCAGCTATGGGAACTTCCTGGGACCTTGGGGGGTACTCTTGAGCTGCGATTTCCTGCCCTGTAGCCGGAACGTTGAGTGAAACGGGGTGGTTGGCGGTGAATGGAGAATAGAGAGTGTTTTTCTGCTGCCGCCGTGGGTGTGGTCGGCGGCGGGGCGGGGCTCCCTATCTAGGGTTTCTGCCGCTGTCGGTGCTGCTGCCCACGCCGTGGTATTATCCCGGTTGCTCCCCTTTGCTTATGGATGTGATAGACTGGATTAGTGGGGGAGTGGCTGAGGCGCCTGGCATGGGCATTGATGCCAGCAGAAGATGGCTTCGGTAGTTGGTGTGGGCACAGTTGGAGCGGGGGGGTTCCTGTTGTGCCCCCCACTATCACCGCCATTGCCTGGGCCACCGTACTGTGCTATTTGGCCTCTCCCCTTGTGATGCTATGAACTGTGTTAACAGAGACGGATATGAGTGCAGCTGACATGGACACGGCACGGATCAGTCGTTGGAGTTGTTGGAGCAACCGCTGCTGCCGCTGCTTATTTATTATCTGCTGCAATTTTGATATCTGACCGTTACCCTTACATATTGTCTTCAACATCAACCACGGATATGATGGACATAGGTCTCCCGCTACCCCTTTGAACACTGTCGGCTCCCCCCCCCATGGATATGTCAGCTCCCCGTTCCATCCCCCTGTGATGTCACTCCGTTTTGGTTGATGCCACTCTCTCCTCAATATTATACTGCGACAGAACTTTACTCCCTTTGGGAACTCCCCCTTTCCTGGGGACGACCCTCTTGCTTATCAAGACACTTTCTTAATGACAGGTCTTGGGATCCCGTGAGGTGGCATGCGAAAAAGAGGCTTCTTAGGGGTTTTTTGTAGGGTTTTTTAAATCAAATTTTAAGGGGTGGGCGGAGGGGTTGATTCTGGTATTTCACTGGGTCAGAGGCCGCAAAGGCACAACATGGTCCAAGGCGATGGCTCAGACAGACTTGGGGGGGGGGAGTCTGCCAGGAGACAGGGCAGAGCTAACTAATGGGTGCGGGTCGGGAGTGCTGGAAAGGGTTGGGATTCCAGGGGAGACATTAAACCATTCAATTGGGAGGGTTGCCATCTCTATTGTATGTGGGAGGAGCAGATACGATGGAGACCTAGGGCCAAATTATGTTCAGGAGACACAGGTTTGCTGTTTAAGAGCAATTGCGCGCTCCGACCCTCATTGCCCCTCTCGCACCCCTGGGTGCTCGGGATTACAGCGTCTCTGGCTGGTATCACTTAACACCAGGTCTGTGGTACATAAGGCTCCCCTCATTTACGACTTCATACAAGAGGGGAGAGCGGACCTGCCGTGCATTATGGAGACCTGGTTGGGCCATGAGGGGGGTATTCCCCTCGTTGAATTATGCCCACCAGGCTTCCAGGCGTTTCACCAGCTGAGAGCCCAGGGCAGGGGTGAGGGGGGATGGCGGTGGTTATTAGGGAAAATCTTGGACCTCAGATAGGCGGGTGTGAGTCCCTTTTTGTGAAATGGGGCCTTGGAGTCCAGGTGGGCCTTTTTGTTACGTACCTGTCTCCGTTACATTTCATTGGCCCTGCCGGAGCTGCTAAATGTGTTATCCAGATTGGCGGTTGATTTCTCCAGGCTTATGGTTGTGGGGGATTTCAATCTGCCTTCCATTGGCGAGACATCCGAGTCAGCTCGGGAGTTCATGGCTTCCATGATGGCTATGGACCTAACTCAGTTAATTCAAGACCTCATTCATAAGGGGGGGCATACGCTCGACCTGATTTTGGATGAATGATCTAGATTTAGGGGATATTTCTATCCAACCCCTGTCAAGGTCAGATCATTTCCTCCTTAGGCTTGACTTCCATACTGCCACCCCTCGCCACAGGGAGGCAGAACCGATTAGATTGTTCCGCCCCAGGTGCCTGATGGACCCTGAAAAATTCCTGATGGAGCTTTGGACTTTTCCTGAATCCCTTGCTCACAGTTCGACCGAAGCCCTAGCAGAAGCCTGGGATAGGGTGGCCACTGGGGCCTTGGACCACGTTGTGCCTTTGCGGCCTCTGACCCAGTGCCGATCCCAGGTAGCTCCGTGTTTTACCGAGGAGCTCCGGGAGATGAAATACCGGAAAAGACGCCTAGAGAGTGATTGCAATTTGGGAGTCCTCCTGGACCCACAGCTGACTTTTGAACACCACTTGTCGGCTGTGACCAGGGGGGGCATTTGCCCAGGTTCGCCTGGTGCACCAGTTGCGTCCCTACCTGAACCGGGAGGCCCTCACAACAGTCACTCGCGCCCTTGTGACCTCTAGACTGGACTACTGCAATGTGCTCTACATGGGGCTGCCCTTGAAGAGTATTCGGAGACTTCAGCTTGTCCAGAATGCAGCCGCGTGAGCGATCGTGGGTGTACCTCGGTTCACCCATGTAACACCTATCCTCCGCGAGCTGCACTGGCTGCCTATTGGTCTCCGGATACGTTTCAAGGCGCTAGTCGTCACTTATAAAGCCCTTCATGGTATTGGACCTGGGTACTTGAGAGACAGCCTGCTGCCAATTACCTCCACTAGACCGATTAGATCCCACAGATTGGGCCTCCTCCGAATTCCATCCGCCGGCCAGTGTCGACTGGTGACCACTCAGAGGAGAGCCTTCTCTGTGGCTGCTCCGACCCTCTGGAACGAACTCCCCGTGGAGATTCGGACCCTCACCACCCTCCAGGCCTTCCGCAAAGCCCTTAAAACCTGGCTGTTCCGACAGGCCTGGGGCTAAAGAGCTGTTGCCCCCGTCTCGAATGGTATGACTGTTGTGTGTTTTAAATTATGTATTGTTATGCTCTGTTTGTTTTTTTTGTTTTTTTAAAAAATTTTTGTCTGTATTCCCCTTCCCTGGTTTGAGTTGTGAGCCGTCCTGAGTCCCCTTCGGGGGAAAAGAGCAGCATATAAATGTAATAAATTGAATTGAATTGAATTGATTGGAGGGCCAGCCGGTCCGAATCAGACCGAATACTAGTAAGAATTCATATTAAATCCAGTTAGTGGTGATAAAAGTGGCAAAATGGCATTTTTCCGCTCTTATCGCGTCCACAGATAACTGCCCAGCCGCCCTGTTTAGGGTGACCCGCTCCTTACTTAATCAAGGAACTGGGAAGACCCCTTGCAGGGTAGGGCTGAAGAATTTGTTCAGTATCTGCAGGATAAAATCGCTCAGATTTGGACAGGCTTGGACTCTGACTGGGTAGATTCGGGCGAGTCAACGGGGATGAATCTTGTGGAAACTATCTGGGATGAGTTTGATCCTGTGACTCCCAAGGGGATGGACAGGATTATGGGGAGACTCAGTGCTGCCACTTTTGTGATATGGGGCTGGCTCCAGGCAATTACCAACGCTTCATTGAGAGAGGGGTTCTTTCCCACTGCCTTGAAGGAGGCGGTGGTGAGGCTCCTCCTTAAGAAGCCTTCCCTGGACCCAGCCTCTTTAGACAACTATCGTCCGGTCTCCAACCTTCGCTTTGTAGCGAAGGTTGTTGAGAGCGTGGTAGCACGTCAGCTTCCCCAGTAGCTAGACAAAGCTACCTATCTGGATCTGTTTCAGTCGGGTTTCAGGCCCGGGTACAGCACGGATACGGCATTGTGTTGGTTGAGGATCTCTGAGGGGCCCAGGACAGGGGTTGTTCCTCTGTCCTGGTCCTATTAGACCTCTCAGCGGCTTTTGATACCATCGATCATGGTATCCTACTGCGACGACTCGGGGGGTTGGGAGTGTCACCATTTTGCAGTGGTTCTCCTCCTACCTGTCAGATCGATCACAGTTCGTGTTGACTGGAGGGCAGAGATCGACCCCAAGGCTCCTCACTTGTGGGGTGCCCCTGGGGTCGGTTCTCTCACCCCTCCTGTTCAACATATACATGAAAACCCTGGGCAAGATCATCCGTGGTTTTGGGGTACAGTATCATCAATACGCTGATGATACCCAACTTTTCATCTCTACCCCAAACCACCCAAACAATGCCCTCGACATGATGTTCCAATGCCTGGAGGCTGAACGGATCTGGATGGGGACGAACAGGCTCAAGCTCAATCCCTCCAACACTGAGTGGCTGTAGTTCCCGTCATCCCGATTTGTGCATCTTGTATCATCTTTGATGATAGGGGGAGAAATTTTAGCCCCCTCAGAGAGGACCTGCAATCTGGGAATCCTCCTGGATTTGTGGCTTGGTTTAGAAGAACACCTGACGGCCGTGACCAGGGAGGCCTTTTACCAGGTTCTCCTGGTACGTCAGTTGTGCCCCTTCCTGGATTGGGATGCCCTGTGCACAGTCAGTCACACCCTCGTTCTTTCTCGCCTGGACTACTGTAACACTTTCTACATGGGGCTGCCCTTGAAGAGCACCCAGAGGCTTCAGCTGGTCCAGAATGCGGCTGTGCGGGTTGTCATGGGGGTACCTAGGTGCTCCCATGTTACACCCCTTTTAGGCAGCCTGCACTGGTTGCCGGTTGTGATTCAAGGTGTTAATTATGATTTTTAAAGCGCTCCATGGCTTAGGCCCAAGGTACTTGCAAGACCACCTACTGCCACCGGTAGCCTCCCACCGTCCAGCACGATCCCACAGAGTTGGCCTCCTCAGGGTGCCGTTGGCCAGGCAGTGTCAACTGGCAACCCCCAGGGGGAGACCCTTCTCTGTGGGAGCACCTTTCCTTTGGAATGAGCTGCCCCAGGAGCTTTGCATAATTCCCGACCTCCGGTCTTTCCAGTGCACCCTAAAAAGTTGGCTTTTCCAGCAAGTCGGACTGGCCTGAATAAAAATAAAATTAATTTGAATTGTTAATTTTAATTTAATTTTGAAATCTCATTGTAAATGTCTATTGGTTTTTTTTTGGATATTCTATTTAATCTTTCTTTTAATTTTTTTAATATGTGTTTTTATGTTGTACACCGCCTTGAGTCCTTTGGGAGAAGGGCGGCATATAAGTCCAAAAAACCCAAACCTAAACCTATTTAACTCATTTTTTGCATGTCTTTACACAAAGGGATAAAACAGTCCAACCTATCAAAAACAGCACCACAAAAATCAGATTAGGAACACAAGTTGAAATAGGGAAGAAAATGATAAGTGAGCACCTGTCTACCCTTGATGAGTTCAAATCATCAGGACCAGATAGATTATACCCCAGGGTTCTGAAGGAACTGGCAGACGAGATCTCAGAACCACTGAACTATATCTTTCAGAGATCCTGGAGCACCGGGGAACTGCCAGAGGACTGGAAAAGAGCTGATGTGGTTCCCATCTTCAAAAAAGGAAACAAAAATAGATCCAGGAAACAACAGACCTATTAGCCTGACTTCAATACCAGGAAAGATTCTGGAAAAGATAATCAAGCAATGACTTAGCGAACACCTAGAAGTAAACAAAGTAATAACCAAAAGCCAACATGGGTTTGTCAAAAACAGATCATGCCAGACTAATCTTATTGCATTATTTGACAAAATTAGTAGACCAGAGGAATGCCGTCAATATAGTTTACTTGGATTTCAGTAAGACATTTGATAAGATAGACCATAACCTACTACTAGATAGAGTAGAAGAATGTGGGTTAGACAGCATCTCCACCAGATGGATTCATAACTGGCTGACCAATCGCACTCAACGTGTAGTCCTCAATAGAAATGCATCTACATGGAGGGAAGTTTGCAGTGGAGTACCCCAAGGCTCTGTTTTAGGTCCAGTATTCTTCAACATTTTCATCAATGATTTGGATGAGGGAAAAAATGGAGAATTCATCAAATTTGTAGATGACACCAAGCTGGCAGGAATAGCCAACACTCCAGAAGACAGGCTTAAGATACAGAAGGATCTTGAGAAATTTGAACAATGGCACTGTTGTGGCTCGGTAGGAGCCTTTGGAGCTGCTATCAGAAACCTCCTGTGAGTGGTTTCAGGATGCTCACAGGAGAGAATAACAAGCAGCTGTGGCTCGTTAAGGATCTCCTCCTGTGGATAAAAGACTGATGGTGCCACGCCCTAGTTGCAGAAGTCAACGTTCTTTCCGTTCTGTTCTATTCCGTTCCTGTTCTAGTCAAGGTTCCCCATTTGTGTTCATGATTCAAAAAAACCAACTTGGAGAAGTGGTTTGCTGTAAGAGTTTGTTTTTGCATTTGCTATTGAACTTTTTGCCAGATAATTTATCTATGTTTATTTTGGACTAGCAGCCAGCAAAATCCGGGACTGATAAAAATATTTCCTTTGAAGTTCTGTTTGGCTGTAGTTTTTGAACGGGAAAGGTGGGGGTCAGAACAGGGCACTATCTAATAAAATGAAATTTAATGGTGAAAAGAGTAAGGTTCTACATTTAGACAAGAAAAACAAAATGCACAGGTACAGTATAGGTGGTACCTTGCTCAATATTAGTAACTGTGAGAGGGATCTTGGAGTCCTAATGGACAACCATTTAAATATGAGCCAGCAGTGTGCAGCACCTGCCAAAAAAGCCAACACAATTCTAGGCTACATAAACAGAGGGATAGAATCAAGATCACGTGAAGTGTTAATACCACTTTATAATGCCTTGGTAAGGCCACACTTGGAATACTGCATTCAGTTTTGGTCGCCACGATGTAGAAAAGATGTGGAGACTCTAGAAAGAGTGCAGAGAAGAGCAACAAAGATGATTAAGGGACCGGAGACTAAAACATGAAGTACGGTTGCAGGAACTGGGTATGTCTAGTTTAATGAAAAGAAGGACTAGGGGAGACATGATAGTAGTGTTCCAATATCTCAGGGGTTGCCACAAAGAAGAGGGAGTCAAACTATTCTCCAAAGCACCTGAGGGCAGAACAAGAAGCAATGGGTGGAAACTAGTCAAGGAGAGAAGCAACTTAAAACTGAGGAGAAATTTTTTGACAGTTAGAACAATTAATCAGTGGTACAGCTTGCCTCCAGAAGTTGTGAATGCCCCAATACTGGAAGTCTTTAAGAAGATGTTGGATAGCTATTTGTCTGAAACGGTATAAGGTTTCTTGCCTGGGCAGGGGGTTGGACTAGAAGACCTCCAAGGTCCCTTCCAACTCTGCTATTGTATTATTATGGTCAAATGAAGGTAGATCTTATAAGGCATATTATAAAGATTCACCATAAGGACTATGCAAAATAAATGTGTGCATTACAAAGAACCTGACTTCTATGATATTCAAATTCTGAAATTCCTACTGCTAATGATCGATTATTTTGTTATCTTTGCTTTTCTGTTTAGCAAAGGTATAAAAGTAGTCCCTACTTACTGACCATTCATTCAGTGGCCATTCTAAGTTGCAACAGCACTGAATGAGTGATACTTGTAACAAGTTCTTGAAGTTCCAGATGTTCTACGACTTCTGCAGTCAAACGGTAACAATTCAGGCATTTGGTAATCAACTCACACCTAAGATATTTACTGCGCCCCATGATCATCACAAAAAGTCAATGGGCAAGCTGGCAGGGAAAGTGGCAGCCTCCTTCAGCTGGCTTCCCTACGGTAGCACTGACCTGCAGCCTTTTTGCTCTCACAGCCTGCATCAAGGCTTTCCTTGGTATTGCCTCCCCGTAGTACTCTTCACACCTGAGCCTCCTGCAGCTTCCTACTTAACAACCCACACATTTTGGGTTTATGACATCAACTAAGACTGCCAGAATTTTTGTTGCTAAGTTAGGCAGTCATGTGATGATGTTACACTTTATGACATCAGTTGTACTATCTGTAATGTTATCATCACAAAAAGTTTAGGAAAATGGCAAGGATTAGATAATGATCTGATAATTCTAAAATGTTTATTTTCAGTAACCTTGCTAAGCAATTTGAACAAGCCCTACGTTTTCCAATCTCAGTTGTTAGGAAGTATGAAGTTGCAGAAGAGCTTTCTCTTTTTCTTTCTTTCAACATACACATTTTGTGCAAATGCATGGATCAGACTCAGGCAAAGTAGTATAAAATTTTCCCTTTTCTTATTTAGGGGTGTTACAGTCATAACAATGTGCCCTGTAAGATAAAGTTATGCTTTGCAGTGCAAAAATCAGCAAACGTTGATTTTATTTTTCTGCAAGAAATCATGACTGTACATAAAAATGCCAAGTTACAAAGGAAATTACATTTCAAATACTGTATTTCCTCTTTAGTGGTTAACATGACACAATTTTCTAACCCACCAATAAATTGTGCCAAATCTGTATAAAATAATTTTAGCATCTCATGAATATTTTCAAACTCACTGCCACCCATTTTTTATTGCTCTATTTCCAGAAAAGACTAATCTTGCCAAAGAGGCACATCAGCAATCTTACATATCAAATAGAGCATATGGTCAAAAGGTACTACTGAAATAGTTTTTGAAGGCTTTTAAACTGGAGTAGGATAGCTTCTTCACCCACTTTATATGTTCTTTGTTGCACAATTTCAAAGCTACTGTTCAGCTATTATTTTCTCATTGGTGCCATCTTTATCTTTAAAAATATTCAATAGGATCTTAGCTGATTTACATTCTACTATTTTTATTTTTTCTTATTCCGGTCTTTGTATGGTTATTAGCATAATCGTTTAAGTCACTGCAATGCTAGAATCAGTTTAGAGAGCCTCCTTGTGCTCATTTGCTCCATAATTGTTGATGCAAGGATAAATCAAGCCTATTAAACTAGCCATAATAGCTTGCAGGCTGCCAGTTAAAATTAATGTCAAACTCCTGGCAGCGGGTCTGTAACTGAAATCCTATATGTGCTGTTTGGGAGTGCCAGTGTGCCCATGGACATTTCTTATTATCAAGTACATGTTCCATCTTTTCATATTTATTAAAATTATTTCAGGTTAAAGAAAACTGGAAGTTAGAATGCTATAAAATAAAGTATAAAGAGTGGTTGATGAGAATTACATTGATTAAGTGCTGTGCCAGCAGAAACAAAGTCTTAGGTGCTGCAGATTGTCAGTGATTTCCTTCTCCAGCACATGGATACACCTGGAAACATCTACCTACCTACCCTCTTTCTCTCTCTCTCTCCCTACCTACGTACTGTATTTCTCTTCTCTCTCTCTCTCTCTCTCTCTCTCTCTCTCTCTTTCTCTCTTTCTCTATCCCTTTATCTACCTAACTCCTAACTACTCACTCTCCCTCCCTACCTACTGTATTTCTCTCTCTCTCTCTCTCTCTCTCTCTCTCTCTCTCTCTCTCTCTCTCTCTCTCTCTCTCTCTTCTCTCTCTCTCTCTCTCTCTCCCCCTCCCTCCCTCCATCTATCTATCAACCTACCTACTTTTTAAAAAAAAATTGCCTCTTCAAAACCTTGGTGCGTATTATACTCTGGTGTGTCTTATACTTCGAAAAGTACGGTAGTTAAGAAGGTAAAATGTCTTGGAAACTTTCTAACTGCTAAATGTTCTACCATAAAAGAAGACAATTATGCAAAATTATTACAACAAATACGAAAGGACTTGGAAAATTGTGCTAAATTATAATTATCGCTCATTGGAAGGCTTGCAACCATAAAAATGAATATCCTATCAAAAAAATTATTTCTATTCCAAACTGTACCAGGAAAAATGTTTTCGTGGAACTAAATAAAATAATTTTAAATTTTATTTGGGGGGGGGGAAGCTAGGATAAAATTAAAATTACTACAGACTCAGAAGAGGATTTGGCATCCCAGATTGGGAGCTTTACTATCAGGCAGCAGTGGTAACATAGCTCAAAGAATGGATAGTACTTCAAAATAAAAGAATATTGATGATAGAGGGTCATAATTTACAGCTGGGCTGGCATGCTTTTATCTGGGAAGGAAAGAGTAAAGCCCATAAATACTTTCAGAAATATGGATGAAAATCAAAAGAAACTTCTACACAAAAATTTCCAGATGGATATCAGCCGTGGAAGCAATTATATACCCCAATGTAATAGATTTGAATAGGATATTGACATATAAGGAGTTATTGGATGGGCAAAGAAAATTTAAAACAAATCAGGAATTAAAATTACAGGGAATTGAATTAGGCTGGTGGCTATACCTACAAATTCAAACAAAATACAAAAAGGACTTAGAACAGTACGGATTTCAAAACGAACAACAAGAACTGGACAAAATTCTTGAAGGAATTTTGGAACAGAAGGAACAGGAATAGAAGAAAAAATGATTACAAAAACATACAATTATATCTTAAAATTCAAAATGGAGGAGGAAACAATGAAGGAAACAATGATAATTTGGGCTAAAAACTTCAGGTATAATATTGAATTGGAGCATTGGGAAAAAGTATGGGAAAAATTATAAATTGACAATGTCGGCATCCTATAAGGAAAACATTTACAAAATGTTTTATAGGTGGCATTTACCCCCAGTGAGATTGGCTAAAATGTTTCCAAATAGATCTCCAAACTGTTGGAAATGTAACCACCAACAGGGGACCTTCTATCATATGTGGTGGACGTGTCCGAAAGCCAAAGAATTCTGGACTAAAATTCAAAAATGGTTAGAAGAAATAATAGAACAAAAAAATTGGCATGAACCCTGAGCTATTTCTTCTAGGAATAATAAAAAAATATTAGTAAGGATATCCAGTATTTAATGCTTCATATAATCAGAATTTCATATGCCCAAAGTTGGAAACTAAAAATCATTCTATCAAATGCAGAAACCATAAAAAAAGGTGTTTGAATGCTCAGAAATGAACAAACTAACGATGGAACTAAGAGATAGAGAGGAAACAGAGTACTACAAGATATGGAATAGGTGGTATAACTGGCTTGAAAAGAGATGTAAAATCAATGCATAAGAAACACATAGCAAACAGAATGAAAAGACATGGCATACATTTAGAAAGCAATAGAGATGGAAATATTGTATATAGATGAATATATTGCAAAAATGAGAAAGTATGAAACAAAGAAGAATATGTATAAAATAATAGAATGGAAAATGGAAAACCTGAAATCAGAAAAAAGAAATACCAATAACAGAAAGCTGTAAAAGTGTAATTGTGAATTAAAGTTTGGAAAATGTCAAATAAAAAAAATTAAAATACAAAAAAAATCTAAAATTTATTAACCAACCTTCATCATGATAGTTTCGCTCCTGAAGGGGTAACTGTAACCAGCTCCTTTTAGGGCTTGCAATATTGCCTATTAGAAAAAGTATAATTTACTGCATTATATCAATTCAGAAATATGTTATTTTGTAAGAGGAAATGAAATCAAAATGTTATCTAAATTGGAATGCGCTTTTTATAGCAAATTTTGATTCAATGTTATACTATATATATATATATATATGTATGTATGTATGTATGTATGTATGTATGTATGTAGATGTAGATGTAGATGTAGATGTAGATGTAGATGTAGATGTAGATGTTTATATATATATATATATATATATATATATATATATATATATATATATATATATATATATATATATATATATATATATATATATATATATATTAGCATATAGGGATGACAGAATAATATACAGTATATTTTCAGAATAGGTTGTTTAAAGAACAACCTATTGTCAACTATTTAGTAAAAAAACAGTTATGAAATCACTCCAAAACAGATCCAGTTTGGATCATACCTTGATATGCCACATATTTCCTAAACCTGACCACAACAAATTGCTCTAAGATTTATTAAAGTTCAGCACAACTGGAAGACACTACACTGAGCAAACAAGTCAACATAGCTGCAAGCATTTATCTCAATCTAAAACCAACAGTAAGTAACTTTCTGACTAAGTAAGTTATATTCTTCTTTTGATTGTTATTCTTCAAAGCATAATCACACTATCAAGTTCTGTTGGATACAAACCTATATTTGAGTATTGGTTACTGTTATTAAAACAAAATATTGTTTTGAAAAGATAGGTCAATCTATATAAAGATGTATGATGCAAACTAACCATTATGCTGAAACTCTGGATCCCGGAGACTTCCTTGAATGCGACACAATGGACTCCAATAGGGTACAGTAGAACCCTTAGCCAGCTTTGTTTCTGAAACTGTAGGCATCTGCTCGGAATGCATTAATGTTGCATGGTTTCTTGTACCAGAAGCATCTTGATTGGAGTACTGATCCATTCGTAGAGGCAAAGGGTCCAAAGATTTCAGCCCTGCAGCTGAAGAATTAATCACAGTTTTTTCTTCATCCTAAAATGCCAAAACAAATGTTCTCATTGTAAATAATTATCTTATTTGCTATGATCCCTAATGTTGTTTACAAAAAACCCCAAAGGTTTTTTAAAACCCTGTAGTAATAACCAGTATTTAAACAAGTGAAAATAGTTTAAAGTCATTAAATGAAAGCAATCAGCCATGCTTCTGTTTTGTATGTCTTATCAGTAACTCAAAGATATGTGCAAAACTTTTTTTAATTCTAAGTGTTTCGAACATGAAATACCTCATCCCAAATTTGAAATGTTTGAAGCTAAAAATACTCCATTTCAAATTCAAAATGGTTTGATCTGAATTTGAAATATCTATTCTAATTTTAGCAAAAGCTTTTCAAGCTTTGAGACAACCACATTTTGTTCTCAAAACAGCTATTTTGAAACCTTCAATCATAAAAACAGCATTAGAGTACTTCTGGTAAGGTTGAAATAAATTACTTCCAAATTTGAAATAAAGGCATTCACAAGACATTGTAAATCTGGAAAGTTTTCCAATCTCTAATACCACTTGTTAAAAAGCTTTGTTATTTCATCTATTTACTATAAGGTGCCTTACAACAACTGCTTTCTTATGTTGAGATTTCAAAAATCTTGCATGTAGTTGTGTGCTATAATTTATATAGTAAATAAATATATAATTATATTACATATAATTTTTCAGTGCATGAATATGTAATTACTAGCTCCAATTCTACCCAATTACCTTAAAAAATTATGGATCTTGCCATGAGGATCCATGCAGTAAACCCAGCAGACAGAACTTAGTTAGCTGAAGACAGCTTGCCAGGACTGGCTGGAGAGAAGGCACTAGGACAGAACAGGTGGATGAAACCTATATTCTGATGTTGATGCAAAGAATGTTGATGCCTGCAGATGTTCTGACCCCCCCCTCAGCCCACACCAAAGCACTCCGAGCCAAAGATACTTTATGGAATTTATTCTCAGACAGACAAGTCCTTGGCAACAAACCAGCACAGACAGGCCTTGGCAGCAATCCAGCACAGATAAGCCTTGGCAGCAATCTAGCACAGACAAGCCTTGGCAGCAATCCAGCCTGCCAAGCTAACACCACAGTTCTCCAACATTAGTTAATGCGTTGACTTCTGCAAAAGGGGCGTGTGCACAAGCATTCCTTTTATAGTCTGGAGAAGAACCTAATTACCACCAGCTGAGTGCAATTACCTCCTGTAACTGCGTAACTGTTCTTTATGCCTATTAGCTCTCCGATGCTGGGCATCTAGGAACAACTCCCTTGGCTCCTCCCCACTGCTGATGTCCAAATCACACTCCCTTGTCTCCTCCCCACTGGTCCAAGGCTCAGGCGCCTCCTGGTGGCCAACCAGCCTCTCTGCGCCCTGCTCAGAGTCGGAACCCTTTCCAGGGTCCTCCACATCCTCCAAAGCCGTCTCATAGGGCCCCTCACTGTCGGAGTCTGGTGGCAGCTCCAACGGCTCCTGCTGGGCCACAACAGCAGAGTATGGAGATCACAGTGACCTAGGATTCCATCCCACTGCCTCCACCCTCCCTTTGGCAGATGAAGCTACATTGCCCTGCTGCAATTGCTGCATATGTCCCAGATCTGTGCGCTCACCAACCGCTTTGAAATCCAGACCAGCAATAGAAAAAGACAACAAAAGTTAGGGAAGAGAGGGGAGGGGGGAAAGGCACAGATGGAGAAGAGATGGGCTGGTGGGAGAATAGGCATCAGAGCAGTATAATGTGACCATGGGATGCTGCAACTGGTTATACATGCAGGCCAGTTGCAAGTGCCCAAATTTTGATCATGTGACCAGGGGGGTACTGCAACAGCCAGAACCTCAAGGGCCAGTCGTAATTACCTTTCATTCAGCACCATTGCAACTTTGAACGGTCACTGAACAAATAGTCATAACCAAGGACTACCTGTAATCTCCAAACAGAATGAAAAAGGTGACTCAAGCAAAAAGGACATGAAAACCTCTTAAAACAAAGTGAAAAGAATGATGCTCATTGGAAAATCAAATAAGGATGCTTAGTAGAATTATGAAGTTAAAGAAATTTTGCATGAGAATAAAATGCATATAAAAGAATTGGTCCTTCAAAAAATAAGCATAAGATAAAGATATCACATAATGTGCACACAGACCAAAATTAGTTGCAAAGAATGTAATCAAAGAACAATTAAGGTTTAAAAAGACATTAAAATGTAGAGATATTTTTAAAAACTGTTTAGGAGGCTATGAAAAGGACTAAAGGATCCTCCAGTAACAGGACTGAGTTAATAATAAGTTAGAAAAAGCATGCTAAGCATGGCTTTTTGAATTCTTTACAGCTCCTTTACCAGAAATGATACAGAAACTGTGTTTTCTTCTATGTAATTAAATACAGTATTGCTCTGTGTGTCAGATTTCTCCTCCTCATGGTCCACTGTGAGTCATTGATTAGAAGCAGAATGGAGGGGTCAGCAGTTTTCTCCTACAGTTATATATTGGAGACTTTTTTCCTGCAGCATTTTTTTCATCAGCTGCAAGGTTTTTTTTTAATTTTAATATTTTTTTTGCCACCACCTCCATTTATAACAAATTTTGTTCTTTTCTACTCAGTTTTAGATAGTTATTTTGCTGCAGAAGTACATTGTCTCCCTGGATGATTTATCAATAAAGACATAAAGTATAAATGTACAAATGCTTGTAGTGATGTTACAGGAATTTTGTTCGGGAATGTGAAAATCCATGTACTTTTTGATAGAGATGATTCCATGTTGTTAATTGAGAACCTGAATGATTTATTCAGTATGTTGTATAACACAACAAGTTTACATTTGAAAAGTAATTTATCAAGATAATTAGCACAGAAAATAGAGCCAATAAGTGCAAGTGATAAATGATAAAACCAAGCTGTGGATCAATTTATGTAAGTTGGAAAAAATATTTACTAAGAATGGGAATATTGATAAATGGAAATATTTGGAAATGTGGTTAAAAAGTGTGTATATTGCAAAGAATAAAAAGAATATATAAAAAGAAACAAAATCAACTGTGATTTTATGGTGCTGCCCATATTGTTATACTGAACTGACAAGTATATATCTATTGATGGTATGGATATATGTTCCTGGTTATAACCAATACAAAATGTTTGTTTAGGCAGTTTGGTCATAAAGAGAAAGTAAATGTCTCTCAAATTATACAACCAATATGTGGAAGAAGAATAAATAGATTAACAGCCAGGGTAAAATTCAGAAGGTCATAGTTGCAAAGAGTGAAATTGTCAAAATGAAAGAGGTGAGATATTGAAGAATAAAAGCCAAAACATAAATAGATACAAAAAGTCTGAGAAAAGCAAGAATGGTTTGCCAAGATAAAAAAAAAACAAGAGTTATGATAAAAGATATTGGAGTTAACGTACAAATTATTTTTTTACATATCACAAATTCTAATCAATTAAGTCAAATTTAAAACAGGAAATAAACTATTATAGATTTCATTATAGCCATATATAATTTCCCCAGTGCTACGGTAATCCTTGACTTACAACTTGGCATTTAATAACAGTTAGGAGTTATGATGGCCTTGGAAAGGTGCTCCATAAAGCACATCCAACCAATATCCCTACAGTGGTCTCAACTGCATTTTAGGCACTTGGCAACCAGCTCACATTAACAACATTAGCATCTTACAATCACAAAACTGAAATGTGCTACCTTTTTTGTCAGTTTGTGGCAAAAAAAACCCACTTATTGAGTGATTCACTTAATGACTGCCATAAAATCTATGGTAAAATCAGGTCATCATATAGGTGCTTTGACTTACAATCATCGTCAAGAACTACCTGTACTACTTTACAATTTCTTATTTGACAAAATTATAATTTCCTTTGTAAAAATATATTTTATAGCAAGCAAAAAAGACATTACAAATATTTCTTACAGCAATTATACCTTACCCTGTAAGTTTTTCCTACTATTTGTTCTCTTGAAACTTGACTATTTGCCAAAGACTGCTTTTCTGAAGATTCCTTTTCTATTTGCAGGAAGGATGAATTCTTCCCTTTCTGAGGAGATACTAAAACAGCACCTCCTAAAATAAAAATGAACAATATGGTTGCTAACTGTGGCTATTATATTATCTCCAATTTCTGAGAGACTATACCACTTGCATATACAGTAGTTGTATAGAAATCTAAAAGGGAGGCTACTAAATCATATTCTGCTTGTAGACTTCCCAGGAGCACCTAGGTAGTCACTGCTGAGTGTAAAAAAGATAACTTTGACTTCCTTATTTTCTACATTAACATTGGAGAACGGCTTTAATCAATTCATCATCACAATTTATGCTGTTATTAAAATTAATTTAACATAAAATGAATTCTTAGTGTGCATGTTAATTTATATTTTGGGAAGTTAAATAAAAACTACCAGTCTTTTTACCTGCAGCTGGAGTTGTCAGATCATGATGTGTTCTTTGGATTCCACCAAGCGTTCTAAGTTGTGGAGTTGGAAGCCTACCATGTGTTCTTAAAGATTCTGAAGAATCTGCCCTGCCTCCTGAAGAACTTACATTTTCCAAGGCAAAATAAATAAAAATGTGACAAAATATAATTATCCAATGAAGAATTATTTACAATCCAGAGTCAGCATTAGAAGTTCTAAGGTTTGAATTATTTGAGTCATAAACAAGATACCACAACAGAGCTTCCAAGTTATTATCCCCAATTATCTCTGAATTGTTTCTTTTTTGAATTTGTAATTGTTGTTGAAGATTATTTGGGATTTTGTTATAAAATCTAGAGTAAATTTTGTCTTTCAATCAATATAATTACACATCAATTTTCAATAATTGGTCTTGTCATTTTTTAAACCCTGCTTTCTTCTTTGTTACATTTGAAGAATACAACTGCAATCATTTTTTACACTGTTACTTTACTGTCCTACAAATACTTATTAAATGTTATCCCAGACAATAATTTTCAAATTATACATTTATCTTAATATCTATGAAATAATGATTATGCATTTTTTCTTCATATGTTTAAACAGATGCTACTTTAAAAAAATATTGGATTAAGTTAGTGAATCATCTTTAATTTCAGTAAGTCATTATTTATAGCTGCATTCAAATCAGAAAGATTGCTTTATCAAGCTTTGAAAATCAGAATTAGAACTGACAATATGTGACTGGGTGCTATTTGAACATTTTCTTAAGGTATATTACCTGTTCGAATTTGTATAGACAAATTCTAGCTCAAGTTATTTACCATAATACATCTAATCTTATTTGCATCAATGCATCAGAACTCCCCATTAATGATGAAATTAACATTGCTCTAGCTACCGCGTTTCCCCAAAAAGACCTACCCTGAAAATAAGCCTTAACCTGATTGTTTAGTAAGCCATGCCCCAAAATAAGCTCTAATGAAAGGAGTGGGCGTGGTCAGCACAGGAGGCAGTGAGCACTCACAAGCTGACAATGTCTGGCAGCAGTAGCAGCAGCCCACACAGCACAGGTGAACTGGTTCTCTTTCCAAGCAGCAGGCGGAGGCAGAGACGGGATGAGGCATGTGATCTGGATGCACTATGCAGGCCATGGGAAAGTTGAGAGTCAGTGGACCAGAGCAGGCAGCCAACCATGGGAGGCTCCTCTTCACAACTCTCAGCTTGCTTGCAGCCCACGTGGCATGTCGGGATCGCCTACCTTTCACTCTGCGCCTCTGACTCTGCCTGCCGCCAGTGCTGCTGCACAAAGATGAGCCTCCCACGGCCGGCCACCTGCTCTGGCCCACCAATTCTTAACTTTCCTGCAGCCTGCGCAGCATGTCCAAATCACCTGCCTCCCCTCCCCATCTGCTGCTTGGGCAGTGGAACAAGTCACCAGCACTGTGTAGGCTGCACAGCCGAAGTGCATCAACCAAGGGACCGTCTGCAGCTGCTGTTGGAAACCGTCAGTTCCCACACGGTTACCACCTCTTGTGTGTGCCAGGGGATGATGCACCTAGCCGAGCTGATCACCCTGAAAGCGTTTTCCCCAAAAATAAGCCTTATTTGGGGGGAAATATGGGTAAGAGATGTTTAATCATAGCACCATAACTCCAAACAGAAAAAATAATATTTCAAATATTTACTTTTGTTGATTGTTTATACTGGCATCGTTGACATTTCCCCCCACTTCTTTAATTTCACCAATTTCTTGCTTATTTTCTTCTTCTTTGCATTCTCTTAATATAGGTGACATATTTTCTTGTTGCTCATCATCATGTGATTCATCCCAAACTAAACGCCGCTTGACAGGAATAGTAGAAGCATCTGATACACCTAAATTCCCAACGTTATTTTGTTGCAACTGTGCAGGTTGTGCCAATATTTTAGGTCCTGAAGATAGTTTGTTTTCAGGGATCCTAAATATAGAATAACAATTTATTAAATGTAAAATTTAGTAGCCATTTATATATTGTAAGAAATATTTGGGACCTTCCTCAATGATATGACTAATGATAATTATATCAACTTAAATACATTTATGTTTCAATTATACTCATCTGCAAATTTAGTAATTAAGCAATCCAAATGAGGAGGACCTAAGAATTATACAACTACCGGTAGCTCTCTGTAACAGTAGAGGCTTGAATTGAAAATCAAGAATAGGTCTCCATGTCACATGGAAACCAGATTTTCAAAGGAGTTTTGCAATATATGCTAGCAATCTGCTAAATAAAGGAGGAGGGGAAATTACTGTGAATAATTACTGGGAAATTATTATACTAAGCAATACTGTGCTTGACAATCTTTGTTAATATCTAAAATCTCTTTGAATTCTCTGTATACATACTGTATATGTAAATGCACACATAAATACAGTGCTCAAGGACCTTCTCTATTTTACATATTCTTAATCAAATTTACTTGTGAAAGAAATGTGCAAAAGTCAAGAAATATTTAATAATATACTCATATTGTGGCTAAAATGTTTTTGGATGTAGCCTGAATCTTAATGATTTCATGGATATATTAATGCAGTAAATGATTGATATACCATCTCTTTCTTTCAAAATACCTTTAAAAAAAATTTCGCTAAGGTATTGTCTGGAGGTTTTCCAACTAAATATTAACCAGGCCCAGCCCTGTTTAATTTTCTATACCAAAATACCACATTTTTAAAACACAATCTTCTTCCATGTCTAATTTTTACCCTGCTAAGTCAAGTGCTCTGATATTGTTGCTCATGGTTTCTTCCACAGTGGATTCAGAGGACAAATCCCAGAATCTATTGTTATCTGACAGGATTTGATTTAAATGATCTCTGGAAAAGTGGGTTCCTTGTATCCTCTTCTTATAAGCTTCTGCTTTCTCTCGAAGTTCTTTCACCTGGATATGAAGATTTCACACTGTTATTGATGGAAGGTGGGTTTTTTGTCAATTTTGTTGGCTAATTAACAGCCACCAACAGCACAGAACAGCATGTCACAGACACTGCACAAACATTGCAGCACAAATATCAAAGGAAAAGATATTTTTAAAGAATGCTTCTTTTAAGCAGTCATGCCAAAGATCACTGGTCACTAAAGCATCACTTATTCAGCAAGCATCAAAAGGACTCCAACTATGCATATGCTTAATATAACAATAGTTTTTTTTACGATTCATAAATTTTATAATTTCTCCAAACATAAAAAACTTAGACATGACCAACCTCCACATACCACATGGTATTTAGAGTGTTTTGAGAACCCTGAGGAGAGGAATACAAAAATAAACAATATTTATTACTAATTTTGTATTAATATTACAAATGTACTTCAAAAAATAAAATGATTTCTTCTATTCTTCTATGACTATGCTATTCTCCTGCCTCCTAGAGTTCACACTACAGAAGTGTAATTTAACTTCCTTAAAAACACAGCATATCTAATGAACAGTATTACTCCAATCCACAAGATTGAATAAATACTTGACAATTGTAAAATGATATAAAATCATTGTAAAATGATTTTCTGAACTGATAATGAACAGCAACAACTGATCTCCATTTTTACATGTATATTATTATTTCTATAGCATCCGTCTACCAAATTAAATAAAAAGTTGCTCCTCTGTTATTGTTCCATAAAGTTGATTTTTACTAGGGAATACTGACTTTAGCCAAGGTAGGAGAAATTGAAGATTTCTGGATTTTGTTTTGTAGTTCTTTATGATTTGTGAGGGAGTTCAAATTAGCTTCAGTGGTCGTTGTTTCACAACAGGCCACACCAATTTATTATTTTATAACCTAGCATAACTGTTTCATCAAATTAAATTCTGTTTCACAATACCAAGGAGTAGAAATAAAGCACTTCTTTTTGAACGATTAAATAAGCCTCATCCTTTGCAAGATTCAGACAGCTATTTCAGAAGCTGCTGATGGTGGTTTCCTTTACATGGCTCTCCTCAAAATGTGATGACATTTCTCATTTTTAAAAAATTGCAAAAAGTACAGGGCTGTAACAGAAACAGAAACCAACAAATGTCCCAAGAGCATCAAAAACAGGGAAGCAGCAATATTAAGATTAGTTGTATACCATTAAAGTATTTAGTGTCTGCTACCAATTTCCTATATCATCTTACAGGTTTTACATTAAATGTTATATTAACTCAAAATGAAGATTAATTATTCATAATTAAATAAGATTAATTATTTATGGTGGGAGAAGGAATTATCTTACATTTATTGAAAAGATTAGAAAGTTTTGAACACTGGGAACAAGCAACAAATGCACATTGCTTTAGAACCTGCTAGAAAGCTTGAATTCTGAGGGCTGTTAATTATCATTCTTTTCTTTACTGTCCAGTTATTTCACACTGTCCACTTATTTCTTCCCCTCACTTTTTTTTTTTGTGGAAAGAGAGAGCGCGGTGTAATAGCCTAGTGGTAAAGACATTCACCTCTCACTCTGAAGATTTAAAGTTCAATCCTAGATAGCAGTAGATTTTTCTCTCCTTAATTAGTTTTCAATATTCAATTAATGTGAAATTTATTTTTTATCTCATTCTGTCCTTTTTGTAGTAGTTTTTACATAAGGGGAGATGTTCAGAAATCGTTTATCTGAAATTATTAACTCTAGGATGACAGGTTAGAAAAGATCAGCATCTTTCTCTATGTTTAAATATTTATTTATTATCTTGTCTTTTTAGATCAAAATTATATTTTCAGCAAATACAAACCCCATCAACAAACCAGTTGATGAGAAAAATTTCAGAGAACTTGCAAAAGTCCGTAGTTTTATTCAGATTGCTCTAAAAGCTAATTATTTCCTCTATTCAATAACAAAGCAGAATGCCAAAGTTTAGGCACATAAAAAAAGATTAAAGAGATGTAACACATTAAACTAATCTTTATTTTAGTCTTCTTGATTACAGAAATCCAATTCCAACTAATTCAGGAAACCCTCTGTAACTTTTAATGGACGAATATTTGAAAACAAAACTGCCTATTCAGTGATTGAGTCCAATCTTGTTCTCTCTGCAGATATATGAAAGGTAAAATAAAATCAACATTACAAAAGCACATTTACCAATTAAAACTGAGTGAAAAGAGCTACCTTGTAACATTAGACCTCAAATCAAATGAGGGAGATGTAATTATAGTAGAAAAGAAATTATTTGAAAGAGTGAGTGCACAGAGAAACCCATTTCTGAGAAACAAGAGCAGAGATCCAAAATAGCAGCTGATTAAATGCAATACTGAAGTTCTACCATGTTTGGTAACAGAGTTCTGTTCTACATTTTTATGCCATATAATACTATTTATAAAATATACAATACCATATATTATAAGGACAACTTTCAAAAGATGAAGCAATATCAAAACTTTCAAATGATTTCCTTGGAAATAATCACATACTCACTTGATAGGGTATATTTTTTCTGACATGTACCCAGGCTCCTTGTTTATAAATGTATTGACTAGGAGACAAGAATTTTGATCTATATTCTGTATTCATTTTCCTATAAAAACACAATTGAAAGTAAGAATTAAATACTACTTTGTAATTGTGTAGGGAAGTAAGAATGCTAACCGAATAATCAGGAGATAACAAAATACTCCTTCTGCTCATTTTCAAAGTTGACTGTATTTAAACAACTATGTGTAGTGAAAAGAGAATTCAAGGCATTTTATATTCTGATATGCTTACACTTACTTAAAACGTCTATGTGAACACAGCAACTTCTGTTTGTGTTTTTCTTCTTTCTGCTTTGTTTCTAATTCATTTTGATTTGAATCTTCTGGTGTCTTTGAAGTGGTTTTACTTTTTTCATTCTAAAAAAAATACTTTATTGTTGAGTGTATAAATTATAACTTATTAAAATATATACCGTATTTTTCAGAATATAAGATGCACAGGAGTATAAGATGCACCAAGATTTTGAAGAGGCCAATTTTTTAAAAAGTAGGTAGGTAGATAGAGGGATAGATACGGAGAGAAAGAGAGAGAAATACAGTAGGTAGGTAGGGAGAGAGAGTATAGTTAGTTAGGTAGGTAGCTAAAGGGATACAGAGAGACAAATAGAGAAATACAGTAGGTAGCTAGGGAGAGAGAGAGGGTGTAGGTAGGTATGTAGAGGGATAGAGAGAGAGAAATAGAAAGAGAGCGAGAGAGAGAGAAATACAGTAGATATAGGGGGAGAGAGAGAGAGAGAGAGTAGGTAGGTAGGTAGGTAGGTAGATAGGTAGGTAAATGTTTCCAGGTGTGGAGAAACAATTGCTGACAATCTGCAGCACCTAAGACTTGTTTCTGCTGGCACAGCACTTGATCAATCTAATTTTCATCAATCACTCTAACTAAAGAGCTTTCCAAAAGGAAAAAAGAAAAGTTTTTGCACTCTGCAAACCTCCCCAAAACGGGCCCGTTTTTCCCCCCCAAAAAGGCATGAATAGCCTTTGGGGGACTTGCAGTGCTCTTCAGGGGGGGAGGGGGCAAAAACAAGCAAAAAACAGCCAGTTTTTCATGAAAATGGACACATTTTTGTCAAAAAAATTGCATGCATAGTCTTATGGAGACTTATAGAGTGCTGCTGGGGACTGGGGGGGGGGACGGGACGGCCCTTTTTTGCTCATTTCTGCCCTCCCCAGCCCCCAGGAGTTCTCTGAAAGCCACCATAAGGCTATGCATGGACATTTTGGTGAAGGGGCAGGGCTTCAGGAGGCAAAAAATGCTGTATTCGGTGTATATGACGCACCCAGATTTTCAGCCTCTTTTTTGAGGAAAAAAGATGCGTCTTATACTCCCAAAAATACGGTAATTATATTTACTAAACATCTAACTTCTAAACACAATGATTAATCTTAATTTTATGAAGTACATAAATATTTTTAAATGTTTCCATTAGAACACTTACTGATTATAGTTTTTAGTATGATATTCGTGAACTTCAAAAACTCAATAATTGTCAGAAATAATTTGAATATACTATGTAACTAGGAAAATGTATTTACATTTGATTGAAATGTGATCAGGAAATAGGAGTAGAAATAAATAGACATAAATAGAAAATATTAAGTACATAATGTTTTTCATATTACAGATAGTTCTCAACTTACACCTCTTGTTATTGTAAGTGACCATGTTACAAGAGCACTGAAAAAAGTGACTGTTTTTCACACTTACTCACATTTTTGTTTACTTCATTGCCTTTTAATTACTTAAGATATTATTCCCAATATTCTAGATCAATAAATTTGTTTTTATTCATATATTCATGCCAAATCATCTACCATTATCTGTAAATATCTTTCACACCATGTTTTTAATTTTGACTTGATGGCATGAAGATTGAGTCTTAAATATATTTTGAAATGTTTGAATTAATATTTAAAATTTTAATGAATGAATAAGACCAAAAACTATCAAGAACTTCAAAAAAGTATATATGTGAATTTTTAAATCTTAAAAAAATACGCATCATTTCTTTATATAGCGTAATCACCAGGACGAGAACATGAAGTGAATTAACCAAATTAGAAATTCTAAGTATAGAAATTGCTAATTGAAAAGGGACATAATGCTTTAATAGGTAATAATACCTTTTCTTGAGAGGAAATGTCTACTGATTCGGACCTAGGACATTCACACTCTTCCAGAAAGCACTGTTTCAATTGTTGTATAGGAGGGGAAGGTTTGAAATTCCTTTCATATTCAGTTTCAGGAATAATAACAGGAGACTTAAATGGAGGAATGGATTGACTTGATCTGTGAATAAACTTTGGTTTATAAAATACATTATTTTTTTTATAAAGCTAAGTACATTTTGTCACTGAAATTAAAGAGACTTAGTGATCTTTAATCTCTACTATATCATTGCACAGCAGAAAAGTCTTAATCAGGTGATATAGAATGATCCAGCCATTTAGTTAAGGCAATATTACTCAAAATATAACTGTTAATACTTGAGAAATCAGCTAAAAAATCAGTTATATAGTATTTTGAACAAAATGGAGCATTTCATATGCAATGTAATACAACAAAAAACGCAATACAAAAAAAAAACTGAAAAAAGCCCCAATGAAGATATTACCCTGCATAGTAAATTTGCACTGAACAAGAATCACAATATTATTTTATTAAGACTACCTACAAAGGAAATCTGGAAAAAGCCTCACGGAGCAAAACTGAGTTTATTTTTAAATTAAAATTTATAAAGTTGTGTGATACTTTTCAAGAATGAAAACACTTCTTAAAATACTTAGTTACCTGATTTGCTGCAAGGACTGGAGAAAGCTTCTGGGCGGTTTTCCAAACAAACTCTCTTTGGTACTCAGAACTTCTAGGGAAGCTTCTCGATCGTGAAATATTCATGCCTGCTTTCCTTTGTAGAACCCTATTGAGCTGACAACCAATATAAACAACAAATTCAGAATGTCATTTCTTTTTGTGGTCTAATAGCATAAGTTTTTATCATTATTAATACTAAAATGGACTACCCTGATAAAAGCAAAGTATATTATGACATTCTGCAAGCTTTCTTATACAAAATATGGAAATTACAATGGCACTAAAAAAGTTACTTATGACCATTTTTCACACTTACGATGGTTGCAGCTTTCTCATGGTCACGTGATTTACATTCGGATGCTTGTCAACTGACTCACATTTATGACAGTTGCAGTGTCCCAGAGTCACGTGATTACCTTTTGCAACCTTCTGACAAGGCAAGTCAATGGGGAAGCCAGATTCACTTAACAACTGTGGTACTAGTTTAACAACTGCAATGATTCACTTAATAAATGTGGCAAGAAAAGTCATAAAATGGGGCAAAACTCAACAAATTTCTCATTTACCACATATATTTTTGGTTCAACTGTGGTCATAAGTTGAAGACTATCTGTAAACAATTATTTTAAACATTGTGTCAACGTTAGCTTTCTGGACTGCTTTTTTATTATGTTTTTCCTTTTGACTAATTTATATTGCTTATATGGGAGTTTAGGGAAAATCTATTAAATCTGTAAGACTAAATTCTTAGCGAAAAATTATTGGGCAACATTACAATTTTCTTCATATTTCTTTCTTGGATTTTTTCTTATGTTATTTATAATTCTTTAATCACACGTTTCTTATATTGACCTGATATTCTAACCATCCTTCTGTAAACATTATCTCCTTCTTTTTCAAAGCCCTCAAGGGGATTGCTTGCTTTATCCTTTATTAGAATCCAAAGATTCTTGCACCCTTTCTAGTGTAATGATTACTTTTCCTAAACTGAGCATTTTTCAGATGTGTAGACTCTGATTTCCAGAACTTTCAGCAATTGCCATTTTGGCTGTCTGGAAATTCTGCAAAAATAAAGTTCAAGAACATGGAATGCACCCTGGCAGGGAAGTTTGTATTGTGCATATTAATAACGTTACAATGAGTTATTTCTGAGCTTTAACTCACAACATCAAATCAAACTTTTTTTTTATACTTCCTACCCCATGATCTGTTTTTCCTAATTCTTTTTTGGTAGATGCTAATACTTTATTTTCATGCACTGGAGTTTGGGGCACTGACTTCTTGTTTCTTCTAAGTGCTTCAGTTGATTCAGGTCCAAATCCTGCAGAGTTGAGATGCAGTTTTTCAGGAACTCTCGGTGCATCCAATGTCTCAATTGGGTCCTTATTCAGTTCAACATCCTTGCTGTCAGTTTTGTGCAATTCGACTGGCTCACTGACTTCCAATTCTGATAACGCATCTTTCTGCAAGCCATTACCTCCATTCCATTGAAAAGATTTTGAAATTTGTGTGTCATAATAAGGCACTCGTCTCTTGGAAATAAAATTTGGTTCTCTTGTGATCCCTGTAATACATGTAATATCAAATACTCTGATAATTTTTTAAAAGAATGTGAGCACCACTCTATTTCTTTTGTACGAATGCAGAAGAAAAAAATATAAACAAACATTTCATCACAGAAATGCTTCTTTTAGTTTGAGTAACACCTAGTAGTATATTAACCTTCACTCTTACTACTTTTTATTGCCAAATACATATCAAACAATGAAGAATAATTAATTTGTTTGACCAAATATCTAAGTATATTCTCTTTCGGTCTTAACAGGAACCAAATTAATTTAGTATCTAATATTGTTGTGTTTTAATGACATCTAATGTATTTAATGGTATCTTATAAACCCAAACTATGAAACTGTGTTTACCCCTGCTGCATGATAAAATTTATTTGATGAAGTCTGGATAATCACTGTGTTTCCCTGAAAATATGACATGTCCTGAAAATAAGGCCATGCCATATTTTTGGGTGGGCAAAAATATAAGCCCTCCCCTGAAAATAAGCCCCTTGGCTAACCCCCCTCCAGCCAGGCAGACCGCTACTCATAGACCTAGCAGTATTCTAAAGGCAACAAGCTGCAGGAGCCGGGGGGAGGCAAAGGCTCTAGCGGGCTAGGTTGTTTAATGGTGCTGTGCCCAGCTGGAGAGATGGGTAGCCGGGCAGCTGCTATCTTGCAAGCGGGCTCCCGAAGACCCGGGAACAGTCTCAGGGGGAACCGGCTGTGTTGCGCTGTTGCAGCAGCGCAACGCAGCAGCCATGAGGTGGCCACGCTCACAGCCAGCCACCCAGTAACCTCCCTTTCCAGCCATGCAGAGTGCCATTCACTGACCTAGGGGCGCCAAGCCATGTGACCGCCTGTTCCCCGCCCCTCCAGCTCCCGCGGCTTTGCGCTTTCGGGATACCCCTATGTCAATGAATGGCACTCTGCACGGCTGGAGAGAGGGGTTGCACGAGCGCCTGTTCAGCCTCCTGCTTGCATGCCTCCCAGCCTCACCATGGCCCAGCTCTCCCTGCAGGGCCAGGGCGCTGCTACCGCTACTGCCGCCATCCCAGCATGGCTTCTTCCCTGGCTTCCAAACGCCGGATGTTGGCTGCCAAGTCTTCTGGCAGTGGCCACTCTGGGAGTGTGCACTGTGGTTGTGGGCCGGCTGCCAGAAGAGAATCAGTGAATGGCGCTCTGAATGGCTGGAAAGGGGGGTTACCGGTTGGCTGCTTGTGAGCGTGGTCATCTCATGGCTGCTGCGTGGTGCTGCTGCGACAGTGAAACACAGCAGTTCGCCCCTGAGGCTGTGCCTGGCTTTTCAGGAGCCCGCTCACAAGAGAGCAGCTACCAGCAACTCCAAAACAATAACCCACCCACCCTTGATAATAAGGCCCAAGCCATATTTTGGGAGTCAAAAGAAAATAAGATCCTGTCTTATTTTCAGGGAAACACATTAATATGTAGAAAGCAGTAACTATTGCAAGTATCTCTTATACAAGAAATACATCACAAAATATTGAATTTGTCTTACCAAACTCATCTGATCGAAGGCCAGCCCATCGGCACTTTTGTTCATGTGCAGAATTGCAGAGTCTAGGCTGTTCTGACTGCTTCCATTTGAAGTTTCTTTTGTACTCACTTAATCCCTACAATGATATAAAATGCGAATAGTAATTTTATGCCTTATTTCTTCCAAACTAAATAAAGTCACAATCTGGAAGAATTGATGTAAGCATTTTTACTTGATATCAAAGGTCAAATAATATTTCATAACAGTAAAAAATAAAAACAAAAGATTTCGCCAACAGGCTTTCCTATTTATATGATTTGATTCTACCTGAATGCACTATCATACATTTGCATAAACTTAGTTACATTCACATTTGTAGTATGCCTATCTTATTTCCTTAAATATTTTATTATGTATATGTAGTTCCTTCATGTAGAAAGGAAACAAAACTTATTAAATTTCTACTTCAGATTACTTAACCATCAGAATCTAACTTCACATCATGTTTGCGATTATATAGGTACTTCTTGATTTACAATCACAATTGGGACCAGAATTTCTATCATTGTTACTAGTCATAACTTGAGTTGACCTGATTTTACGACAATATTACAAAGTCATTAAGCAAATCATGTCATCATTAATCAAATCCAGTTACACCAATAGTCATTTTTGCCAAAAATTGGCAAAAAATGGTTGCACATTGTGACCAGGATTACAGGATGCTGAAAATGATCATAAATGAAATCCTGTTGCTAAGTGCTCAGGTTGCAATCACATGACAATAGGAGTAGTGAGATGGTCATAAATGCAAAGCACAGGCCATCAGTCACTTTGTCTGGGGCTGCTGTTATTTCAAAAGATTGATAAACAGTCATATGTTGAGATTTTAAAGCAACCACCTTTCTTTAAAGAGTCTGGATGGGTAAGTCTTTTTGTTATAACTGTTCTATTAGTTTACAATTGAAGGGAATTATAAACATTAAATAAGTTATTATTTAATAATTAAGGGCTATAGTACATATTAGAACAAAAAAAATCAATCCACATCATCACATATGATGTTCTACACGGCACATTATCTGTCAGAAGCCCTGTCTCTGCAAGTGTAGCAATTTGTTTAGAGGGGAATAATACTCTTAAAAAGATGATGCTGCACTTATAACGTAAACATCACAGTGAGGCTAGCAACTGTAAATATGGCATATATTTTGTCCAATTTATAAGGCAACAATTATTCATTATGGAAATAGACTGAAGCTGGTTAATTTTCCAAGACTTAAACTTAATTTTAAAAGTAGTTTGAAATTCTCTTCAACCTCTGAGCACAAGGTATTTTCATGTCATGAAGTATTTTTTGCAGATAAGTAATTGCATCTGCAGGATGCCACATATTAATAAAGTGAGACTATTAGAAAATATGTTTCATACCACATCTAATAATTAGGTACTCTTTTGTGAAATACTATATAAGATATTTGGGCAGTGAACAAGCCAGTCTTGTATCTGTATGTTTTACTTTATATTGTTATGTATGATTTGTCTTGCTTATGTCGTTGTATTTTTGTCGCTGTATTTTTCTTCCTGTTTTTTAAAGGTAATAATGTTTAATAAAAATAAAAATAAATTAAAAAAAAGAACAAGCCAGTCCTTTTTTGATTTTTCTTATTATTTTCTTACTTTCCCTCTCTTTTATTTAACAATTAACTCCTCTCAAATGTCTTATATTGAAAGTCAATGATGAAGCTGAGGTTTTATAAGGCAGTTTGATTATTCTTCACAAATTCATATATAACATTATGCTCTTTAATTAACAACCCATAATTTTTAAGAATACTTCTTGAGAACTTTTCTGTAGGTGGTTTTATATTCCATTTTAATATTCTTTAAGTAATATTTTATTTCTTACAGGAGAATAAAGGTTAATAATGAGCAGAAATTAAACAGAAGGAGGGAGGAAGGATTGCATTTCTATACAGGATATAAAGTGGATTTCCTTTCTTTCATAACTTAATTGGTTTCAATGCTTGATTGGTTCCACAAGAAAAATGTAGATTAATGCTCTACTCTTAACCACTCATCTCCATTGAATAAAAGATTGAAACAAATGGAATGATAACACAAATATTGACTTTTCTTTTTATATTTATAAAGTACTTTATAGGTTTAGGGCTGGGTTAGGATAGTTACAAGACAGTACTCCAAACTGAAAGAATATAACTTGAACTATTAAAGAAAATGAAAATCCAAATCTCCAAGATCCAAATTTTGGCATGGTATTTTTGAAAGAAGCTGTTTTTCAAGGACTACATATTGTTTTGGAGGTATGAGTAGTATTTCAAGGTTTCAAAGTCTCAACGTTTAAATATTTCATTCCAAAGTCATTCCAAACTTATCAGTTGTATTGCAGTATTGAAACAGACTATTTCAACTGTGAAATAAGGATTGGAGAGGCCTGTTGAGATGTTAGATCACTTCTTATAAAGTTGGAATGAACTTCTAATGAGGCTGAGAAACAGTATCTGGGTTCAGTACAGATAACCCTCACTTACCGACTGCCTTGTTTAGCATGTTTGCATTTACCAGTTTTAAAAAGATCCAGCCTTGTGACCAGTCCCTGCATTTACAACTGTCACATCCCACATTCATGTGATCATCATTTAGCCACTTCACAATCAACATGCATTTATAACTACTAGTGTCCTGTAGTCATGCAATTACCATTTTGCATAGGTCGCAACAGGGCTTGCAACATGGTTAATAGAGAACAGAGAAGCAAACCAGTGTCATATGATGTGGTTTAATTAGTATGATTTGGGATGGTCATTAAACATTGATTCACTTACTGACCAAATGGAAATGACATCATAAGTCTGACAGAAGTCATATGATTTTCTGCTCAACAACCAAGTTGCTGAATCCAATTGTCATTGCTAAATGAGGACTACCTATATGCTTCAACTTCTATGTTTTATAAACCTACTGTCATGGATAAAATTCTACTGTGTAAGAATAAATCTGAAACCTGCTATCTTACACATGTTGTATCTGCAGAGCAAATAAAAATGGATCAATAACAGAAGGAAAAAATAAATTAAAAGGCACAAAATGTTTGTATAAGGTATGTGCAAGTGCCAGGTAATTTTTATTGCTTGTTAAAGTGTTAAAATAAATTAATACCGTGTTTCCCTGAAAATGTGACATGTCCTGAAACTAAACTAAGGCCATGCCACATTTTTTGGGTGGCAAAAATATAAGCCCCCCCCAAAAAAATAAGCCCCTTGGACAATCCCCCCCCCCCTCCAGCGAGGCACCACTCGCCAACCTAGCGGTATCCCAAAGGCGCCAAGCCGCAGGAAAGAGGTGGGGGGAAAGGGGCTCGCGTTGCTTGGTGCCTTTGGGATACCGTTAGGTCGGTTAACAGCGCTGTGCCCAGTTGCAGAGGGGGGTTGCCGGGCAGCTGCTCTCTTGCGAGTGGACTCCCGAAGAGCCGGACCAGTCTCAGGGTCGAACAGCTTGTGTTGCGTTGTCGAAGCAGCAGCACAGCAGCCATGAGGTGACCACATTCCTGAGCAGCTGCCTGGCAACCCCCTTTCCAGCCGGGCACAGTGCCATTCACTGATCTAGGGATATCGCCAAGCCGCGGGAGCACCTGTTCAAAACCCTCCGGCTCTATGGTGTACACTCTGGGAGTACGCTCTGCCGGCAGCCAGCCCGCAACCATAGAGGATACTCCCAGAGCAGCAACTGCCAGAAGACTTGGCATCCTACCTCCGTGCTTTGGAATCCGTAGAAAAAGCCATGCGGCGGGCGGCGGCAGAAGTGGAGATGCCCTGGCTCTGCAGGGAGAGTTAGGCAAGGGCATCGTGAGCCTGGGAGTCGCGCGAGCAGGGAGCGGAAAAGCCGCTCGCGCAACCCCCCTCTCCAGCCGTGCAGAGCCCCATTCACTGACCTAGGGGCACTCCAAAGGTGCCGAGCCGCAGGAGCCAGAGGGCAGTTTCTTCTCTGGCTTCCAAACCCCGGAGATTGGCTGCCAAGTCTTCCGGCAGTCGCCGCTCTGAGAGTGTGTTCTATGGTTGTGGGCCAGCTGCTGGAAGAGAGTCAGTGAATGGTGCGCTGAATGGCTGGAAAGGGGGGGTTACCGGGTGGCTGCTCGTGAGCGTGGTCACCTCACGCTGCTGTGTTGTGCTGCTGCGACAGCGAAACACAGCGATTCGCCCCTGGGGCTGTGCCTGGCTCTTCAGGAGCCCGCTCGCAAGAAAGCAGCCTCCCAGCAACCCAAAACAATAAACCCTCCGTAATAATAAGACTCAAGCTATATTTGGGGGGTCAAAAGAAAATAAGACCTTATTTTCAGGGAAACACGGTATTCATATATATTTCAAATGCCTTGAAAATTATGTGCCTACTTTCTTAAAAGCCACTTAGCTTTCTCTTTATTTCACACTTCAGTAGCTTTTGTCTGATCTACTGCAAACTGAATTATGTTTTTTATCTTTATCACTCACAATGGTTACACTATCGTCCTTATTTCCACATAGGACATCTTGTCAAACTCAATTCATCACCTCTCTAAACTCAAAGCAAAGAATCCAAATAAGCACTTCCCCACAGCTCAACTCATCTCATCCCACAAATATCCAAGAGGTTTCCTACTACATTCTTGGGCTGTTCCAATTCATTTCAGTAACACCCTGGGATAGACCATAAAATATCATTGCCCAAGATGCAAAGATAAGTCATCTTCTAAATGGTACAAATTGAATTATGACACTTTTTCCTCTAGCAGGTTCCAATTGTGTTAAATGTATTATCGGCATTAGGCTAATTTTTTTTTATTATTATTATTATTATACAATTGTTTCACAGCGGCCAGTTGTTTCGCCGGATTTGGCATTGATTACTAGTCGGGCCCCACCCAGGGGCCTAGGACGTTGTTGTTGTTGTTGTTGTTATTATTTATTAATTATTATATATTATTATATATTATTATATATTAATTATTATATTATATATTCTTTCCATTTGAGCCCAAGCAGAGCAGACAATGGAGTTTCCCCTCGTCGTACAGCTTTTAACATCTGAATAAGGACCCTGAAGAAGGAGAGAGCCAGCCTTGAGACTTACCACCGATCCTAGTTTCCCATGACAGCTCATTCCCGTTGATAACCACATGCTAACTAACTCAGATAGGCTCACTGCCTTCCTATCCTGGGCCCCCTTAGGCTGGGCTTGGCGAAGGGTCAACGAGACTACCAGCAGCAAGCCGACTCGGATTATTTGCTGGTGGAGAGGGAACGAATCCCCAAAGCGATGACAATATGGGCGAAACGACCAATAACGCAACGGCCAATTATCAAGGATGCGCGAGGGGAGGAGAGACGAGATAAAGAGCGGAAGCCGAGGGCTTCTTCTGGCTTAAAGTTCCCGAGCCAAAGAGGGGAGAAGCCTCTCGCTGAGGTCACGGCGGCGGCGGCAGCCCGATCTCACCTTCCAGTGTACAGGCATGGCTCTTCGCCTGGCTGGAACGAGACGTTGGGCGGCGAAAACGTGCGCAGTAGTCTCCAACCTTGGCAACTTTAAGACCTGTGGACTTCGACTCCCAGAGTTCCTCAGCTAGCTTTGCTTTGCTTTGCTGGCTGAGGAACTCTGGGAGTTGAAGTCCACAGGTCTTAAAGTTGCCAAGAGGGCAGTTGCGTTGGAAGCGGAGAAGGACGCCACAGCCGTCAACACTGGCGTTTCCTTGACAAAAAAAGCCCCGCGGCCTCCTTGGCTCCGGGCCTCGAGCGCCTGCGCGAGAAGCCACCAATCAGAGCCTGCATGCGCGTTTGCCTTCGCCGCCTCTCTGGCTCCGCCCTTTCCAACTGCCGGCGGCTCTCCCGCGCGGGAGCGTTGACTTTGTTAGTGGAGGGAGGGCAGTCGTGCGTCCGGGGTGGAGTGTTGTTATTGTTGATCTCTCTTGGAGAGATCTTTATAATCGTCTTTTATTCCTCCGCTAAGGTGGTTGTAACCGCAGTAGGATAAGGCGGGTTTATGTTTATATTCAGATTCGTGTCCAAAATAAATAACGGTGAATGGGAAGATCTTACGATACTTTACACCCCCCCCCGTCAGATTGTTGAGATAACATGAGGCGGAGATGAGCATTACTCCAGGTGCCTTAATGTGTCATTAATACCGCTCCCCTTCCACGTTGCTTAATTGTAAACGGAAAGAGATGCGAGTGAGGATTAGCAGATCCCTCTTGAGGCAAAGGAGGATTTGGAGAATAGGAAAGGAGGACGAATGGAGATAAAGTAGGACATCAAGTGAGATTTGGACATTGTGCGAAACCTACTGGGTCAGGCTAGACAGCCTCTCGGGACCCCTTTACTTCTGTATTAAAAAGCTACATAGGCAGAGTTGCAGCTTGCAAAAGAACAGGAAGCAAGTGCCTAACCACAAAATGTTCTAGCCAACGTCCCTATGTCAAAACCTATGTCAAAAGTCCAAACCACAAAGTTCAATTAAAGTTCATTAATGACACATCCATACCTGTAACAAAAGGAGAAGTAAGACCCCATCTCCTTATAAGGCTTTCTCCTCAAGGTAACCACTAAGAAATGAGTTAAGTATTTCCATGTTACGCTGCCTTTGAGAATGTATAAGAACGCGTGCTTCGATAATGAAGGTGGTTCAGAACTTGCAATGCTAGCCATGAGCTAGCTTTCTGAACTTGGCTGCCAAGTAAACTTTTCCTGTATCCTAAGAAGTCTAAAGCCTGTCATTTTCTGCAACACCAACTGCTTAATCTTTTGGCATCTGCAACAAAATACATTTGAAACAGAAGAAAAAGTATTTAGGCCTATATGTGTATAAAATCACTTTTTCCAGAAAATGGGGGGGGGGGGGTTGACTGCTGAATCTTTCTAGTATATTTTTATTTTCAAGAACATGCTAGTAAAGAATCCAGGAAAACATGCTTGTCTTCACCCTAGAAACATGCGTATAATACAGTGTTTTTCAACCTTTTTTGTGCAAAGGCACACTTTTTTCATGAAAAAAATCACGAGGCACACCACCATTAGAAAATGTTAAAAAAAAATAACTCTGTGCCTATATTGACTATAGGCAGGTGTTTTTCCCACGGCACACCTTACACTATGTCACGGCACACTAGTGTGCCACGGCACAGTGGTTGAAAAACACTGGTATAATACATATGAAAGGTGCAGATTGAAAGAAACAAGGGGCTAGAATCAGGAAATAATGTAAATCTAGGCTTTGAATCTCAATAGGCAAGGAAAAGAAACAAACAATTTATACAATGACACATATATAAATGTTTAATGGCTGTGTTGTTAAAATAGTACCAGACAATATTTGATTTTAAGGCTGTCTAGGGAGGGAGAACATGTCCTCCTTTTGCCAAATGTCTGATTAACCCTTTCAGATGTAAATTCTATACAGGTCTCAAATTACAACAATTCGTTCAGCAACCAAAGTTACAGCAGCACTAGAAAAACTGAGTTATGACTAGTTTTCACACTTAAAACAGTTGCAACGTTCCCATGGTCACATGATAAAAATTCAGACTTGATAACTGGCATGTAATTATGATGACTGTGATGCCCCAGGGTCATGTTATCACCTTTTGCAACGTTCTGACAAGGAAAGTCAATGGAGAAGCCAGATTCACATAACAACTGTGTAAGTAACTGTAGTGATTCATTTAACAACTGTCAGAAAAATAATTAAAGGTTCCAATCTGACTTAGCAATTGTGGTCCATGTCAGAGGTGGGTTCCTACCAGTTCGCACCTATTCGGTAGAACCGGTTCATCAAATCTACCGAACTGGTTAGAAGAGGTTCCACCAGTGGACCCGGAAAGCAGGCAGAAGAGGTTCCAAAAAATTTTGAAACCCCCCACTCCCCCCCCCACACACACAAAGAAAGACAGACTGACAGAGAGAGAGAGAGAAAGAGAAAGAAAGGAAGAAATAAATAAAAAAGAGAGATGAAAGAAAAGAAAAAAGGGACAGAGACAAAAGGAAGGGGAGAGAGAGAGAGAGAGAGAGAACACATGGCCGGCAAGACATTCCCACAAAGGAGGCCACACCCACAGAGTAGGTTCCCAAAATTTTTGAAACCCACCACTGGTCCATGTGCAACTCTTCTGAGAGGCAAATATAAATATAGCTTGTATTTGTGCATTCTTATTTAAAGGTAACAAGCTGTTTTATTTAAATACCTCTTTTTACTTTCAAATTGCTCAAACTTCATGTAGTTTATCTATACAAAATCATATGACATAAATGGTTGCCAAATGGTAGATATGTTCTTATGCTACACCAAACTTCAAGCTGTCGAACTACATTTTAGCTTAACGTATTGTTGGAACCAACCCATGTTTTTAATGTATGGTTCAATTTGTAACAGAGTCAAAAAAATGAATTGTGAAAATGCTGGTTAAATTAATCCTAGGAAAGTCCTATCAACATAGCCTGTTGCCTGATCCTCTTCATATTTCCTCCCAGGTTTGTCTCATCAGTTAAAGGGAACTTAAATCTAGGTATCAAAAGCATAGGACTAAATTCCAACTAGGAACAAAGAATTGTTCAAAAAGAGTAAAATGTATTATAAATTTTAGTCAATTCTGGGGACTTTCTTTCAGCATATTCTTTTAGAAGCCATAGTCTCATTTTTAATAAGGGTTAAATTTACTATACAGTAACATTCTGTAGAGAAGAGCTGCTAGTTGACTGTATTTCAAATTACTGAGCAGATGTAAAATTAAGCATAAAATAGCTGGTGTGCTACTTACTATGCTAATGATTACTTTTGGAATTGTGCAAACTAGCAGCTGTTTTTTAAGAATGTAGGCAATTTGTAGATGTAAGCATGCAATTATTGCCATGGCCAGAGGCTCAGGTTATTAAATTGCATTATTGCACAACCCTGCATGTTCTTCATGTAATAACAAAATGCCTTATAATGAAATTATATTGTTGAAAATGTCAAATTTAAATAATAAAATCCAAGGTTACCAAAATACAGGTCTGTGTATTATAGGTGAGTAATATGCACAGTTTTTGGTTTATGTATATGAAATCATCGTAATAAAAGGGAAAGGGAAGATATGAAATAATTTATTAACTATCTATACACTACTAAAATTTTCTTTCCTGTAACTTTTAATTGAGTGAAATGATGCACCAGTAGGACAAAACATTTTGAACCAAGATAATGTCAAATTGACTAATATAAAAATGCATTCAAAATCTAGGATTCATAGTTCATGTGGAATTGAAATTTGGCAAATGTTATGACATAAAAATTATCATAAAAGAATTCCCAGGCTGATGTTTGACTGTACTATATAGCTCAATATGGGCTATTTTCAAGGCAAATACATATCTGAATGTATCCCAACTTTTCCAGTGAAGACAGTACACTAAAAACACTCATTGTTGAAGGAAATTAGCTAAGAAACAACTCTGAAAGGATGATCCAATGGGTCATTGGCTGTGTAGTTCCCTAATATAACTATATAACTATAAAAATAACTATATAACTATGTATAATTAAAGAGGTAGTAGTTGGGCTTATACTAGCATGGTGCCATGCTAGTCTTAAGGGCTCATATTGTAGCAACTTATGCTTTATTTCCTTACAAGGTTAAACTTTTGATTGATAAACTTGCATTCCCTCTTTTAAATTAAATATTTCATAATTTCCCAATTTAAATCAGCATCAAGAGCAAACTATTAAGTGTTGCCAGTAGGTGGCAGAATAAACTAGATTGAGCTTCATGTGTATTATTTAACAATAATAAACATTGTTCTGTGTCAATTTCTAAAACTGATTTAGAACCAGTGAAAAACATACTGCTCCAAGTTACAATATATTAAGATGCCTATTTTTTCTTAAGTTATTTTAGCAAAGCCATTGTAGTCTATTAGCTATGCATTTATTTATGCCTCAAGTTGAATAATTTCTGAAAATAGTTTTCTTTTTATGTTATAAGAACTCTCATTGTCCTTGAGATGTTTTATATAGTTGGTGCAGTGGTGGGTTCCAGATCCCGTCGCAACCGTGGTGGATGGGCCAAGCGTCCACCACGTGCACACATGCTGCGCGTGCATGCGCACCCACCACCCACAACATTCCAGATGCTCGGTGGAGAATCACACAGGCACCGTAACGCTCCGTGTGCAAATGGCCCGGTTGGGTCAAATACAGGTAAGGATGGGCCCTCCGAAGCACCATACTGGAACATTACCTGGTGCTCCCAGCAGGCACCGATATGCCTGTACTGGGGCGTACTGGCCGTAACCCACCACTCAGAGACAGAAACAGTTACAATTGATTATGATTAGGCTTTTCTTCCTTAGCAATCTGGTTTTAATATTGTGGTTTTGTTATTTTTGGTATCTGAAATTTTATATTATCTTTGCTATTGTTATTTATGGTTTGTATAATGGTTTTTGAAATTTTATTGATTTGATTAATGATGCTAACTTTTATTGCAAATGACTAAACTAGATTTTTTAGGAGTGTGCAGGTTATAAATTTGATTAATAAATGGCATCTTACTCCTTAGTCTTCTACTGGTCAACTGGAACAAAAGAGACTAATGGCTTGTCATACAAATGCAAACTAATGATGAACATGTTATAATTCTCTATGCCCTTCCTATTGCTAAGAGAGTAGTCCTTCACCATTGAAAAGATAAAATTATGGCTCTTAATTATTCAGGGGTTGAAAATCTGCTACTTGTCACATGTAAATAAGTTGCTTACATAGATTCTGCATGGACAATTACAATGAAATTTTCCTGAAATTGTTGAGTGTGGACACTATTTCTCCCTCCATAAACATACAAATAGATGCATACACACAAACAGTATATGTTTGAAAAACCCTTATATATTTTATTGTTACTGATTTTATTTTGATCATTTTTTTCTTTGTTCTATTTTATTAAATAAATACAGAAAAAAATGAGACCAAAGCTTGTGTTTTCTTGCATGGTTGTTCATCATTTGCAATCCGTTTCATCTCACCTCACAACTTCTGAGCTTCCATCTGCCACGGAATGTCCAGTAAATATTGTTAATTTTCAGCTGCAGCAGCCCATAATTGCAAAACTGCCAATAGTTTACCATTTTACCATGACAACTCACACACAACTTGGATGTTTCCATTCTTTTTAAATTCAAAACACTGAAGCCTTCCTGCCTTCCTTCCTTTTTTTGTTCTCCCATTTATCAGTTGACAAGAAAGCTGATTCCATATCATGTGCATTTCAATATTCAACTGACAATTGCCAGTTAGTTTCAAATTGCTTTAGAAATATTGGGAAATGAAACTTTTGGTGATGTGGTAGTGTCGGAAGTACATTGTGTCAAATAGATAAATTGTGGTTTGTTCAGTACAGTATTTTGGAGGATTATCATAAATGTTTGAACTCATTACTATCTGGAATTCCTCACTTTCACCCATTTAAGTGCATTATCCATTCTAGTTTTTTCATCTGGATTTTAAATCTTAACTATGTTAAGAAGTATGGTAGTATACATTTTGCCAGTTTTCCTATTAGCAGCGTTCTTAGGTATTTCTAGGTTTTTATTCTAAATTGCAAAAATTGTATGTCATAAAGTTTGTTTCCATAATAATCATGCTTCACTTTGAGAAACCATTTAAATTGAAAAGTGGAAAATATTTCTCCAAAGAAATAAAATAAGCTTCAGTTCTAAAAATAGATAATCTTTATAAAAATTGGTTCCTTAATGGCACGAGATGATGGTGGTGGTGGTGGTGGTGATGATTTTTATCTGAGAAAACTATGGTTCTCTGTCAAAATACTTTATAGCGTAGTAGTAAAACATACTGCACTACGAGCACTTTTGGGGAAGAAATGGCAAAGTGGAAACAAATGTAGTGGAATGGAGAGCTGGCAAATAGACAAACTTTGTAATTCTCTGGACGAAGTGGGGACTTGAGATCATCTAAAGGTGCTCCAGACGGTTGCTTTATTCAAGAAGACTGCAAGGCAACAGTCTCCAATGGGTTTTAGAGTTCTAGGAGATGAAGGAATGACCATATTGCTTAGGTTAGCTTCTTCAAAAGGACACTGGATTCCCATTCTTCCTTTGGAAATTGCTTGTTAACTTTTTAACTATTAGGAACCTTTGGACTGACAAATTCTGTAGCATTTTGTTCAATCCTTGAGGGGGGATCCAAATACAATTTTAAGAATTTTAAAACATTTTTAATTAATTTCATTGTACAAGGTGCAATGACAATGAAGTTAACTAACTAACTAACTAAACATCAAAAAGGTATGGTTTGAAAATGAACTAAGGGTCCAGAAGGTTTTGGGATAATTTGTAAGAATCATTCCTGTGGGACAATGTTTTCATTTAGAATTATTTAAAAAAAAACAGAATGGGACTTTGAAGGATGGGCAGTAGAAGAAATAGAAAAAAAAACTAAAGATTATAATTAAAGAGAAGAACACATTGCTACAGAATGGAGCAAAATTCAGTAGTTTAACATCATATTAAAGGATATTTTTGAACAATGGATCCAGAAGTTAATTTTAAAAGTATCTCACTCTATAGATAGATTATCCTTCAAAGATATTGAAGAGGAACAAATTTTACCAGGCAAGACTGGGCTGAAAACCACTTCTGAATTGTCGCCAAGAAAACTTCATAGATTGGTCCATGTAGTCACCAGAAATCATGATTGACTCAAAGGATCATAACACTCAGGAAAATGTGTTTTCTTAGTGCCATGAGATTGATGATGATGATGATTTTTTTCTGAGGAGACTACGGTATTTACCTCTCTCAAAATGTCTCTTGACATTATCCCTGCCAACAGAAGTTTGTGAAACAGTTCTACTCACTCTTGTTTTTCTTAACTGAACATAAGGATAGAGTTGTAACAAGGTCAACTCCAATAAAGCTTTTTTCTTATCTTAGAATCATTAATATCACAGAGAGAAAAATATGTGCATCATTTCACAAGCTGATTGGCAATACATACTTTTTCTCTGCCCACATTTTGCTCTCACCTGTGCCTACAACATCTATTAATGCAAACAGCCAAATCAAGTCATATTTTCTTTATAACTCTTCTGCTTTTAAGAAAGCAAGTCTTAATAATTTTGAAATATAGGAAGAGCACAATATATGTAAAAGAAGGAGACAGAGACAGAAATGCACAAATTCGGCTACCTAATAAACACTGATATCTTCAGATTCTTGCTGGTTTTGCTAGAATTATGAAAGCAGGGTCATGCTATTTTTCTTCTGAATGTGCATGCAATGTTGCAGCAATGGTATGATGCTGCTTTCATCATTGTTGGCTAATTAATTGCTTCCATCATAAATTAGATACTTGTATAAAGTAATCAGTATATTGAATAATATGCAATGGCTTTATCACTAGAACAATTGTCCCAGTTTTGAAAATAACAGTTTTCTTCACAGCAAGATTTCCATTCCTCTGTTTTCTTTAATTACTAATTCCTACAACTAATTACTCAAAATATATTAGGAGCCTGTTGATGAAACAACCAACAGACCACTCAAATCACATGGCATCACCATAGCACACAAACCAGCTAAAGCTCACCAAAACATAAACCAAAAGACCCAGCAATATAAGGACTGTAACAGCCAGTGACGTGCAGTCAGGGGAGGCAGGGCCTCATCACTGTCATCATGAAAAGAAAAAAAAAATTAAAAGGAAAAAGGCTGAGGTAGTTGCTGCCAGAGTCACAGTGGAAGACTCTGCTTAGTGCTTAACTGTTTAAAAAAGCTCTAAAAAAGTGCCCTCTACAGGAGGAGGCGGGAGAACCACGTGCCTCATTTAGTCTACCTTTATGATCATTTGAGCAGAGTTAAGCAAGGGATAAAAGGCGAAAAATTCCTTATGTGGATGAGGCACGTGGTTCTCTCGCCTCCTCCTGTAGAGGGCACTTTTTTAGAGGCTTTTTTTAAACAGTTAAGCAGAGTCATCCATTGGAGGCTCTGGCAGCAGCTAATCCAGCCTGACCAGCAGCTCTTGCCTTTTTCTTTTTACATTTTTTACATTTTCATCATGGCAAACAAGAGGAGAGTTGAAATCCTCTGTGAAACAGCTGGAAAAGGTATGTGGGTTGGAGGGAGGGGGGGAATTCAAAATTATTGTAATTGGTAAGTAATTGAAATTTGCATTATTATAAGTAATTTGTGTGTGTGTGTGTGTGTTTTACCCGCCTCTGCTGACGTGTGGGCTGGCACTTTATTTTTTATTTTTTAAAGCCATGCCGCCATGCCCGCCATAAAGCGGGACGCGTCCTGCTCTATGGCCGGTGCAGCGCTGGGACTTTAAAGCCATGCCGCCGCGCCGGCCATAGAGCAGGATGTGTCCTACTCTATGGCTGGCGTGGTGCCAGGACTTTAAAGCCATGCTGCCATGCTGGCCATAGAGTGTCCCGCCGAAGCCCCGGTGCTGGCAGACATAGGGCAGCAGACATAAGGCGGCTTTTGCCCGCTTGCCTCACCGGCCATAAACCTCACCGCACATCACTGGTAACATCCACTATGTAGGACAAATAGAAGAGTAGCAGAGCCCATACAAATGACCCAGCTTTTAATTATTATGCTTCAAATATGTTATGTGAAGTTGCTGTTCAGGGAAGTCTCCAGGAAAAGTGAAAGAAAGAGGATGTCAGCCAGCAGGAAAATGAATTGACTCAATTACAGTAGCATTGGATGCACCCTTGAAAGATATCAAGGGATCAGATTGGGGACAAATCTTGGAGAAAATCTAAAATCTATGTGGTTGCTGAGAGTCAACACTAAAGTGATGAAAAATAATCAGTCCCTATTCTAAGCAGCTTATTAGAAAATGAATCAAAATCTATAGTATTTATCTTAAGGCTTGAAAATCTGTACTATAGTAATCCATGTAAGCAATTACAACAAAGATGTCTACCAATCAGGTTAAAAATAGCAAAGGCATACAGAGGGTACATAAATAGGGTAGAATAACCTCCATTGCCACCTGAAAAGCTAGGCTTCTTTTTATATTTTGTTTTGTTTTTGTTTTTACCTCTGTGAGGCTTCCTGAATCCTCTCCCAGAGGCTTGGGAGTCTGAGAGTTTTGTGCAATGTGGTAGCTGTTCCTAACATCAAGTGCCACCTTTAATGGTATAAAGTTTAAAAAAAGATGTTTCCATATCAATGCTTAAGTCATGTATCTCTATTTCCGGGTGTCAATTGTTTCTGTATTTTAAACTGCCAGTACTGTCAAGTTAACAAGCCAATTTTTTTCTTTAGAACATTAAAGCGTCTATTGAAATAGAATATTAAAGCTAATCATGATGTCCATATGACAAAGAATACATGCTTTGTCATTTCCTTTCAAGTTGTTCGGGCTATATATCAGTATATTTAGAGGTTATGGCTCATTTCCTAATTTGCCATTTCTCTTAAAATTCAAGAGATATCGTGAAGTGGCAAGAGTAATATTTATACTGAATCATTTCATGCTTAATTCTCAGATCAAATATTCAGAAAATATTTAACAAATATATATATATATATATATATATATATATATATATATATATATATATATATATATATATATATATATATATATATATATACTATAAGAATCTGCAATGTTTTGGTGGCAACAACATAGGAAGGGCACATTTAAAATGAACAAGGCAGTCATGCAAATTGGGCTGGGTGGTGAGTATATTTCTTCAGTTGTGTGAAGACTTATTTTCTTTTTAAAAAGAATCTACATGTAGAACTTACAGTACAAAATTCATGCAATTCTGACCCTATAATGGTAGGAAATCACAGTGCCATGGGGAGTGGGGGGGACAGGAGGAGTGGTAGTGAAAGCTTCAAAAAAAAGAACTGCCCACCTCAACATAATATAATAATATTGCATATAAATAGTTTGTGACCTGCCTTTGATGCAATGATTTTATAGCAATTCAATGTGACACATCAATGAAACTCTTAATTCACCAATTGCCACATAACTCAATGAAGTAGTGGATTCCTTTCATTGATATATTCAATAAATAATCGAATAACTCAGTTAAGAGAAACACTGCAAAGGCCTTTCAAGCTGATTTGAAACATTTTATCCCTATCCCATGATGGTTCTAAATATCCATTTTCAGGTTTTCAGCAGGAAAGCAAAGAACCTTTCATGGACTTATGTTAATTTATTAAGTATAATTTATTTACATTAATTCATGAATATCTCAGGCCAAATAGGCAGACTAGATTCATGCTTTGCATTAGTACTTAATATCCTTGCTATCAGCCTTTTGCTCTTAATTGTACTTTGGCACAGTAATAACTTTGGTTTGCCAATGCTAAATGATGTAGAATGTATAACTCTTTATTTTTAATTTATACGGTTATTTTAATTTGCTGCTACAATAATAAAGACAAATAGACATAGTGATGAAGCCAGTTTTTACATGTAGTATATAAGTAAAGTAACATAACCTATTATTATTCATCCAGATCTCAGAAATCTACTCACATTGATCCATAATTATCTTTACTGCTGTTCTCTTCAAAACATCAAGATTTCTGGATCAGCTGATCAGTGTTTTGGGCTCACTTCTTTCAGAGCTACTCTGGTGGTTGCAAAAAAATGCCACTAGTTCATGAGTTGTTCAAACCTAGCTTAACCAACTGTAACTTAATAAACCATTATTCAGCTAATATTGACTAATAGTTCCTAGTTTTTTGTATGTTCAATAGATTTTAATTATTTGAAAATACAGATGTTATCTTAACTAATATATACCTCAAATATGAAGAAAATAAGGTTAGCAAATTAAAGGAAGAGTTTCTTTACCTCCCAGGTCCACCAATACTAGTTTACCATCCTCTTCTAATAAATATGTAACATGAGGATGCAATAAAACTTGCAATAAAAATGATTTCAGAGCTGCATTTATCCAGTGGTAGTAAGTTCTTTATATCATTGCATCAACAAAAAACAGAATTGCCCAAGTGCTGATTCAGTTTCTGAAGGTTGGTTTTGAAAACAGATTTAATTGATCTCTTGGTAGTCTATTGTATTAGCAAAACACTTGCAGGATAAAGTAGCTTTCATCCACTCCAAATGAGATGCTACAAATAAAAATCTGTGGAACGGATAGAAGTACCGTTTGGACAATTTGTGGAATTAGTTCCAATGACAGATCTAAAAAGTAGAAAAGATGCTGGTGATGTTTGGCAAATTCTGTTCTCAAAATCTTTGTCCCATCCCAACTTCCAGTCCTGTTACACTGTCTCATCATGGTGGAGGTAGATAATGGCACCGACTGAACATGTACCAAGGATGAGCAAAGGTTCTTTCAGAATTCATCATGTTTATGATGTAACAACTTTAAAGCCCTCGGGATGTTTAGTTCCTGCTGTTGTCATGTGTGGAGAGCAAATATGGAGCTTTGAAAAGACAATTTCAGCAGAAATATGGAATGTTAAAAGCTTGGACATGGGAAAGTCCAGCACAGTGAAAAATTAAATGAATTGACTGCATGCTGACAGTTTGACAATTAATGAATTGAAATAGATTAGAACCGTGATGGCGAACCTAGGGCACGTGTGCCAGAGGTGGCACCAAGAACCCTCTCTTTAGCCATGTGCGCTGTCGCCAGCTGCTCTTCTGGTTTCTGGCACACACGTGCACCAACCAACTGGTCTTCACAGGTGCTGGAGCGACTGAAAATGACCAGAAAAGGCCAGAAATCAAGCTGGGTTTTGGGGCCATTTTCAGGCTGTTTTTTGGGCATTTGCGAGCCCTTTTTGGGGCCAAAAACAGCCTGAAATCAGCCCAAACAATGGCCTAAAACGCCCAAAAAACAGACATGCACGCACCAGCCAGTGGATCTTCAGATTTCCGGCACTGCAGTGCACGCACATGCACACACATTCCGGTTTGGGCACTTGAGGCCCGAAAGGTACGCCATCATTGGACTAGAATTTCAAGATGCTACTGTTTTCAACTCAGTACATTAAAAAAAAGAAGGAATTGTGCTGCTTTCAAAGTCAGGAAGGATATACAAAGATAGGATCTGGGTACAATGAAGCCAATAACAAAATAATATCAATTTTTGAGCAGCCCTTTGGTATGACAGTTTATACAATTTAATATTATGTTTATGCTCCAACTACTGAGCTAGAAGAAGTTAATGAGTTTCATGATCAAGGTCAGGCTGAAATCAAGGAACAGAAATCAACAAATAATATGTGATCCCTGTGGTTGGAGACTGAAATGCCAGAGTTGCAAATAGTAAGGAGGAAAACATAGTTGGACTATATGGTCTAGGAAACTGAAATGAAGCAAAAGAACAACTTATCATTTTCTGCCAATCAAGTAATTCCCTGCTGACGAACTTTCTATTTCTTAAGTTGAACAGCAAAAATGGACTGCATTATTAAAACTTGGTCCTAAAAGTGCTAAGCTGGATTTCTATGAGGTACTAGGAGTAATTTAAGGATTTTGCATTAAATTATAGAGATTTACGTGTTTTATAATCCAAGTACATAATACTGTTTGCCTCAAAATTTTGCAACATGCACTACGCTATTTGGGGGAATGGGAAACACAACTCATCACCAGCTAGTTGGCTCAGCCCACAAGGTGTCGTCAATTAGGAGTAGCAGCTTATCAACAAAACATTCAGTTATGGAATTGTCTCCTAGAGGAAATACTGCTAGTCAATTGAAGATTGCAAGTTGACAAGATTGTAAAAAAATAGCTAATTCAAGATCATACTGCCTTTCAGCATGTTTTTTTAATGAGCTTTGTTTTAATATTTTTATTTGACAATAAGGGTCGAAATTATTGGCAGTATTTTCAATTTTTAATGTAATTATTTTATAGACAATTGCTTACATTGCTATTTTGCACATCATAATAGGCACCTTTAAAAACAAGTACATCACACAATAGGACAATATTAATATCTCACATTTTAACTAGATTAAAGCTAAGAAACCCTCCAATTGCTTGGAGTAAAGAAATTTGAAAAATGTATTTGTGGCTAAAGTCACCAGCATAAACTGGTTTTCTTGGAAAAAGTTGCTTGTGTTATTGTTTTGCAATCTGCCCTAGAGTAGCATTTTGAGTTGCTAAAAGCAGGTGGCTGAATGTTATTCACAAGTATAAATTCTTACATTATTTCTCACAGTGAAAAGAGGATGAGTAGATTAAAGATTAATATATTCTTAATAATTCTGGAAATTTAAAGTAAAACAACATGAATACCAATTTATATCAGTAATAAATACCCTTTTATTTAAGGGTCCAACATAAAAGAACTTTTCAAAATTTGCAGAGATTCTATCATCCCTAAGGATTTCTAACAAAAAATTCCTAAAGCAGTTTTCTTAATTACTTCTGGCAATCAGGAAAGTAGAGCTTGGCATTATTATTAAATTTATTATAATAATCACTAAAATCATTAAAACATAAATATAATCTTGGGAAGCATATAAAGTACTACAAATGCAAAAAGGATATATATAATATATTTACAACCCCCGCTATGCCCAAATATGGGAGGAAGATCACTACTTCCATTCTCTGTCCTTCGGCTCGTCACAAGAGACCATCCAGACAGAACCCAATTTTTTTTTTTACTGTTGCTTTTTTGTTACATTTGTTATATTTGTGCTAATAAATAAGATAAAGATACCTTTCACCCTGGCTGGCTGATAAGGAGTCAAGCTCTGTGGCTCAATGGTTAACACATCTGCCTTAGAGGCAATACAGCACAGGCTCGATTCCCAGTAAGGGTATGGCTAGCTGATGAGAGCTAAATAGCTTGAAATAGATCTATACTAGTCTCCCTTTATTTATTTATCAGCACAAATATTATATGTGTGTGTGTGTGTGTGTGTGTGTGTGTGTGTGTGTGTGTGTTTTTATTTGTGCTGATAAATAAATAAAGGGAGACTAGTATAGATCTATTTCAAGCTATTTAGCTCTCATCAGCTAGCCATACCCTTACTGGGATTGGAAGCAGTTAGCTTCCTCCCATAATTGGGGCTTACCAGGGGTTGTAAAAATCTAATATATATTAGATTTTTTTTATATATATAAAACAATACACACACACATATATGCTTTAGAACAAACATTTTATTCCTGGAAAGTTTGAATGTTTTCTGAATCAACATAACTTATTGATGTTCATATACCTCAAGTTAATCTTGATGTTTTATCTCTATTTATTTATCTATCAACACATAGAATATATATGTACAGAGAAAAAGGCAGTGCAATACAATGGTGGTTTTTAATTGTAATAAAATGTAAATATGAATATAATGAAAAGGCTATAGATGGGATAAAATGTTTAAATTGCTCTACCATATTAATTGCTGAGTATTTGTTTAAACGGTGTTCACTCCACTAGGATGACTTGCTTTCTTGTACACAGAACTGTATTATTGCTTTATTGTAAAATAGCTTACCTTCAGCACAACTGAAATCTCACCCTTTTCACTTCTTTAGCAGTTCATGAAACTTGAGATCTTGAAATGATCTAATTTGGGCCTGAAAAGTTATAACAACTGTCTTATGTTTGTGAAAATTATTAGCATTATACAGCTGAACTAACACAATTGCATCATCCTGAACTGCCATACTGAGATAACATCCTGCATTTTTTTTTAAAAAACTATCAATTTCAAAACTATAGCAGGTTTTTAGCTTCTGAGACCTTGTTCTGCAGACCACTAGTTAAAATTAGTAGCACTAAAACCAGAGATTTTTCAAAGATAGATCCATACCATGAAAGCAATAAATAGCTCTACATGGATTAACTTGGCCTGATCAGTGGAGTAGTATTTTTTGCCTATAGAACTTAAAATTCATCATTTTGTGCCTGGAAAAAAAATGGAATAGTCTAGGTTTAAATTCAAACAAGCAACTACTTCTAATCTTGGATTCCAAATTATATTGTAGCTTGTGCATATAACTCAGTGTTTCATTATTAAACATTCATTACAGTACATATCCAAAATGTATGTCTTCTCATATTCTTTACTAAAAATCTAACTTAGTTTCCTCATGGTGCTTTTTAATTGATGTTTCATATTTACCATAATTTTTCAAACCTAAACAATTTGCTATCTTAAATCTTTTTAATTGGAATGTTATATCTTAGATCAGGCATCCTCAAACTACAGGCTGTGGGCTGGATATGACCCGCCAATGCAATAGCAATAGCAGTAGACTTATATACCGCTTCATAGGGCTTTCAGCCCTCTCTAAGCGGTTTACAGAGAGTCAGCATATTGCCCCCAACAATCTGGGTCCTCATTTTACCCACCTCGGAAGGATGGAAGGCTGAGTCAACCCTGAGCCGGTGAGATTTGAACCGCTGAACTGCTGATCTAGCAGTAGCCTGCAGTGCTGCATTTAACCACTGCGCCACCTCGGCTCTGCAAAGCATCCGGCCCATGGAGTGGTGGGATGAAAAGTAGCTGCCAGCTTGTAAAGTAATGTGTTAAAAGTCATTAAAAGTGCTTTAAAAATGTTTTAAAAACAGCCTTTCAGATGTTTTTCACAGCCATGTGATCCAGGGCCATTGGGTGAGTAGGAGAAGGGATGGTGCCCGCTTGCAAAGCAGCTGTCAGCTTGCAAAGTAGTGTATTAAAGGTCTTCAAGTGCTTTAAAAAAACCTTTCAGATGTTTTTCACAGCCATGTGACCCAGGGCTGGTGGGTGAGTAAGAGAGGGGCTTTAAAGGTGGGTGGGTGGGGGGACATGTCTCCACATCTCCTAGCTTTTTCAAAATCAGCTGAACTTGGCTAACACTAATTCAAATGCAGTATAATGCCTGAAGGAGAATTCACCCACTGCTTTGATTCTTCCCATATATCAAGTACATCCACCAAATTGGTTGCTGAACAATTTTAGTAGATATTCATGTGTGTATATACATACATGCACAAGTGTGGCAAAAAGCAAATCAGTTTGTGAATTCTCCTCCAGGCTTAAAAGACCTTTAGTCCTGTAATCCCAAATAAGCAAGCCCACATTTCCCAATTAAATTAATAGTATATTTATGTTGGTTAAAATTGTTCTTCATTTTAAATATTGTATTATTTCATGTTTTTTTGCACTACAAATAAAGATATGTGCAGTGTTCACAGAAATTTGTTCATGTGTTTTTCAAACTATAGCCTGACACTCAACAGTCTGAGAGACCATTATTTCTCCTTAATTCACCATGGGGGAGGAGAGGGAGGGAGGGAGAGGGGGAGAGAGAGAGAGGGAGGGAGGAGAGAGAGAGAGAGAGAGAGAGAGAGAGAGAGAGAGAGAGAGAGAGAGATGATTCTCGCCTTCTTCCGCCTGCTTCCAATGACTCTCAATGCCCATCTTGGGGGTTTTAGTTGCAGTCTTAATTGGTGCAGTTCTCAGTCTGGTTTATTGTGTGGTCATCTGAAACATATGATCAGGAATTATTTTAAAGGAAATCCTCTTTGTTTTATTCTTTTTTTAATGATCTATTTTAAGGAGCCTGCTGTTGTGGCAAGTGGCAAGAATGTCTGTGCTTTTTTTCCCTGGGGTCTTAAGTAAATAGATTTCTTGGGTTGAGCAGGCACAGCAAGGACAAAGGCAAAATGGACTGCTAATTTGGCCACGCCCACCCAGTCACATGATCACCCAGCCATGCCCGCCCAGCCAGTCCGACCCCTCAAACAGTGTGAGGGACCGTGAATTTGCCCCATTCAAAAAGTTTGAAAACCCCTGCCTTAGATGGATTGTAAATTAAACAAAGTGTGTTAATCCAAGATGAAAATATTTCAGGTTCCAAAAATGTGAAAAACTGGAAGCATCATTAAAAAGCTGTACATTGAAAGGATAAAATTACTGGATTTTTAATGGATCTTTAGAAAACAAAGAAAACACTCCTCTGAACCTTCTGCTTGGAAAGTCAAGGCGGCTACATCTTTTGGTGAAGTTATTTCAAGGATCCTATTTTCTAAGCATACATACACGTCAGGGGTGGGTTTCAAAAAATTCTACTACGGGTTAGGTGGACATGGCTAGATGGGGTGGTGGCATGTGACTGAGCGGGCATGGCCAACTTGATGTCACTCACACACACTTAGTCACATGACCCTCTCACCAAGCCATGCCCACCGAAACGGTGGTGAAATGTTTTGACGGGGGGGTCCAGCCTCCCCAGAGCTAAGGGAGCGCCTGCAAACTACCCAGTAAGAAAAAGGTCATTGTCCTCCCCAGCCCCCAGGAACACTCTGCAGGCTTCAGCAGAGCTGGGAGAAGGCAAAAATGCCCCCATTTTTGCAAAAAATAGGTGGAACATGGGCCATTTTCTGAAAAAACGGGGGCATTTTTGCCTTCCCCCAGCCCTGCTGAAGCCTGCAGAGTTCTTCTGGAGACTGGGGGGAGGCAAAAACGTCTCCGTTTTTGCAAAAAACAGCCCATCTCTGGGACTGGTATGCACACACCATTAAAAAGTGTGGGGGGGATACATTTTTCAATGAAGATTGTTCTGCGCATGTGCAGAACTGAAAATAAAGATGGTGGCGCCCAGGATAGAACCGGTACGGTAACATGTCAGGCCAAGTTACTACCTATTCGGCTGAACTGGGCCGAACCATTAGGAATCCACCTCTGATAACACGTGCATAGAAAGCATTTCACTTCTCTTTGGAAATAAATCCAGATAAATGCCTTCTGTGCATGTACACATAAGATCAGAAATCTAAGAAAGGCCTTTGAAGCAGCTACATTATTATTGCTTCGAGAGCTGCACCTACTTTGAGAGCATTTCATGAATACCTGTCTGGATACCTTGCACAGCCCTAATTGCAATATTTATACAGTAGGTTGGTTTGCATAGCTGTGATAGTTATAGAAAAATTTTCAAAGATTATAATAGTTTATGTTTCACACTGGCTAACTAACGCATTGCTCAAGCACTGGCTCATCCAATAAGCTACTGAATCATAAATCATGACTTACCCAGTGAAAGGCAAACAAGAAACACTGCTAAACTCTAGTTTAGGAAGATGTACCAAAGCCGAGTTTAGCAAGACGGAATTAATTGTAATTGTAACACATTCTGGGTTCCAGTACTTTTCTTATCATAATTTTTTTCCCCCACCAACAAGGAAGGCTATGAGAACTTTTAGCTGCACTTTGCATTAGTGATAAAAGGTGACATGAACATTTATATCAAGACATAAATGAGGCTGAAGCATAATTTATGTCCTGAATTTTGTACTCAGTACAAGCAGCTCACAGTAAAAGTAAATTAATTAATGAACATTTTTCTGACTGTTTCAGTGCGGAAGTTGTCACTTGCTGCTAGGGTTACATGATGAAGATGTCTATGACCTCACTGCCACTTCTTCTGTGGGCCTCAATGGCCAAAGACAAGTAAGTAAAGTGCTGTAAGTAAAAGTATAGTATCCTGTTGGGGGGGAGGCAAAAAGCAAGAAGCTACCATTGCTCAACATGACATCTTTCAGATTCCTCGGAAACAAAATTGGGTTGGAATAACTGTTTTCTTTAAGCCTCTTTTCTCTTTCTCAAACAGAAGGTACTATCAAATGTCCTTATATGAAAAATATTTCTATTTTAAAAAGTGAACATTTTATCATATACATTACAATGGTTTACTTGAGAGTTTAGGTAATCTCTGATGTCATCATTTTCACAAAATTTAATCTTAGCTGTTAATATAACTCAATATAAAGTTTTATAAACATAATGCACTATAATATTAAATTGCCTAGCAATATGCCTATAATCCAAGGGGGAGTGTGACAAAATATACACAAACTGTCAGGAAAAGAAAGCACTTGTCTGTGCAAGTTGGATGGGTTAAAAAGGTAACTCAGTTGGAAGAGTTCCTCTCAAGCCATTGGCAACTCAAGTGTGGATTTGGATTTGGATTTGGATTTGGATTCTATTGGGTTTGTATGCCGCCCTATTCCCGAGAGACTCAGGGTGGCTCACAATAAAAAAAGGGGAAGGGATACTGTTATAGCCCAGCAACAGCCTGTGCTGCGTTCTAATTGGTCGGGCGAAGCACAGCCTGTGATTGGAGGTTCTAATGACAGTTGGTACCTGTATCGTCCACATATTGATGATATTTAATCCCGTGCCAGCGTATGATCTCACCCAGCGGCTTCATGTAGATGTTAAATAGGAGGGGGGACAGGACCGAACCCTGCGGCACCCCATAATTGAGGGGCCTAGGGGTTGACCTCTGCCCTCCGACCAATACCGACTGCGACCTGTCCAAGAGGTAGGAGGAGAACCACTGAAAAACGGTGCCTCCCACTCCCACCTCCCGCAACCATCGCAGAAGGATACCATGGTTGATGGTATCGAAGGCCGCTGAGAGGTCAAGAAGCACCAGGATAGAGGAGTGACCCCTATCCCTGGCTCGCCAGAGATCATCGATCAGCGCAACCAAAGCAGTTTCTGTGCTGTAACCAGGCCTGAAACCGGACTGAAAGGAATCCAGATAATCGGTTTCATCCAAGGACCATCGGAGTTGAAAGGCCACCACCTTCTCGACAACCTTCCCAACAAAGGGGAGGTTGGAGACTGGACGATAGTTGCTCAAAATGGCTGGGTCCAGAGACGGTTTCTTCAGGAGGGGTCTCACCACCGCTTCCTTTAGGAGGAGCGGGAAGGATCCCTCCCGGAGAGAGGTGTTAACTATCGTCCGGATCCAGCCACATGTCACCTCCCTGCTGGTCGAGACCAGCCAGGAGGGGCACGGGTCCAGTATACAGGTGGAGGCACTCACCGCTCCCATGGCCTTGTCCACTTCCTCAGGAGCGACAAGTTGAAACTCGCTCCATAAGCTCCACTCAAGACCTTCCCCCGGTACCTCGGCTGGTACCGTGCAATTGGAGTCCAGGTCTGTCCGAATCCGAGGGACTTTATCCGCTAGAAACTGAACAAATTCCTCAGCTCTACCCTGTAAAGGGTCATCTGCATCCCTCCCTTTCAAGAGGGAGCGGGTTATTCTAAACAAGGCGGCTGGGCGCGATTCGGCGGATGCAATAAGAGTGGCAAAATGCGCACATTTCGCCGCCCGTATTGCCACGAGATAGGCTCTGATATAGGCTCTCATCAGTGCTCGGTCTGACTCAGAGTTACTGGCCCTCCAGCGGCGCTCTAGGCGTCTCTTTTGGTGCTTCATCTCCCGGTGTTCCTCAGTAAACCAAGGAGCTCTCCTGGATCCACTATCTCAGAGAGGCTGTAAAGGCGCAATCAGGTTTAAAGCCCCCGCCGCCGCTGTATTCCAAGCCGTGGACTAAGGACTCTGCCGGATTGTGGACAAGAGTGTCAGGTATTTCTCCAAGTGCCGTCTGAAATCCCATAGGGTCCATCAGGGGCCTGGGGCGGAACCACCTAATCGGTTCCTCCTCCCTACAGTGGGGGATTGGTCTCCGAAAGTCAAGCCTCAGTAGGAAGTGATCTGACCATGACAAGGGCAAGATCTTAATGCCCCTTAAATCTAGATCACGTCTCCACTGCTCCGAGAGGAATACGAGGTCGAGCGTGTGCCCCACTGAGTGAGTCGGACCCTGGATTACTTGGGTCAAGTCCATGGCTGTCATGGAAGCCATGAACTCCTGCGCCCCATCAGAGTGTCCACCGAGCGAAGGCAAGTTGAAATCCCCCAGCACTATAAGCCTGGGGAACTCTATTGCCAGCTCGGCTACTGACTCAAGGAGCGAGGGGAGGGCTGTTGCAATGATGTTGGGAGGAAGGTACGTTAACAACAAGCCCACTTGACCCGCAAGGTCCAACTTCATCAATAAGGACTCACCCCAGACAAGCTCCGGAGCAGGGATCCTACAAGGAACTAATGACCCACGGATGATAACAGCCACTCCCCCACCCCTTATCTGGGGTCGCGGCTGATGAAGCACCTGAAAACCCTCTGGGCACATTTCAGTGAGGGGGACTCCTCCCTCGGGCCCAGCCAGGTTTCAGTAATACATGCCAGGTCTGCCCCCTCATCTAATATAAGGTCCCGGACAAGGGGAGCCTTGTGAACTACAGACCTGGCATTTAGCAACAACAGCCTGAACCCAGGGCCCTGACCACTCTCACCATCTGGCCTTGGAGTGGAACTAACAGGGCCGGAAGGAGGGATAGCTGCGACATAGCGAACCCTCCTTCCCTGGTAATGGCTAGCCCTGAAGTTCCCGCCGTACCTGCCCCTCCCCATCATGACCGTAATGTTCCGGCCCACTCCCGCAACTGTAGACCCCATTCCCCCCCCCCCGAAGCCTCCGCTCTCTCTGGCAGGCTATCATTCTCAATCATTCCGGGATGGGGGGTAGCCCTGGGCCCCCTACTACTTCTGCAATAGCACTCAGTGGCGGAGGCATCAGGCTGTTCTCCCAGTCCCCTCATGTATACACTATCACTCACTCATACAGTCCCCACAGTCAGGATAAAATTACAAAATACAATGACAATAAAATAATAAGTGGGTACAAGCAAACATACATCACATACATATCACATACATATCCCATACAAAAGAAAAAGAAAAAAATTGCGCAGATGTTGAGAGGCAAAGTGCATATAAAGTTTGTGGCAGAGTCACAAAAGTCCAGTCTGCAAAAGACATGGAAAAAGGCAACTGGGTGGCTGAGATGGTGTCACTGGGGCGGCGAGAGGTAATGCTGATCGAACAGATGGAATGGGTCCGTACGTCTATAAGCCCAGGGGCTGCGGCTGCAGGAAGGATGGGTAGATGCCAGATGAAAGATGCCATAAGTCTCTTATTTAGATGAACAGATTGTGTCCTAGAGTGGGTCAAATGCATCATCAGTCTGCAGCTCCTATACCTCCAAAAGAGACCTAAGTCCAGCCTCCCTTGAAGTCTTTTGACTCTTATCTGGCGCCAATTTGCATTGACCATTAGTAGAGCAGATTCTTGTATGGACAGTTCCATATAGACAGTATGGAATACAGATGCTGCTACTTGAGTGTGCATTTTCAGTTGGTAATCATAGGGAAGGAACAATCAAGTCCATGGTTGCTCAATCTATAGTAAAACAAGGCTCAACCCTCTACCCCACATTATTCAATGTCTGTATGAAACCCCTAGGAGACTTTCCTCCATTGGTTTGGAGTGAGGTATCATGTTGTTAATTTATATATTTTCAACCCTACAGAACATGGAGATATTCTGGAGATTTTGAACTAATGGTAGATTGTACAGGACTGGATGGGAATAGAAAAATTAGATGTAACCATCACAGAATAGAGTGATAAATAAACATCTTGGCTTTTGGAAACATAGGTTTCAATTGTGGCTCTAGTGAGTGTTGTGCTCCCCTTGAAGGTACAGGCCGAAGACTTGTGGGTTTTCCTGGACTTGCACCTCTTGTTTCAACAGCAAGTGGAGGCCATGATCAGGGAAACTACTGCTCAGCTTCTGATGGTATGCCAGTGACAGTCCTATCTAGAAAAAGTTGATGGTGATTCATATCCTTATCACCATGCATCTTGATTACCACAATTCACTCTATATGGGACTGCTTTTGAAGATAGCTCTGAAATCACACCTCAGCAACCAGACAGCTAGTGGGTGGAATCCTTTACTTCAATATAACACCTATCCTATATTGCTGCCAGTAGGTTTCTGGATCAAATGCAAAGTGCTGGTTATTACTTATACACTCTATCTGTTGCAGTATTGGGCTATATTAGGAACCACCTTATTGAAAAGTATTCTACATATGAAGTCACCAGAGACAGCCTGCTTAGCTCCCATCCTGTCAAGAACAGCCTGGATCAAAAGCAGCCTTTTTTTCCACAATGGATGCATCCTAAATCTGCTACAAATTTAATTGTGAAGTGGATGCGGATGACATGGCAGTGGTAGGTTTTATCTGGGACATCAGTGAAGATGCTTATAGGGAAGAGTTGAAAGTTCTGGTGGACTGGTGCAATAAAAATAACCTGGTTCTAAATGTTAATAAAACAAAGGAGATCATTGTAGATTTTAGAAAGAGCCAGCATAGTCATACTCCACTCAGTATCAAGGATTCAGCTGTAGAGGTGGTCAACAGTATTAAGTATCTGGGGGTGCAGATAACTAACAATCTGAACTGGTTTCTCCACACATCATCCTTAGTGAAGCATGCAAACCAGCGCCTACATTTCCTGCATCGGATGAGGAGAGCACATTTTTCTCCTCCTATCCTGGCCAGTTTTTACAGAAGCATAATTGAGAGTGTTTTAACAAACTACATCACTGTCTGGTTTGGTGGCAAAAGTGCCTCAGATAAAAGGGCCATTCAGAGAATGGTAAGGATAGCCAAGAAGCTTATAGGACGCTCACTTCCAATTATTCAGGATACTGCTTATAAGCACTATATGCTTAGAGCTCGAAGCATTGTTAGAGATCTCACATACTCACTTTACAGTCTGTTTCTATTGTTCCCCTCTGGGGAAAGGTTTTGAAGTATTTCTAGGAGGACTACCAGATTCAGTAGCAACTTTGTTCCCTATGCCATCCATCTGGTAAACTTGCAAGATTCATTTTTCTCGCCATGTACATGTATACATCTGAACTAGAATGTGTTGTTTTTCTATGTCATATAATATATTGGGGTATATATTTGTTATGTTTATGTAGTGTATATTGGAAGTAGTGATCCTTTGAGAGCTGAATACAATGAAATTTAATTTTAATATTTGCCGATTAGTGTACATTTAAAGATACAATAAAGTTAGTCTAAGTCTAATCAGTTATGATGCCCTAGAGATGCATCTGCCCCCTCTCACTTCTGCCATTCCAAAAGCTACTGAGTATACTTTTGATTGCTAATCTGATAGTGTCCAGGTAGCAATTTAGAATTTGGTTTTGTTATTATTTTAGCTAATGGGTGGAGTTATGGTCTGGAATACTTTTTGATTTATGATGCCATTTTTACTTTATATAGAAATTGTCTGGAGTCTGTATGACTGGATGGTATATACATTTTATTAATAAATAAAGCAAAACCATTTGTGTTCATTTGAAATAAAACCCGGGCTTGAAAGGTGCCTATTTCTGGTCTCCCAGTCTGAGGAGGGTCACAAAAGCTCTGAAATTTTACTTGAGGCAAAAAATCTCTTCAATCTGGTTGGTTGTTGGGCTACTTAAAAATCATTCAACTTTTTTAAAGTTATAGTAGCAGTTACAAATAAAACTAATTGTGACTTTTATATTGGTAGCTTTATGTTAAATCGGTGATTCTTCTAATTTAGTACTATCAACACATATAAATTGTCGCTATAAAATGCCCTACACGTCCTGAATAAATGAAGTGTCTTACAGCCTAATCAAGGAACTACAAAGAACACTCTCACCAACACGGACAGGATAAGCCACTAAAGAGAGCAAACCCCACCCCTTTCTAGCACTGATATTACAGAACCTAGTTTGGTAATGACATGTCTGCAGGAAACAACCAAACTCAGAGAACACAAAGGACATCCCAGAAACATCCTCATTAAATGAAAATTGGCAGGGGGCGGGGGAAAGAGACCAAAAAACCCCACTATCCCACACCTATCTTTTTACATATAGATATATGCTTCTAACACATGACACGTTAAAATATCTAAAACTGTCTGACCCTCCCTACATGCATTTCGAAGTAAAAGGTTAGGCCTGGCTATAGTTGAATAGGAGACCTGCAGGGAACATCAGGATTTTAGATTAGATTGGGAAGTCAAAAGACGACTCTGAACCACACCTCGATTATTGCTAAGAAAAAGGCATGAATGTGTGCCTTGGTTGTTGCAGTATGTGCCCAAGGGAAGAACGTTCCTCCTGATATTTGAATGGCCCCAATTCTTTGTTCTTCTGTAAGGCATTAACAATCAGGCTCTTCTTCCAAGGGAGAATGAGGGGTGAGCCATCGAGAATAAAATATTTAAAATACATTGATTGGCCTCTGCAAATTCTGGTGTTTGCTGTATATTTTATTTTTTACTTCCTTGTTTTTATAACCTTGGGTCCCCTTTCTTAAGGTGCTCTATCTGGTGGGACCAGGGGTGGGCTGCTACAGGTTCACCCAGGTTCGGCTCCACCCCTGCCACCCCATTACACCCTGGCCCCTCCCAGGAGTCTCCACACGGCCTGTTTTGGATGTGAGATAAATGCAGGACCCACACCGAGGAGGGAAAACGGGCCTCCTGGAAGGCATCCAGAGCCTAGGGGAGGACGCTTTCACCCTCCCAGAGGCTCGAGGAAAGCCTCCGAAGCCTGGGGAAAGCAAAAATGCCTCCCGCCCACTGTGGTACAGGCCAACTAGGCCACGCTCACCATGGCCAAGCCCACCCAGCAACTGAGCAGAGAACCCATTGCTGAAATTTTTGAAGCCCACCCCTGGGTGGAACCAAGCTTTCCTCCCTGTGGAACATCATCCCTCCAGAAATAATATTGGGTCTATTTTGACACTCTTTCAAAAGGCCCTGAAGCCATTGTTTTGCCAATGGGCTGGGGATCCTAAAGCGATAGGGAGCCCATCAAGTGGTGGTTTGATTGTTGTTCCCAGCAGGAGGGGGTGAATTAAGGGGTTCGTATTTGTACTGAGTGTGTATTTATTTATATAAGTCATCCAGAGACATCATGAGTGAGTTCCAAGGTCATATATTTTTTGTAATAAATAAAATAATAAATAAATAATATTCCAATGGCCTAATAGTCCACATATTTCTGAATGTATCCTCTCACCTTTGCTAAACTCTCACAGGTGGGTACCATCTGAGAATTATTGCATTAAACAAATAAGAAGGCTATAAATGAAAGCTAACAGAACTATCCCTATTTTGATGTCCTCCCCGTACATTGGATTTCACTGCATATATTTATTGGGGATCATGGGAGTTGTAGCCCAACATGTCTAGAGGATACAAGCTGGAAAAAACTATATTAAGACGCATAAAATTAAAGTCAGAACAGATAGAAGTTGCTAAAATTTTATCACAGAATATAGGTAGTCCTCAACTTACAAGAGTTTGCTTAGTGGTCATTTGAAGTTATGATGACATTGAAAAAAGTGACTTGTGACCATTTTTACATATATGACCATTGCAACATCCCCATGGTCATGTGATTTATATTTGGATGCTTGACAAGTGATTCACATATATGGTGATCACAGTGTCTCGGGATCACCTTTGCAACCTTCCGACAAGCAAAGTCAATGAGGAAGCCAATTTCACTTACAACCATTTTATTAATTTAACAACTGCAGTGATTCACTTAACAAATGTGGCAAGAAAAGTCATAAAATGTGGTAGGACTCACTTAACAAATTTCTTACTTAGTAACATACATTTTGCGTTCAGTTGTGGTCGTAAGTTGAGGACTATCTGTAGTAATAAAGCATCAGTTTAGAACTGAAATCTATGACAAGGCAAATCACCTTGAATCCACCTTCTCCCTGAATAGTTGTGGCTTTAATTAAGGTTCAGGCAGAAACCTAACACTTAGGAAACTGCTGTTTCTCCCCCCCTCACCCACCCCGACTGCTTTCATTTATGCCTCTGGTGGTACTAGTCTTGTTGGGGGAGCAAACTTTAGCAAAGACCATTTATAAATAGATGAACAACTTCATTAGGAGAACTATCTGTACAGCACTTTTAAAGAACCATGATTCTACTATAATTGCTATTACATTTGCTCAGTGGCTGACAGTTGTTCTTAGAAAAACTCAGCAAATACTGACTTACTTTCACTTACTATTGAGACTATGTTTTCCCAACAATTCCATTTCTGAGAACGGGAAAGCTACAAGCCCTACCAGTTTCTAGATGCTTTTGTGATCTTTCTAGACTTAACTACCGTACATTTTGCCAAAACTACTGCCATAGCCATTCAGAATTTCTGGTCTATTTTACAAAGCTCTTCCATTGATTGTAAGGCATTAGTGAATGGCAAGGAAGGGATCACTGCAGTAGCCACCTTCATTTTATAGTCACTACTTTCCCGGAACCCTGACCACAACTACAGCTTCAGGAGTACACTTTTCCCCCAAGAACAGGAAGAGGAGGAGGAACCACCTGGAGCTATAAAGGATATGATCAGGTAACTCCATTCCCTCCACCCTTCAGTCAGAGGTGCGTTCCTACTGGTTCAGTCCGGTTTGCCAGAATAGGTAGTAAAAATCTGGTGTACCTTTCCAAACTGATAGTAATGGTAGCCTGGCCTCACCCCCAAACCGGTTCTTCCAGCGGTGCCGTAGGCCTTGCCATTTTGGGTTTTGCTTCTGCTCACATACAGAGCAATTTTTATTGCACTGGTTGGCCCTGCCTCACCTTCGCCATGTGGAGCCACAGAAGACAGAACTTCCTCCTCCTGGCTCCTGCGGCTGCCTACATACAAGTAAGCAGCATTCATGCTAGCCTACCCGCCCTCCCTGCCAGCTGCAACCCGGGCAGGGACGGTCCCCTCCCAAGGCCCGTCCAGGCAGCCGGCCTGGAAGCAGTGCCGAAGGTGGGCCGGAGAGGAACTGTCGGGTTGGGGAGGATGTCCATCGGCCAGCAAGTATAAATAGGCAGCCTGGGATGACTTGGCCAGACCAGCCAGCCTGTCTGTTCTGGGCTCTGACCATGTGCTGCGGTGTGCTTTAGCTACTCAATGGAGCTGGCCAACTTCTACGAGGCAGACGTGTGTCCCCCCCCGCAATGTCCAGTGCATCCCACGTGCACCCGCAGCAGCAGCGCCCACTGCTCCCTGCTGCCGTGCACCTGCCCTCCGCCTTTGGAGGCAACAGAGACAAATGCATGCTTGGCTGGGCAGGAGACGGGGGTGCGAGGCTTTGGGACAGGAACAGGCAAGCACAGCCACCACATCAAGAGGAGTGTTGGATCCATCTTGCACCCGCAGCAGCAGTGCCCGCTGCTCCCTGCCACCATGTACCTGCCCTCTGCCTTCAGAGGCAATAATTAATAATAATAATTCATAATTTAATAAATTTGTATGCCGCCCAATCCCGTAGGACTCTGGGCAGCTTACAGAGACAAGATAAAAAAGTTAAAAATCAGGAATAAAAAGATACAGTTATTAAAAATAACAGACCATCCATTCTGTCTAGATGGGGCTGGACATTGTTCAGCAGCCCCAGGCCTGCCAGAACAGCCAGGTTTTAGTGGCTTTTTGGAAGGCCGAGAGAGTGGAAAGGGTCCGGATCTCTACGGGTAGATCATTCCACAGGGCCGGAGCAGCTACAGAGAAGGCCCTCCCCCGAGGGGCCACCAGCCGGCATTGTCCAGCCAACAGCACCCAGAGGAGGCCCAACCTGTGAGATCGTATTGGTCATTGGGAGGTATGTGGCAGGAGGCGGTCTCTTAGATAGCCAGGTCCTAAGCCATGTAGGGCTTTAAAAGTAATGACTAACACCTTGAAGCGCGATCGGAGACCAATAGGGAGCCAGTGCAGCTCGCGGAGGATGGGTGTAACATGGGTGTATCTAGGTACACCCGATATCGCTCGCGCGGCTGCAAACACTCTTCAGGGGCAGCCCCAAGTAGAGTGCATTACAGTAATCAAGCCTTGAGGTGACGAGGGCATGAGTGACCATTTGAAGTGCCTCCTGGTCCAGGTAGGGCCGCAGCTGGTGCACCAAGCAAACCTGGGCAAAAGCCCCCCTGGTCACAGCCGACAGATGGTGTTCTAACGTCAGCTGCAAATCCAGGAGGACACCCAGGTTGCGGACCCTCTCTGAGGGGTGTAAGATTTCACCCCCCAGGCTAAGAGATGGAATGTCTGGACTATCCTTGGGAGGCAACATCAAGTCACTCGGTCTTGTCTGGATTGAGTGCAAGCTTGCTCGCTCCCATCCAGACCCTGACAGCCTCCAGGCACTGGCACATCACTTCCACTGCTTCGCTGAGTTGGCACAGGGCGGACAGATACAGCTGTGTATCATCCACATATTGATGATATTTAATCCCGTGCCGGCGTATGATTTCACCCAGCGGCTTCATGTAGATATTAACTAGGAGGGGGGACAGGACCGAACCCTGTGGCACCCCATATTTGAGGGGCCTAGGGGTCGATATCTGTCCTCCAACCAACACCGACTGCGACCTGTCCGAGGTAGGAGGAGAACCACCGTAAGATGGTGCCTCCCACTCCCACCTCCCGTAATCGTCGCAGAAGGATACCATGGTCGATGGTATCGAAGGCCGCTGAGAGGTCAAGAAGCACCAGGATAGAGGAATGTCCTCTATCCCTGGCCCGCCAGAGATATCGGTCAGTGCAACCAAAGCAGTTTCAGTGCAGTAACCAGGCCTGAAACCCAACTGAAAGAGATTCAGATAATCTGCTTCATCCAAGGTCCGTCGGAGTTGAAAGGCCACTACCTTCTCAACAACCTTCCCTACAAAAGGGAGGTTGGAGACTGGACGGTAGTTATTAAGGATGGCTGGGTCCAGGGAAGGTTTCTTAAGGAGGGGTCTCACCACCGCATCCTTTAGGGGGTGCGGGAAGGATGCCCTCCTGAAGAGAGGTGTTTACAATCCTCTAGAGCCAGCCTCGTGTCACCTCCCTGCTGGTCGAGACCAGCCAGGAGGGGCACAGGTCCAGTAAGCAGGTGGAGGCACTCACCACTCCCATGGCCTTGTCCACTTTCTCAGGAGCGACAAGTTGGAACTCTCTCCAAGAAATCCGATCAAGGCCCTCCCCCGGCATCTCAGCTGGTACTGTCCAAGTGGAGTCCAGGTCCGTCCAAATCCGAGCAACTTTATCCGACAGAAACTGAACAAATTCCTCAGCTCTCCCCTGTAAGGGCTCGCCCGCACTCCTCCCTTTCAGAGGGAGCAGGTTATCCTAAACAGGGCGGCTGGGCGAGATTCTGCGGATTCAATAAGAGCGGAAAAATGAGCACATTTTGCTGCCCGTATCGCCACTAGATAAGTCCTAATAAAGGCTCTTAATTGTGTTTGGTCAGATTCGGAGTTACTAGCCCTCCAACTTCGCTCTAGGCGACTCTTTTGGCGCTTCATCTCCCGGAGTTCCTCAGTAAACCAAGGGGCCCTCCTGGATCCACTGCCGCGGAGAGGCCTTAAAGGCGCGATCCGGTCCAGAGCCTCAGCCGCCGCTGTATTCCAGCAACTAAGGACTCCGCCGGATTGTGGGCAAGGGAGTCAGGTATCTCTCCAAGCGCCGTCTGAAATCCCAGAGGGTCCATCAGGCGCCTGGGGTGGAACCACCTAATCAGTTCCCCCTCCCTGCAGTGGGGTAGTAGTTTCTGAAAGTCAAGCCTCAGTAGGAAGTGATCTGACCATGACAAGGGCGAGATCTCAATGCCCTTCAATTCCAGATCACGTCTCCACTGCTCCGAGAGGAACACGAGGTCGAGCGTGTGACCCGCTGTATGAGTCGGACCCTGAATTACCTGGGTTAAGTCCATGGCTGTCATGGAAGTCATGAAATCCTGTGCTCCATCCGAGCATTTGCCGAGAGATGGCAGGTTGAAATCCCCCAGTACTATCAGCCTGGGGAACTCAACCGCCAGTCCGGCTACTGACTCAAGGAGCGCAGGCAGGGCTGTTGTAACGCAGCTGGGAGGTAGGTACGTTAGAAACGGGCCCACTTGACCCCATAGGTCCAACTTCACCAGGAGGGACTCACACCCGACAGTCTCCGGAGCAGGGATGCCACGAGGAACTAATGACTCTCGGATGATGACTGCCACTCCCCCACCCCTTATCTGGTGTCGTGGCTGGTGGAGCACCTGAAACCCTTCTGGGCACATTTCTGAGAGGGAGACTCCTCCCTCATGGCCCAGCCAGGTTTCAGTAATACATGCTAGGTCTGCCCCCTCGTCTAATATTAAGTCCCAGACGAGGGGAGCTTTATGAACCACAGACCTGGCATTTAGCAACAGCAGCCTGAGACCAGGGCCCTGACATCTCTCGTCAACTAGTCCTTGAGTTGAGCTATCAGGGCCGGAAGGAGGGATCGCTGTGACGTAGCGAACCCTCCTTCCGCGGTAATGGCTAGCCCTGTAACTCCCTGTAACTCCCGTCATACCTGCCTCTCCCAAACATGACTGGGATGCACCGGCCCGGCCCCGCACCCATAGACCCTTCCTCCCCTCTCGCAGCCCCCATTCTCCCCGGCAGGCCATTCGTACCATACATTTTGGGATGAGAGGCGTGTCCGGGCCCCCATCCACTTCTGCTTCTGCACTCAGTGGAGGGGGCTTATGATATATTTCCGTGTTTTATAAATGTTAATGAAACGTATACAGTCCCAATTCCTTATTTTTCAGAGGTTCAATGACTGGCTCATATTACGGACATCTATCTGGGTGAGAATGGAGAAGTATCTCTATCCAAGACGTACATTACTGGTTTTGGGGTACTTCACCAGCTTAGTCTTCAAAGCTGCAGAAGTAAGTTGACAATTATTATCTGGGAAACTAATAAACAAATGCAGTCTTTAAATTAAATCTACTGTAACCATTCTTGCACCTGATGAAGTGCAAGAACTGCAGTTTACAAAAAAAAATGTTTGAATTGTCTAGAGACTTAACCAACACATTCAACCAGAGACTACATCCAAACTGAACACAGCAAGGAACGAACAGTTACCACCTCCCGCAAATGAACCTTTAAATCACAGATGTCAAACTCACGGCATCACATTGCTGTCACGTGATTTTTACAACCTTTACCCCATTCATGAAGCTGGGGTCTACGTGGCCTACACATTCAGCCTGGGGGCCACCAGCTTTGCACCCCGGCTTCAGATGAACTGTAAGATACAGACCAATGGAAACATGTCACTCATAGAAATAAAGAACAACCAATAACAATGTCCTTGCTGTCTAGTACAGTAAAGCCCCATTGGAGCTGAGCAATTGATTTTATATCCTCCTCCTGGAAGAAAACATGCAGACATCTGGAGAAGGGACATCATGATAGGAAGAAAAATAGCCCAGGCTTCCCCAAGAGAAAAATGGTGGCAATAGGAGACTTTTCAGGGGAATGGAATCATCAATTTGTAAAGTGGACAATCAATTCATGGAGCAAAAACCAAAGATGTGACTGGGAACCTTATTAAAATAATCAAGCCCAAACAAATGATACAACAAAGAACCTAAAAACAGTATCATGAACTATGAGCAGCTCAGAATGAAAGCCAAAGGTTTAGGAGCACAGGTGATATTTTCATCTGTATTTCCAATTGGTCAACAACCAATGAGGCAACGGAGAAGTTTAGAAGTAAATCACTGGCTTAAAGGATGGTGAGGTTGAGAAAAACAACTAACCAATCAATGAGGTAGGAAATGGTAGGGAAGGAGAACTCAGATATAAAACAGGAGCGTGGCACGACAAAACCGCGGTGGTCAAAATAGCGGTTATTAAACCGCGTCGCTAAAGCCGCGACGTCAACACCACGCGTCATCACCGCCGCGACAACAGCGTGGCGACAGAAGGGCGCTTTAAAGCTGATTTTAAAGCGCCGTTCTTTGCCTCTCTACGCCCAGCAGCAGCAATAGCAGTAGACTTATATACCGCTTCATAGGCCTTTCAGGCCTCTCTAAGCGGTTTACAGAGAGTCAGCATATTGCCCCCAACAATCTGGGTCCTCATTTTACCCACCTCGGAAGGATGGAAGGCTGAGTCAACCCTGAGCCGGTGAGATTTGAACCGCTGACCTGCTGATCTAGCAGTAGCCTGCAGTGCTGCACTTAACCACTGCGCCACCTTGGCTCTTGGCAGCCTGCGGGAAGGGTCCAGCTCAGCCGCGGGGGGCAGCAGGAAGCCCGCGGGGGGCCCGAGTGGGGCCAGCAGCAGCAGGCGGGGCACGGGCTCCGCCGACGCTGCCCGCCCGCCCTCTTCCTTCAGGGGAGGCGCTGGCGGCGGAGGACGCTGCCCGCCCTGCCTCTTCCTCCGGGGGAGGCACCGGCGGCGGAGGAGGACGCTGTGAGTCTATCCAACATTTGTGGTGTAGTTTCCTAAGTGTTACTAGTGGAAGAGGGCAGCCTGCCTCTGCCGCGCATCGCCGCCCCACTTGCGAGCCCCTAGGTTTAGGGTTAGGTTTAGGGTTAGGTTTAGGGTTAGGGTTAGGTTTAGGGTAGGCACGGATTTGCCCTCCGCGGTTATGTCATCGCGGTAGGGTCGTATTTTTCTTAGCGCTTCAGACGACGCGGATTTGCCTCCACACTTATGTCGGCGCGGATAAGGGCTTCGCGGTTTTGTGGTGGAACCAACAGGAGACATAGGAAGCAAAAGCAAGGTCAGCCATAAAGAACTCTAGTGCCTCTATATTAATGCTCATAGTGTGAAGAACAAACAGGGCGAATTTGAATTCCTATTACACAAACGCGAGTACAATATTGTTGCCATTACTGAAACTTAGTAGAATGAAATTCATGATTGGAATGTATTGCTGGAAGGCTATAAATTTTGTATAGGCTATAAACAAGCCTAAGAAAAAGGAGATGAAGTTGCATTATATGTAAGAAATCACTGCACCTCTACAGAAATGCATAAAACCAAGAATGAAAGCCTTGACTGCATATGGATTATTATAGAAAGAAAAAAGAGTGACATAGCCATAGGTGTATACTATAGGCCACCAACTATGCAGAGGAAATAGAAGAATATTTTGCTAACCAGTTAGCTAAGGTGTGTAGCAGTGGTGGGTTCCTAACTGGTTTACCACCAGTTTGCTGAGAGAGGGTGTTTTGTGCACACGCAAAATTTTTGAACCCAAAATTTTTGGTCTGAACTGGTAGGAAGCCACCTCTGGTGTCTAGGAAATGTATCACAGCAATAATGGAGGACTTTAATTACCTCAACATCAACTGGAAAGCAAATTGCAGCGAGAGATCAAACAGGTTCCCAATGGGTCTAGCTGACAACTTTTAGAGTAGCGAACTATAGAGTCAGTTATAATGGATTTAATAACAGAGATAATAGAACTGAAGTTGTGGGAACCTATTATTCTATGTTCTGTGTCACATTGAAAAGGAGCTACCAAATTCCTGTCTTTATCTTTGCCCTTCTCCCTGCTTCATCCCTATCCAGTTTTGTTTCCTTGTTTCTCTTCCTTTTCCAGTGAAGTACTCTTTGCCACATCTCTCATTTTTCCCCAGCTTCTCTTTAACTGTCTTGGCTGAAAGGAGGAACATAAATATGGGTACAGTATTTGGGTATGAATACTTTTAATAAGAGAATTGTTACATGCAAAGAGGGATCAATTAATTTAATAAATCAGATTAAATTTAATTTTCAGTCATTACACTCTATATTCTTTTATTCTATCCCTGATTTTATTTCAATGTTGCATCTATCCAGTAATTATATAATTATCTATATATCTATATCTATATATCTATATCTATATATCAGTGGTGGGTTTCAAAAATTGTTCGAACCTACTCTGTGGGTGTGGCCTCCTTTGTGGGAGTGGCTTGCCACCCATGTGACCGGATATGAAGATGCCGACGACACTTGTCAGAACCACCTTAAATTACCTCACACACAGCACTGGCATGCATAAGAATATGATGTAAACTTGTTTTTTTAAAGGCATCTTTGGTTTGCGTTAAAACAACTTCCACACACGCAATGTTCTGATTGCACCACAAACGCAGTAGTCATCCTTACCTTTCACAGAGGCACTGAGTTTTATAAATATGAGCATGATAGTGTAGAATAATCATATCCAAGCACCAGTGGTGGGTTTCAAAAATTTTTGGAACCTCTTCTGTAGGTGTGGCCTGCTTTCCGGGTCCACTGGTGGAACCTCTTCTAACCGGTTCGGTAGATTTGACGAACCGGTTCTACCGAATAGGTGCGAACTGGTAGGAACCCACCTCTGATATATATATTCATTCATTCATTCATTCATACATACATACATACATACATACATACATACATACATACATACATACATATGTTGTATTTGTGCTGATAAATAAATAAAGGGAGACTAGTATAGATCTATTTCAAGCTATTTAGCTCTCATCAGCTAGCCATACCCTTACTGGGATTTGAACCTGGGCTATATTACATACTAGGCAAACATCTTGGCCATTAGGCCACAGGCTCTTATCCGTTATCAACGAAGCCAGGGTGAAAGGTATCTATTAGATAATTACAACCCCCGGTATGGCCAAATATGGGAGGAAGATCGCTACTTCCATTCTCTGTCTTTCGGCTCGTCACAAGAGCGCATATATATATGCGTTCCTATATATATATATATATAGGAAAAATCCCCAAGATTGAGCTCATTGAATTAGAATTCTTAAGGTATATTGTGTAAAATGTTTGTCTCTGTTTATCATTCTTTTTATATCTGCTCTTTTCTTGGAGGGGTGTAATTCTAAATTCTGAGTCCTTTTGTTTCCCAACATTATTTACAAGACTGACATACAAGCAACATCTGTCATTTTATGATCAGGCATAAATACAAAACAAAGAGAGTGTGTTTGATTATAATAGTAGACTAGGCATTAAATTGTATTAAACAAGCACAATTTCTGTAGGAATGGAATTACAATATTGTTCTCTAGCAAGCGCATACAACTTTTTATCCTTTATGTATTTTAAATCAGTTCCAGATAGCAAGATGAACAGGTAGAGATTATGAAAACTGACAGTACTCCCAAACTTCTGGAGAGATTCGTCTGGGAAAGATTTTCCATTCTAAATCAGGACTATATAAAAACATGAGTCCAAGAATCTCATGTAGTTACTCAATTCTGCAAGACTTTTGCAGTTATAGAAGACCTCCATGAATTAATCCATAATGGTAACAACATGCCATTAAAAAGAATACATAACTAGCAGAAAAATATATTAATTATATTTACTGTACAGTTAACCCTGTCTTCTCAGTTTTTGAAGTGCAACCACCAATATATTAGTTCAAGGCCAACTGCACTCTTACTCTATCCCAAAAAATTCTGCACACCTTTCTAAACCACCTGAATACCAGTTATCATTTTCATTTGTGATCTCAGGTATAAGGAAAACTGGATCTGTCCAGATTCTGCTAAAATCTGTCTTGAAAACTAGATATTACACGTACTGGCACAATTTATTTCCTGCTCAACTGTGAAAGCAAATGAACTGTAATGATATCCAAAAAAGGATACAAAACAGAGAAGTGTATCTTTAAATGATTTTTTTCTATATTTGAGAACCAAAGACTTGAATGTCCTTGGCTTATATCCAGGCTTATGCAAGAGGAAGGCTGCCTGTGTACAGTGCTGTTTTCCCACCCCTCCTCCACTCTGCAATTCCAAACCAGTACCTCCCCCCTTTTTTGTGAGTTAGGGGACTCTAAATAGCATGGCATGACATATCATAGCAGAGCATGGAAACATTGAGCTGGAATGATTTTTTTTTATAAAAAAAAAGCAGAACTCCTTTATTTTAAAACAAAAATGTTCAGGAAATGTCCTTTCAAAAGGTATTTTGAGCATACTACTCATCAACAATGTATTTCAATCTTTCAAATGTATAGGATAAATTCTAATACATAAAATATCAATTCAAAATTGAATTAAGATTTTTTCTAGGAAAAACTTTTACTGCCAGTTGTCTATTTCTGCAATTTTCTAAGGCCATAATTAATTCTTTGTAAATTATTTGGATGTTTAATATTGGACCCAGAATGTATTTTTGCAACTATAAGGCTGTGTGAGATTTGTCCAGGGCTTAATTTCATGCAGTTTCAATATTATTCAAAATGATTATAAAAATTCAAACTTTTAACTCTTCCTTATTTCAATTCTTCCTCACTACTTGAAAAATGTATTAAGACTTCAGATGAAAACTTCTTTCTTCTTTGAATCCAAGAATATCCTGGAGCATTTACAATTCTTCTCATATTTGATTTACAAGTATACCTTTCCTTTAGACTTGTATTCTCATTACTAGTACCTCAGGGAGATATGACAGAGACTAAGAAATAAAATACCGTGGCAGTCCATGGATAGAGCTGTAATGAATAAATATCTTTTGTCCATAAAATCTACGGAATATATTAACATTTACATATTCTGATTTCATAAAATTGGGCAAATACTTGAAACAAACAACTGATAGTCATTGTCAGCAATAAGGAATGGTAAACATTGAAACTGAACTGCAGCGTGATTCAGATTCAAGGGCAAAATGTGATTTGGAGCACATGTGGGTAAATACGAACATATGTTAAGAATATGTTAAACCTATGGTGTCTTCTTCCAGAATTGCATGCCAGCTGCAGAAAACAGCTACAATCCTCTGAAAAGCTGTAGTTGCTTTTCACCTGGTTCCAACAGGTGATGTATCTATAAGTTTTCTCTGAATCACATCCAATCTTTTGACTCCAGATCTTCGCCCAGCCCTAATAAAGCTCATCTACTATATTAATAATTTTTTATCATTCAGAAAAATCAAATATTTGAGGCAAACAATGGGCATGTTCTAACTATTAGAGCATACATACAAATTAATTTAATATGGATGGAACCAATTTTACACATTTATATTGTATAACATATAGAACCTTTTAATTCCAAAGGGAAAACTAGTAATCATATTAGTCTCTTGAAGCAAATACAACAAAGAATTTAAAATTTCACAAAACAATTTAAGCCATTTCTAATAGCTACCTAAAGCCTTTAAAGCTAGGCTGTGCATATTCTCAACACATGCAGTTTTCCCCATCACACCATCTGCTATATAAATAATGTTACACTGTATTATGTATTAAAAATAATAAGCATTTTTTAAAAAAATCTACTACATACTCCATTTTTAAAAATTCTCTTATCATTCCCAATGTTCCTAGTGTCCAGGAATGAGGACTGGAGCTAGATTTAGAAGAAAATCAGTGCCTTATGTTGTGCTTATTTTTTTGCAACTACAGATGAATGCTTAAGTATAGGACTGATTCTAGTAGGAGGTAAAGTAAAATCAGGTAAGAGATTCAGAGATGTGGAAGTTGGTTCATTTGTCTTCATGCCTATCTTCAGGAGGCCTGTTCAGCTTAATGCATTATTTTGATGGACTGAACACCGGGGAGAGCTACTGTAGATCAAAGTACATTGAAGTTCTATAATGCCAGATGCCATACTTCCAGCATGGCTAACCTGAGTTATCATTTTGAGAAAGCCTAAGGATGAATCAGTTGGGTCAATACTTCTGGAGCTGCACCAGAGATTAGTTTCCAAATGAGGCACTATAAGTGTTATGGCAGCATGTATGGTGTCAGGCTTCACACCAAGCGCAGCAGTACATTTCAACTCTCTAGGTGCACTAAATTGTAACAAAATTTACCCTTAACAAAAGAGTCACAATCAGGACATGACTGAATAAATTACACTTTGGGGCAGAAAATAATTTATACACAGGCATAAGATCTGCCAAATGCAAAGTATGGAAATCAGTATCTACATAATCTGTTTCAGGGTTTAAATATTATACTTTTTCCTCCCACATCTGTTCAGTATTTACATAATGGTTCTGACTGGCCTCAGAGTCAGCACTTGCAAAGTCTTGGTGTGCTTCCCAGCAAGGTACCTAAGTGGAGAAAGAGAAGCAACAAGTTTCCTGCCTCAAATCTGGGAATCTTTGGGAAACGTTAGCTCTACCAAAACTGAAAGTTGGATCCAAGTTCTTAAAGCTTCTTGTTCAATCTGACAACAAAGGGGGTTTTCTTGGAAGGCATTAAAAAAAAAAGCCTTTACCAAGTGGGATTTTTACCTCCTGCTTCCTGACTTTGGAAATGAGCTTTTCTAAGCTGCCTATGGGAGATCATAACAGGTAATTCCACTGCTTGGCTGGGATTCTCCCTTGCTTAATTTTTTTCATTTCCTGGGCTGACTTATAACCATTTTCTTATGACAGCCTTATACAATCTCTTCAGCTGTTCTGCAAGGAAGCTATTCTGAAGAATGAAAGGTAGTAAAAAACTTGCATGAAATGCTGAGTTGTTGTTGTAATGGAGTTGTTGGCTGTGACATTGGGACTCAAAAGATTGTGGCAACATCATCTGGTTTATAATGCAATAGGATGAATTGTGGCCATGTTCTCATCATCAAAGAGTACACTATCTCACTTGCACGGAGCAAGCATGAGCGTATTTTCTGCCTGTACAGGTTGATAAGCACTAAGGATTTTCTAAAATGTTCCCCATATTTTTGTTTCTACAGGTTTTAAATTTTGTTTTTGTTGTTGTTGTTGTTCATGGCATAATTCATCATTTCCACACATTGGATGCAATATTAATGTATCTTATCACAGTACTGTAAATGCAAGATGATTGTCACTATTGCTCTGTACAATAAAGCCAACCTTCTTCAGTTGTTTTTTTGCAACTGCTTGTAGAAAGATATGGAAGCTAAATATAAGCCTTGCAGTTGAAGGGTTTTCAACTTTCCCGTTTACACAGAAGATGTTTGCATGTAAGGTATTAAGAATATAACCTAAACACATTCAACTGAACATGTGTAAAAGGGTTGGGACTTCAACCATCTGGTTTTAGAATTTTGAAATCATTGTAGGATGAGAGGCATGCCAATTTACTAAAAACTATGAAGGTTTAAGCCTTACAATAATACTTGTTAGTTTGAAAAGATGCTACCTGTCTTATTTTGAACCAGCTGTGATTATTGTAGAACAGTCTCTGCAAATTATACATTTGTGCATATTCTTTTGCACAGAACTGTTAGCAAATATAAATCAATACATGTAAATGGCTTTAAGTATCAACAATCCTAATCAAATATATTAGTAAATTCCTTTGCCAAGTATAACATCCTTCAGAATACACTTGATTGGGGCTAGTTAAAACCATCATATATATAAACAATAGGAATATATTTTGAAGATGCATACAATTTGCCTCTTCCTATGCTAGCATTTTTCCCACCCTATTCCATTTTCTGGGAAGATTATTACAATATTCCAACTTCCAGTAAATTTGATATAAGATCTTATCTACTGAAAGTTTCCCATGATTCGGTTCTACTAATAACAATTAGTTTGTAACAAATCTTTACAATCTTCTCATATGCACTGCTACTCAGAAATGCCCAGTTAAATTGTATATAATTAATTCCAACTAGCAGCACTGTATGCATATTTAACTGGCAGAAAGTCTTATAGCAGATTTACTTTTCAGTAACATGCATAAGTCAGTGATATTTCTGGTAGTTTATTTTTGTTGCCTTAAGAGAGGAGGAACAAGAGTGACTTCTTGCAAAGGAAGGAAAGTAGTGAATAGCCATTCCCATTAGTGTCAGATATCGGTTCACTCCCGATTCTGAAGAACTAAGCAGCACATAGTTGTTTAACTACCATGCAGGCAGATCTTTTTCCATCCACTTTAAGAAGACTTCACCAACTATTTCTGCCTGCAACCGGGCTGCTGTCTCGCATTGCTTATAGAAGTAATTTCAGCCGCAAAACGGAAACTGACATGGTTACCCAAATGGGCGGGGATTCACGAACAGCATGGCTCTCTCTCTATCAGGAACGGTCTTTATATTAATTGCGATTATTTAAGCGGCCATGATTAAAACTGACCGTTTGTACACGATTTCTCTGAAGTTGCCTCTGCCATGTTGAACAGACTTAGTATGAGAGGGGTTTTTTTCCCCCTTGCCTAAGTAAGGTTGCCCGACCGAACCTGCCCTCGCCTCGCCCAGCACACGGCGGCTGCGTTTGATTCCTTTGCGCATCCCTTCCTCTCCCACACCTTGAGGGGCTTTGTAGCGAGGGGAGTTATGTAGGCGAGGGGGTGAGGAGGGGGAGTTACTCCTCTCTCCTTTCAGATCCGCGTATGCAGGACACGCGCTTCCAACGACTCCTCCGCCTCAGAAGCCGCGACAGGATGGGGCCCTGCGTGAGGTTAACGGGGGAAGAAGAGGAGGGAGGAGAGAAAGGAAGGACGGGGGAGGGAGGATTGCGGTGTTTCCAGGCTGAGCTGTGCGCGTGCGCGTTTCCCAGTAGATCCGAGAGGTCACTCTCGCCCCCCCTCCCCCCATCGCTTCTCCCCCCTCCCTCCCCTTCTTCAGCATCACTGGACTGGGCCGGGGAAATCAGAGGGGAAGCTGGGCGTGCAGCGTCACGGCGACGGCTGGAAGCCTCGCCCAGCTAGAGACGGAGAGGAGGGAGGGAGGGCGCGCGCAGGCAGAGAGAGCGAGAGGGTTTGGTCAGGGAGGAGGTGGTGGCGGCGGACGCGGGGAGCTGGAACGCCGTCCGGTAGGTAGAGGCCGTTATGTGGGGGGAGGCGGGAGAGGGACGCGCGGGGGGGGGGGCTGCGTGAACGCGGTATGTGCGGCACCGCGCGGGTCTGACACAAGCGGGCCGGCAACGGGTGCTTGCGAAGCGGCTGAGGGCTGGCTAGGAAGGGGGCGGTGGCGGTGGCGGCGGCGCTTTGCGGGCGGGACGAGGCGCTTGAGGGAGAACATGGCGGAGGCGGGACCCACCCTGCCGCTCCCTACGGGGGGGGGGGAGAGAGAGTAGCGAGGCAAACGCTGCTCCGGTCCTCCCTCTTCCCTCTCCCGGTCATGGCTGCCTCGCCAAGATAAGTTGGAGCGGAAGGGGAAAGTTAGAGCCCCTTGTCCGAGGCCGCCCCTATTTGGGACTGTAGGGCTAAAGAGGGCGACGTGGGCCCGGAGGAGGAAGTAACTCTCGCGCTTTACTTGTCGCTGCAGGGAGAAAAAAAGTTCTTGCCGGCCGGACTCGGATGGCGGCGGCGGCGGCGGCCTCAGCTGGGGAGCCGCAGCCCCGCCTAGTCCGGCTGAGCTGAAGCAGCTCACTGTTTCCATTCTCTACCCCAGCGGGGAAGCTGGGCGGCCGCTCCTCAGGCTGCGATAAGCTTCTTCCGCTTCCCATTCTCTTGCCAGAATCCGTTTTCAGCTTTGAAAGGGTGGGTTGCAGCAGCAGCAGCAGAGATCATATTCAACCAGATCCTCAGTTAAAAGAAGAGCTGTTTCCGGACCGATCCTTGCTCTCTTTAAGAGCTGGGTTGAATTCAGATGCTTAAAGACAGGGAGAAACAGCGCCCGCACGAAGAAAGATAATTAGATAATTAACTGTATTGGCTATAGTTCTATTCCTGCTATTTTCGCCATTGCAAAATCGACTGGAGTAGAGACATTGGATAGAAAGATGACAGCAACCTGTGGTACTCTTGCTTTATGATATTCTAATATTGATTAACTAGCTCATGCCTCAGTTCCACAAAGAGTGATTTCTAGGAACATTAAATCAGTTGGCATTCATTTTAATTACATTTAAGAATGCAGGCAAAGTGTGTGGCGTGTTTAGTTTTGGTTTTTTTTTTAAATGTCTCAATATACTACATTTTTCTAAAACATTTTTAAATGCTATTTTAGAAATAGTATGGTAAAACTTAAACGTTCTCCATATTTCTTAGTTAATTGAATGATAGTTTCTAATCAGCTTGAACCAATTCATTATTTAAGTAATTCATGGTCTTGAACTAAATTCGGATAAGGCTAAAGTAATTATTGCTTAACCTCGAGTGATTCTCTGAATACTATTGTGGCCTTGAGATGCTCTTGAATCTAACCTCTGTCAATGTCTAGAAGTAGGTTGTAATGGAAATGCCATTCATTTTTGTGTCCAAATAATAGTTTTGATGCTTAATTACTAAAAAGGGTGAGTAACTAGTTATTTCTGTAAAATCAGCTGGTGTAAAATGTAGAGGCATTAGAAACCTTTTTCCCAATACAAATATAACTAAAGATACTATCAGTCAGTCACCCTACAGATGAGTTGAATTACAACTCTCATTATTTTCTGCCAGCTTCTTGGAAGTCTTGGCACATATACAACACATTTAGTGTGGGGGGGGGTGTTTAACAGATAGACTTTATTTATCTTTCTGCCTAGGTTGGCCTTCTTTGGTTATAACATGATAAAAACAAAAATAGTTGTGAATTAATGCCAACTTCTCTCAACCAATTTTTAAGTACTGTAATGCTAAAGTGTTATGGGAACAGACTTTGAAAAGTATAAACTCCAAAAACATTAAAATGAATGTAGAACATTAAAAATGCTGTAATGTAATTAAGTTACTAAAGTAACTTTTTTATTATACTGTGAATATGAACTATCTTGAGGCAAGAGAATTGAGCAAGGAATGAATTTAATTACAAAATATGGTTTATTATTAACATTGCTAATTTCAATTATGGAAATATAATATTTAAATTTCCTTGTTTTTTTCCTAGAAAAAGTACTTTGTATACTCCTTTGATTATCAAATATAGTTTGTAAGCTGAAATAATACGTATTTTATTGGCACATGTTGACATAAATTTGTTTTTTATATATCATTAAAATTTGCCTATCTATGTCTGATCTGTTTCTATATGCAGGGGTAATCTTTGAGTTACAACCATTCATTTATTGACCAAAGTTACAACAACACTGAAAAAAGACTACTGGCCAGTTTTCACACTTACAACTGTTGCAGCAGTCACATGATTAAATTTTGGACTTTTGGCAAATGGCATGTATTTATGACAGTTGCAGTGTCCCAAGGTCATGTGATCGTTTTTGTAAACTTCTCAGCTGGCTTCCAACAAGCAAAGTCAATGGGTGGAAGCCAGATTCATTTAACAATTGCATGATTCACCTAACTGGCAAAAAGGTTGTAAAAGGGACTCAACTTATCTAACTGTCTTGCTTAGCAATGGAAATTTGGGGCCCAGTTGTGGTTGTAAATCAAGGACTACCTGTATTGGCAATCGGTGAAAATGAATCGTTGCATAGATGTGTAAATTCCCCTTGACTTTTAATGCTTCATCATATTTTATTGAAACAAGTTCTGATGCTAGGACAGATTTGGAGGTGAAGTAATGGAAAGCAAAAGAAAGGCTGGTCATCTAATGTTCAAAGGGAAAAAACCTAACAATAATGCAATCTATTTTGCTTTTGATGAACAGGCTACATTTACTTATCTGTTTTTTAATTTGGATTGTATCCTAATGAATTGATTCATTGAATATCTACTCAAGAATTTTGCTTCAGCACATAATTTTGCTGCAGCATAGAAAAAATATTTTCAAAACACTTGTCAATTTTTTATGTGTGTCCATTCTACATGTTTTGCTTTGCTGTAGTGCAATAGCTTGGAATATTTCCAAGTTTAAATGTGTTATAGAGCCAAGGTGGCGCAGTGGTTAAATGCAGCACTGCAGGCTACTGCTAGATCAGCAGGTCAGCGGTTCAAATCTCACCGGCTCAGGGTTGACTCAGCCTTCCATCCTTCCAAGGTGGGTAAAATGAGGACCCAGATTGTTGGGGGCAATATGCTGACTCTCTGTAAACCGCTTAGAGAGGCCTGAAAGGCCTATGAAGCGGTATATAAGTCTACTGCTATTGCTATTTAAGTTTTAAAAATATAAAAAATAAAATACTTGCATATCTAAAAACTATATAATTTGTAAGGATTATAAAACTATCTGTAATCAAGATGTGATGACTATTTTATATAGCAGCTATTGTTTATTTTTGGTTTCAAATATGTCAAAACCATCCTCTTTCTTCCAGTTTTTGGAGAACAGATTGATAGGAACTATTGCTGCGCACTATCTCTAATGATTATATTTTAAGGTTAGAGTTGACTATTTTGTACATAACCATTTATGATTTATCATACTTTTGTGATTTTGAGATTGCTATATTTCAGCTAGCCAAAATCTTACAGTTAAGGCAGTTTATTAATATTAGAAATTAGAAATTGAAGTGTTCATATAGTGAACTCTTAAATGAAACATGTTTGGAAGCAAAAAAAACTTTCTAGGGATAATTAGTGGCAATAATGTGATAATGCATTTGCTATTAATAAATGCCATAAACATAAGATAATGAAATACAACTGGATATATTTGTTTAAAATAAATAGTGCATTAAAGGTAATTGGGAAGAGGCAGCAACACAATTGCTAATGATAAAAATAATATGCTGTTGTTACTATAATTAGGGAATTGTTTTATACTTTGCAGCAGGGGTGAAATTCAGCAGGTTCTGAAGAACTGGTAGTGGAAATTTTGAGTAGTTCGGAGAATCGGCAAATACCACCTCTGGCTGGCCCCAGAGTGAGGTGGGAATGGAGATTTTGCAGCATCCTTCCCCTGGAGTGGGGAAGGAATGGGGATTTTGCAATATTCTTCCCCTGCCACGCCCACCAAGCCATGCCCACAGAATCGGTAGTAAAAGAAATTGCATTTTACCACTACTTTGCAGGTTATAAATTCACAAACTCTTCAGTAATAGTCCCTAGCATAGAGTTTCTTAAATAGAATTTAAAACTAGTAAAGATTTAATCAAACAGGAGATGAATGTATTGGAGGACACATGCTGAACTAAATGAACTAATGTTTTAAAACCTACTTTTTTAATTCAGTGGAAAACCTGTTTTTGTTAATCTGTTCAGTTAACTGGATCTGGTTAAATGTTTCTATTATACAATTAGAAAAAAATTAACTACCTCTATCCTTATCTGTTCTGTAGTTTTTAGCTATCTAAATAAACGTCTGTGCAAAAAAAAAACCCTCTAGCATATTGACTTGTAATTCAAATAATCTTCATTGCAAACTTTTTAAAAAGTAACTTTTTAAAACTTTTTTATTTTTTAATGTGGTTACTGGAAGCACATCTTAGTCTTGTCTTCAAACATTTTTACATTAGGAAAAAATTCTTGAAATAGATTAGACTTTTGAAGTAATTACCATTGTTGTTTGCCTATAGCTGGGAGAAGAGAAACAAAGAAAACCTGGGAAATAGACGTGTTGCAGAAGGGAACTTGAAGAAAAACAACAACATGGAAGTAATGATTTAGAGGTGGGAGGACATTAAAATTAAAGAAAAGAGTGCTACAAGTGAAGTGTGTACAGTAGGGGGAAAGAAAGCGAAACTATGTACTAGAATGGAATGAGAAGGTGAATGGTGTGTAACTGACAGTTGCAGAATGGACATTGAACAGAACACATTTGAAAACTATTGAATTCAGTACATTTGGAAAATACTTCAATAAATTTGATTTGCTTATACAGTATGCTATTCAGAATATACAATGGTTTCTTTTGTAAGCATGGTTTTATTATCTTAATGCATGCAATTTGGGGAGCTTCTGTCTTGGAATTTTGTAGTGGAATGTATTATTTTTAGAGGAATCCATTTTATTTCACTCATAAAAAAATTCTATAGTCCATGTAGGTGTTTTTTTTTTAAAAAAGCTGACTCGGTAGGTAAGGGTCCTGCATATGCAAAATTGTGTTACTGTAAATGGTTCCCAAAGGAATAAAAATATAAAGTGCTGTCAGTTTTTCATATAATGCCATCTAACTCTTTCACTTAATATTTAATCACATTGGTTTCATTTTCTTGGGTCAAATATTCAGTATGCTAATCATATTGTTAAAATAAGGAATTGTTTATTAATACTGTACATTTTTATTGTTATTTTCATAAGAACCATGAAAAGTCAGGCTGCAACAGATCCTTTCCCCATATTTCTGAAAAATATTTTTCAGAATATTTTTTTATGTTTTTAACAAGTGCTACCTTTAATATTAATGCTTTTTATTCCTATTGCTGCAGGGTTTTTTATATTCTTGAATTTTAGAATAATGTCTATTTGTTAACTGTCTGGAATGCTGCTTAGGTTAGACTACTGTAAGTAAATAATACAATTATTACATCCCACTCCCAGTAAATACCGTGTTTCCCTGAACCCCCCAAAAATAAGCCCTAGCCCAAAAATAAGCCTGGGCCAGCATGAGAGATGGCGAGCATATGTGGGCCGACAGTGTCCGGCAGCAGTTGCAGCCTGTCGGCCCCTTGGCACAGCACAAATACCAATAAGTCTGAGCATGGAGGCAGAGGCGAGGAGGATACATGTGATCCAGATATGCTGTGCGGCTGCCTGACTTGCGGGAGACTTGCGCAGCAACAGCAGGCAGACGGATTGAGGCAGGTGATCCCGATGCCCTGTGGGGGTAGTTTTTTGGTGTGGCCGCTGGCAAGCTGAGAGAGAATGGGATGGAATGGGAGGCGTGTTGGAATAGCCTCTGGCTCTGCTACACACTTCACCCAGAGGGAGACAAAGCTTTGTCAACTTGCAAAGGGGAGAGATTAGCTCTGTTTCAAACCTTCCCCTTTGCAAGCAGACAAAGCTCTGTCTCCCTCTGGGCGAAAAGTGTTTGGGAAGCTACCACCGGCCCCGCCCTCTCCATCCCACTGTCTGTTTGGCCGCAGCCTCAATTGGGGCCAAGCTCTTAGCACGCCCCGGCCTCCACCCACCCTGCCAAGAGGGTGAAGAGCCCTTGTGAGGCCATCAGCAGCATGGGCAGCCACTTGGCCAGCATAGCGCCCGCTGTGGCCAAGAAGTGTCCCGTCAGCAGCTGAGACAGCAAGCAGTGTGGGTGGATGCTGAGAGCTTGGCCCATTGCAGCCTCAGGCAAGCAGACAGTGAGGCAGAGAGGGTGGGGTCAACGGTATCTGCACTCCCAATCCTGTTGGCCCAGAGGTGGGTTCCTACCAGTTCGCACCTATTCGGTAGAACCGGTTCGTCAAATCTACCGAACCGGTTACAAGAGGTTCCACCAGTGGACCCGGAAAGCAGGCCACACCTACAGAAGAGGTTCCAAAAATTTTTGAAACCCATCACTGCTACACACACACACACACACACAGAGAGAGAGAGAGAGAGAGACTGACAGAGAGAGAGAGAGAGAAAGAGAAATAAATAAATAAATAAATAAATAAAAGAAAAAAGAAAGAAAAAGAGAGAGAGATGAAAGAAAAAAGGGACAGACAAAAGGAGGAAAGAGAGAGAAAGAAAGAAAGAAAGAAAGAAAGAAAGAAAGAAAGAAAGAAAACATATGGCCGGCAAGCCACTCCCACAAAGGAGGCCACACCCACAGTTGGTTCCAAAAAAATTTGAAACCCACCACTGTGTTGGCCCTTTTTCTCGCCGCCTCCTGTACTTAAAAAAATAAGACCTTCCCAAAACTAAGCCCAAGTGCTTATTTTCAAGCCCAAAAGAAAATAAGACTAGGTCTTTTTTTAGGGAATACACGGTATAATTGTGACTTGTGCCTGACACTGTTAATTGCACCATTGCTTGATCTAATAATCAATATTAAAAAATTCATAGTGCCACTCTTAACTATGCCATTGGCTTACTAGTCACATTGAATATTTTGAAAAATGCTTGTCAAAACTTTTTTGCAACATACTATGTCTTCTGCAGTCATAAAGACACACAGTAATTTATCTTTAAGTCTTTCCCAAAGACAAATATTTTTTAAAAGAATGCATTTTGACTCAAATATATATCAGTTTTAAAATCAAGGGGTTTCTTACAGTAATTTCAACATCTTCAAAAGATTTCTTAATACATATGTTACATCCCCGTAGTTTCTAATCCAAAAATTAGTCTAGCATATTGTTCTTCAGTCAAACTGTCAGTCATTTTACCTTTACATAAGGCAAAGCCTGACAGTTTTAAGCCCAAACTTTAAATATGTAAATTAACATCTTTTAGGGGGAAATCCTATTGATTATAAACTATAGGAAATCTTGTGTAATCTTGATTATGTCAAATCATGGATAAAGTAGCTTATACATTTGTTACCAAGTAACAAAATAATAGATATTGCCTATTCTGCTCCTGTTACTCAATTTTGAAACCAGGCCAATAGTATTACTAAATTAGCTGTTAGAAGAGACAGTACTATTTAAATGCGTCTATATAAAAATGTTTTTATCATTTTGTGATCTTTATAATTTGAAGATATTGGGATCAACTAAAGTTGGCAGGTGGCATTTGTACTTGCTTCGTTGTGCATTTTCTTATAAAATGTGTTACATTTATTTTTCAGACTAAAGTATTTTTATTTTTATTTGCTTTAAGAAAATAGTTGCAATAAAGCACCCTGGAGCTAATTGGAAGACCTCGGAAAAACTAAATTTTGTTCAATATGAAGCTGCTTGATTTTTTTTTTAAACTTTGCAGATTGGATGACATTAACTTTGCCTATAGATTCAGTTCAATCATAATGTCTAGCTTTCAAAAACCTAATTGGCCCACAACTAGTCTGCTTCAAGAATTGCATTCTTTCATATTTAATGTCGAAGGTGTAGGCTTGTCTGTTTCAATAGGCATTTCTCTAGATAACACACTGTTTCAAGGCTTTGCTGTTAAGACTTATAGTTGATAAGAGTCATTTATAATCTTGGACTATGATATATAGTTAGAAATAAGAGGAAATACATGGGATGGCAGATTGTTAGCTCATTGTTGTGTAGGGAAGCACAGTAGTGCTTGGCGGTAAATGACATCTGATTTTGCGTACATTTTTAAAAATCAAAATAGAATAAAATACCATCAGAATTCCTAAACTGAATGGAGCATCATCTAATGTCAATAAAGGCCATTCACATCAAGGGAATTGAACACAAAAGCTTTCTTCCAAAGCAGGGAATCAATATCACAAGCTAGAACAGGCAATTAAATGAAGCAGCATGCTTGATTTAGAGAAGAGACCTTGTTTGTTTCAGCAGGCAATACTAAGGGCGCACATTTTCTTTAGAAAAAGAGTAAAATTTTCTTAAACAAATCATGCCTGTTTCTTTCATATTGATTGTGTTGTTAAAGCATATTTAGCAAATGCTGTGTTTTTTCCATGACTTCTGTAAAATTGCATTAAAAGGTCTAGTTATTGTTAATTTTTAATATAGCTCAGCTTTGCTTATGGCAGTTGGCTACAATTTATATTTCCAAATGTGGGTTTATATATAAAAAGCATTAGGGTTAAATAATCAACAGTTCATCAAAAACATCCAAGCCAATTCTTAAAAATACATATTTTGCTTTTAGACTTTAGATTGCTTCAAATTTGTTTTGTTGAAAAAATAGCTGTTATACTTTATTTAAAGCATATATTTATATCCAACAAAGCTATATTATATTTGAACATAGTAGGGCACACTAGAGCAAAATGATTACTTAAATTATAGGTAGATGACCACAAGTTGTTATGCAAATGACTAGTGAAGAAACAATAAAGCAAATAGAGGGAGTTCTGACTTCTCTAGATAAAGGGTGTAGATGAAAAAAGCAGTTTATGTCTTTTGTTCTCAAGACTGAGTTACGCAGCTTCAAGCTCCTACATCTGAGCACACATGCAAAATGCAGTAAGTCTAGTAGTTATCCATATACTTTATACACATATGTAAAGTTGCATTCATTCATTTATAATAAAATGCTCATGCATAAAATTTTATTCCTGTTATATGCATGTATAAATTTTATAAAATATAACTGCATAACATTTCATTTAAATTTCACAGACATTCTGCTATAACAGGCACCCTTTCCCTCATATGGTGCTTCAACAACATGTTATGAATATCAATATCCCTGAGAATGACTATTGATAATTACAACAGAAATATCTTGGTGAGGCAGAAGAATACTATTCTCCATAAAAGCAGGAAAAAGGATCTTTGTTCAGAATATGTATACAATATAATTAGCTATATGCTGAAATTTCTCTAAAAAGGCACATATTTTTGTATCCTAAATTAACAGGGATCTGAATTAACATTTCCAGTAGTTTTAAATATACGGACAGGTAATTTTTGTCTTACATCTGGTCATTTAACGACAGTTTGAAGTTACAACAGCTCAGAAAGAGTTCTTTACAACTCTGAACCCCACGTCAGAAGTTCCCTTCCATGCATGGAAGAGAGCTACCTACCCTCCTTTACACTCCGTAAAGCACTTCTGGCCATCATAAAACATTGCTTCCCTGAAGTCATGTGATTGTGATCTAGGTACTTGGTAATATGTTGTCACTTATGATTGGTTGCCAAGCTCCTGCAATCATGAGATTGCCATTTGCAGTCTTTGCTGACTTCCCCAGAAGGCAAGCTGCTGCTGCCTGCCAAAGGATTTCCCCTCCTCTCCATGCATGGGGAGACAGAAATTCTTCATTAGGCTGCCCAAATGAAGTTTGGATCGTTATGATCCATGCTTCATTTTTGCTGGCCAGCACAGGAGTGCTGGCCAGAGGCTTGGGAAATTCTTGCACTAGGCTGGAGAAACTTAAGTGGGGATCCTGAAGATCAGAGTGCATGGAGGGCAGCTGCCTACCTTCTGTTGACAGGCAGCTTTTTCGCTCCATCCACTTGATGACCTTTGTGGTTATGTAACAACCATAATAGGAAGAAATGGGATTGTATTTGTTGGGTGAAGTCTTGCTTAAAAATCACTTTTCTGAATGACCAAATTCTGACCTTGGCATTCTTAATACAATTCAACAAAGTTTTATTTGTATGTGCACAGCTTGGCTTTGAAGATTCTTGAATTCTAATTTCTCATCAGCTTTGGATGACTGACTGTACGAACACCTATTCTAAAATGGTAAAGATAATTTTCCTAAATAACTCACCCACACAGAGGTGCAGAACGTTTTTTGCCTTAGATACAAGGTTTTGATAAAAAGAGAAGAGACTATTGAAGGCCTTTTGGCAGTTTCGTAGGATTTGTAAGCTTGTGTGCATCAGTTTTTTGTTTGTTTTTTTGCAAAACTAATATCCTGTGATTGTAGTCTCCTTTCTCTCCTCTGTTCATGTTTATCAGTGTGGACAAAATATAAAATATATTTGATTTAAAACTCCAAATAAAAATGTTGACTTTTATAAGTAGGCTGCATTCTGATGGAACAAAAATCGAAACAACCTGAATGCTCCATTGCCAGTTGTAGAGGGGAAAAACCACAGTGCATTCTGTCTCACCTAATTGTCTGTATTTATATTTTAATACTAAACATGACCCCAAAAAATAAAATAACACACTTAGATGAGTATTGATTTTAGGATTTTTCTCTTGAACTATATTAGCCTGCAGTGTGGATTAGTACACATTTTTGTATAAAGGTGCATTAGGCTATTCATCAATGCCTGGGTCTTGCAGTAACAATACTATATATTTTGGTTGGCTAGATGGGTTTTTTCAGTTACGTCTTTATGAAATCACACCTATACTGTCTAACACTTAATGTATCTGAATAGAATTCTGTTCACACAAACTTTACTTACTGAATCAAATGACTTGTTACTAGAATATATGTGGCTTGTTTTTGCACTTAGTACAAAATGACCAGATCTAGGATATTCCAATGGAATATTAGTGTTCTGTATTAAAGCAGAATTTGAAACTTTTAAAATGTTCTACCATGAGATCTTTGCTTCCTTATTTCTTGTCAATATAAATGGTAGTTCATTGTGAGTGCTATCTACAACACAGCACACATAAAATTGGCCACTAAAATGATTTAAAACAAAGCAATGTAAGAAGTAAATGCATCAGTGTTTGCATAAACAGTCACAAAATTCTGAGTCCAGTAAAAGAGCAACAGGGGTTTTAGGAGACGTTTCAATGCAGTGCACAAAATATATACAGTGGTGCTTAAAAGTTTTTTTTTAAAAAAAATTCAATATTTGTGCATAAAAATGACCTAAAATATGACCTATTTTTCACACAAATCCTTAAAACTAAATAAAGAGAACCCAATTAAATGAGTGAAATACATTGTACCTGTTCATTTATTCACTTGAGGAAAATGATCCAAAATTGCATAGTTTGTGGTAAAAGCCTCTGGGATTATCAGTTCATTTTCCAATGTTCAACATAGTCCTTAATCTCACTATCTGCTTTTTCGGAGAGATTTTGCAGTTCCTGTTCTTTGGTGCATCTCACTTAAGAGCTGCTATCAAAGACAGTAGCACTTAGCAGATATGTGTATATCATTCTTCTTCACTGCAAACCTTAAAAATATAGTGAGTATGTTGCATGAGTGCAGCCAATGTCTTTTCCAATTGTGTTCCTAAGAATTATCTTCAATGTTCAGCTTGTACAGTAAAATAGTTTTTTCCCCAAGGTTTGACTTACTTTAGACTTGACACATGTATATTTGCAACCTATTTCTTTGTATTGCAGGTTTTAAGGTGATTTAAGATTTACATCATGCGCGAATATAAACTAGTAGTTCTTGGTTCGGGAGGTGTTGGGAAGTCTGCATTGGTAAGTAGTATTCACCTTCATCTTACTGATTTATAAGCATAGGGAATTAATACGTTGCATCTACAGCTCAGGGTGACTAAACTTCAGGTGACTTCTGTGCAGAAGAATATTGTATTCTATTGTGAAATTCAATTTTTAGAATCAAATTGATTTCTATAAAAAATAACATAACAAAGCAAAGTGAAGATATGTGGGAATGACCTTGGCAGACAGGAGAAAGAGCTGGATAACAATTAAAAGGCAACATAGTCCAGAGAAACCATGGGGGCATGGAAAATGTCTCAGAAGGGACCCTTTCTGGTGTTTTGGGGTGTAAAGGCAGGGAGAAGAGATATGCTTTCAGATTTGCAAGATTCTTTTAATGTGGCCTTACAGTAGAGTTAAAGTTAGTACTTGTGGGTGTTCTTCTTGTTTGGATTATCTTGCAAATCTGACAGCAAAATGATCTAAAATACTTCTATTCTTACATTTAGTGCTGAAACAACTCAAGTATTGTCAGCAAGGGAGTATAGGAATTCTTAAATTCCTTCCAAGCAAATGGAAAATTTGAAGGCTTCAGAAGCTCACCTCTTGTTTAGAACTCAAACAAAAGTTTTTCCTCACAAACTTGTTTTAGATCTTTGACAACCCCAGAATGATACTATAAATAAATGGCTAAGTACTTTATTCCTATGAGCATGCACATAGCAAAATCAAGTGAAAGGATGCTGGAGTCCTCTTTTGGTGCACATATTCTTTGTCTATAAAACACTATACTGATTGGAAATACCTATTTTGCATTTTAAAAATCCAGTTATCTGAGCTATTGCAAGCATTTAGTAGTTAGTAATACTTCCTAAAAATCAGATCTTTGGAAGAATTTAAATTGATCTAAAGGCAGAATAGCGATTCCGTTTTGTTAGTGGTTAATGCATTAGGCAAGAAACTGGGAGATCATGAGTTTTAGTCCCATTTTAGGCATGAAGCCAAAAGAGTGACCTTGAACCAATCACACATACTCAGCCCTAGGAAGCAGGCAGTGGCAAATCCAAAAACTTGCCAAGAAAAGTACAGGACTATCCAGGCAGTCACTTGAAGTCAAAAAACAACTTGGAGGTATGCACACCAAGAGTGAAACTATAGCATTTAATTCAGAAAACTTTTTAAAAATATCTTCTATAGAGTGAAAGAAAACTTAGTGTCTGGGATGATGAAAGAACTTACCATAGACCAATATTAGCTGTTAAATTTAAAGATTACTTTGTTTAAAAAGCAAACAAAGAATTTAGGTTGTTGATGATGGATTCTCTGAGGAGTATAAAGTCACCTGTTGCATTGTTCAAAATTATTTTGGAAGGTCACCTTGGATTGCAAGGTACTGATGAAGTCAGTGGAAATCTGGTTAGTCTACTATGTGTTCTAAATGGGGTTTTAATATTTCACAATGTACATTGTCAGTGAGCATGCCATTTGGTATTGCAGAAAATAAAAACTGTTTTGCTTGACAATGTAAATTTTGGGCTCAGTTGTGGTCGTGAGTAAAGGAGTGTATGCAGAAATTTAAAATGTAGTCCTTCCTTAATGACACTAATAGGGACCAGAATTTCCATTGCTAAGTTGTACAGTTGATAGGCAAAATATAACTGCACACTTAGTGATGTCAGATTTGTTAGTCTTGCTTATTTTTAGGCAAGGACCTCATGCTTCTCCTGCTCTTTGCAGAAAACCAGCAGCTTTCTCATGAAAGACCAAGCTAGGCTTCCTTTGTGAACAGTGGGAAGAAGATGATAGTGAAAGTTGGTGAAAGACACGGTGGCAGAGGAGGGTGGAGGTGGAACAAAAAGAGTAAAGATGGGAGGAAATAGGTGGGTGGGGGAGTTGAAGCATATTCCTGCAATTGCAGATGAAGGCGAGTTACCAAATGCCTAAATTTTGATCCCATGACGGGGGCACTACAGTAGCCATAACTTTAAGGACTTGTTGTAAGTACCGTTTGTTCAATACTGTCATTACTTCAGTCAATGAATGGTCATTAATAAATGAGTACCTATATAGTGGTTATAGAAGGTCTATATGCCCCCTTTAAAATACCACAAAAATGGACAAATATATATATGTGGCTGGAAAAGATTATAAAATAGCACATTGACTTTAAACCAGAAATATTTTTGTTGGGGATTTTACCTGAAACCTATAGTAAGGAGAATGCATATTTAATTAATCATGTATTAACTGCAGCTAGAATTGTATTCACACAAAACTGGAAAAGTGAAGAGATCCCTACAGAGGAGAATGTGATTAGGAAAATATTAGACTGTGCAGAAATGATAGATTAACACTTGCAATTAAGGAGAAAGAACAAACTGAATACTACACGACGTGTGAATTATTTTATCAATGGTTGGAAAATAAAAATGGAACTTAAAAATAGGGAAATAAAAAAGATTAATAAAATATAGAAAATGTTAAGAGAGAGACGCAAACACTATGATTATCATTATTTTTATGCCTGAGGATTATAATGTTTAATACTACTATTACATTTTTATTAGGAGACACGTTAAGAGGGAGAAGTGAATATGTTTATTATGTTCAATATTAGTATTGTAAAATCAGAGAATTAATATTAATGTAATGAATATTGTGGTAAATTTTGATTATTATTGCACAAATATATTTGTACCCAGATGACACACTGTTTAATGAAAGATGGAATTATTATAATAAAAAATATATCATGTATGTGAGATGTAAAAAAGTCAGACCAAGTTAAATCACTTTAGATATTTTTCAACTTTTATTTAAAAAAACAAACTGTAATCTTTTAGGGGGGAAATAACAATAAAATACCAAACAATAATGTGATTGTTTTAAGAATGCCCAGCTAATGACTTGTTGAAGTACCTTTTGATTCTATGACAGCATTCCGTTTTTTGGAGTAGGAGCCTATCAGCATAGCACATCTTGCCTTGGGAATCTTTTCCTTACAAACCACTCAGATTGAAAGGGCATTTCCTGTGCACAGCTCTCTTCAGGTCACCCCACAGATTTTCAATTGGATATAGGTCCAGTCTCTGGCTGGACCATTCCAAAACCTTGATCTTCTGATGAAACCATTTTTTTTGTTGATTTGGAGGTATGCTTTGGTGATCATGTTGATAGGTGAAATTCCTCTTCAGGATTTTAGCAGAGGTCTGAAGGTTTTGTGTCAAAATTCCCTGATATTTGACACTGTTCAAATTCTCTTCACCTTGACTAAAGCCTCAGTTTCAGCTGGGAAAAAAAACAGACCCAAAGCATAATGCTGCCACTACCATATTTCCCTATGGTATACTTTTAGTGATGTGTAGTCTCATTTTTGCAGCAAACATTTTTTGCAATTAATGACCAAAATGTTCAACCTTGGTCTCATCAAACCATAATACGCTTTCCCACATTGGTTTGTCAGACAAACGTATCTGGGCTTGGATGTTTTTCTTTGTAAGAAAAGGCTTCCATCTTGCCACTCTATCTCACAGCTCAGACATACGAAGAATACAGGAGATTGTTGTCACATGTAGTATATACGCAGAAATTCCTGCAACTACTGTATTTTTTGGAGTATAAGACACACAGTTCACCGACAAAAGGGCGACCGACAAAAGCGCGCCCGACTAAACCGCGGTGACAAAACCACGAGTTCTAAAGCACGGTGACGAATGAGCGCTGAAGCGCGCCGACAACAGCGCAGCAACAGAAGCGCACTGTAAACCTTACCCTAAACCTAACCCTTACCTTAACTTAAATCACGCTTCTGTCGTCGCGCTGTTGTCGTCGCGTTGATGACGTTGCGTTGATGACGTTGCAGTTTTAGCGCCACGGTTTTGTTGGGTCACGAAGACACACCAGAGTATAAGACACAGCAAGGTTTTGAAGAGAAATTTTTTAAAAAAAAGTTTTTGCACTCTGCAGACCGCCCCAAAACAGCCTATTTTTCATGAAAACGGACCCTCTCCCCCCCCCAAAAAAGGGCATGAATAGCCTTTAGGAGGCTTGTTGAGTGTTCGGGGGGGGGGGATGAGCAAAAAATGGCCTGTTTTTCACAAATATGGGCCCGTTTTTTGTCAAAAAAAAGGGCATGGATAGCCTTTAGGAAGCTTATAGAGTGCTGCTGGGGGCTGGGGTGTGTGTCAAAAAATGGGCCATTTTTCGCTCCTTTCTGCCCTCCACTTTTTGCTCATTTCTGCCCTCCACAGCCCCCAGGAGGTCTCTGAAAGCTTTCTAAAAGCTATGCACCACCATTTTGATGAAGGAGGCGGAGTTTCGGGAGGCAAAAAATTCAGTGTATAAGATGCATCCAGATCTTCAGCCTCTTTTTTTGAGGGAAAAAGGTCCGTCTTATACGGTACTTTAATGATGATGTAGGCAACCCCTGAGACCTATTTTCTTCTAGTTTTTAGAGGGACATCCAGTTCTTGATAATGTCACTGTTGTGCCATATTTTCTTCACTTGTTGATGATTGTCTTCATTGTGTTCCATGATATATCCAATGCCCTAGAAGTTTTTTTGTACCCTTCTCGTGACTGATACCTTCCAGTAATGAGATCCCTTTGAAGTTTTCTGAGTTCTTTGCAGACCATGGCTTTGGCTGTAAATGTCACTACAATAGCTGAACTTTATATGGGCTTAATCACAGTCATTTTAATTGATGGCAAATGTGTACTGAGTAGTATGTAACATCAGTTTGAATGTGATTGGTTAATTCTGAACACAGCACATTCTTATATGAGGGTGTGCACACATGCAACCATATTATTGTATGTTTTTGATGCTTATTTTAACCTCTAAAATATTCAGTTTATTTTTCAATTGAATTGTACAGCTTCAAGTTACATTAAAGGTGGAAAAAAATCTGAAGTGATTTAACTTGGTCTGATTTTTTTACATCTCAAAAACTTGGCATTTTTACAGGGACATATAGATCTTCTATAACCACTGTATATTCTATAACAACCTCTATAACCATGTACTTCTTGTTTAATGACCATTCATTGACTTAAATTATGACAGTTTTGAATAAATGGTGGTTTTAACAGGAGGTGTAGACTTTTTATATCTACCATATGTCATAGTGAACAATTGTAAAACTGAATGTACAAACAACTGCAACACTGGAAATTCATCTGACTTAGATGTGTATGGGGTAAAAGCATAAATGATATAACTGAAATTCTGATTTTTTTTCACCTATTTAAATATTAACATTTGCTTAGATTTTCTTCCTTTTTTACAATGCTTGAATAAAGAATATGGTTTCAGTTTCTTTTTGAATGTGTTCATTTTATAATTTGTAGGTGTGAACTTTGATATTGCCTGAATTTAAATAGAAATATTGTAATAAAGATGATTTTAGCAGGACAAATTATTTAAAGCTGAGTCCTTTAAAGCATTGCTCATAATTCAGTCTGAGTTTAAATTAGTGACCCAGTGTTCTAAGGCAACTGCTTAAAAGAACTTACAGTAACGTAGGGCTTTATTTGTCCTGAAATTTTTATGAACTTTCCAGTCTTTGAGGTATTGTTAAAAAAAATTCAAATAAACTCTGTGTACACCCTGCCTTTTATTGTAGACTGTACAGTTCGTTCAAGGAATATTTGTTGAAAAATATGATCCAACGATAGAAGATTCCTACAGAAAGGTATGTGCATTTTTTAAATTATAAATTTACTTAGTACTTAATATTAAGAAAAATAGTCTTAGCACTTCAAAGAAGAAAGCATGATGGAGTAATAAAGATGTATGTAGAGTTCAAAGGCTTTTGATTGAAAGAATTGGGTGTAAAGAAATGGGAGTTCAAGAAAAACTAGGAAACTGCTATTAGAAATTCATAATGCTGGACAAAGTATAAGAAAAAAGAATAAGAAAATCTGCAACAAGATGAATGGATTTGATTTCAGTAGCAGTAATTTTGCTGTCATATTACATAAACCTTTATCCTTTAACAGTTTGCCAACTTCTTTGAACATGCCAAGAGCAAACCTCCTTGCATTGTGGATATATTTAATAAAGTCAATTAACTATTTATGCTTCAGTAAAACTTTGCTTCTGTTCTTTTGACAGCAAGTTGAAGTAGATGCACAACAATGTATGCTTGAAATCCTAGACACAGCAGGAACGGTATGTAAAATGAAGCTACTGTACAACTTTATGAAATAAAATGGTATTTCTGATTTCAAATAGCATGTTACTTAAGAAATCACAAATTATTTTTATCGCTGTTATTTAGTTACAAGCATACAAATAACATTCCTGTAAAATAAGACTAATTTCAAGAGGAAAGAGAAAATGTGAGGTGTAAGCTATGTTTTCAGTTTAGAAAGGTGATTGGATTGCCATTTAAAATTTCAGTTGTACTAGAATTTTGATATTTGGTACCTATTTAAAAAGAGTTCAGATATTACATAGTATGTTGGCATTTGATTACTATCCTTTCCATCAGTCATGATTCCCAGACTGGTTCAAGGAATTGGAGAAATCCTTGGTACACTGGCAACAGCTTAATATAAGTGTTATCTATGTACAGCATAGCATGATGTTAAATTTGCTATTGTTTCTACCTAGTTAGGCAACTGAAGTTCATTTAATGTCATTTCACCATTTTATAATACATTCTTAAGAAATAATTATCTTTGAAGAAAAAGCATTCAAAAGTTGAATGATTTGAAAGAAAGGCCATGTGCAGTTTGAACAAGGGGTAGGTGCAGCCTCAGGAAGAAGGCCTGGTGCAGCCAGCAGGTGATTCACTAAGAGCCAGGCCAATCGCATATCATCAGCAGCAGGAGGAAGAAGAGACAGTGAAGGTCATCTGGGATATGTGAAACTTTGCACTACAGTGCCAGACTGGGGCTTCCTGAGGCAATTACAGCTTTGTACCATGCTGCTAGGGTTTCCTGGGACAACTTCTCTTCATGCTAAGGACCTGGGCTGGAACTTTCTAGGGCAGCTGCAGCTTTGCCCCACACTCCTGGGTGACTATGCTTCATCCTGCAGGGCTGGGGCAACTGCCTTTCATGCTGCAGGCCTAGGGCTTCCTGGAATGCCTATGCTTTACGGTGCAGTGTTGATACACATGACCCCGGGACACTGTAGTCATCATAAATATGAATCAGTTGCCAAGCATACAATTTTTTATCATGGGAGGGCGCAATGGTAAGTGTGAAAATGGTGATAAGTTACCTTTTCAGTTGTTGTAACTTTGAACAGTCACTAAATGAAAGGTTATAAGACAAGGAATACCTGTAAAAAGTTATCTGTATTTAAACAATAGTTGCTTATGTTTATAATATTGATATAAAAGGAAAATACAGGCCAGTTTTGAATTCTCCATTTCTCTTTGTATTATAGGAACAATTTACAGCAATGAGAGACCTCTACATGAAAAATGGTCAAGGATTTGCTTTAGTTTATTCCATCACAGCACAATCCACATTTAATGATTTGCAGGATCTACGAGAACAAATTCTTCGAGTCAAAGACACTGATGATGTAAGTAACGTTTTTTTCCCTTTTGCAAGAAGATGGATGTAAAGAATATATTAAGTAGATGCCTTTTTTCCCTGCTACCTGTCACCTTGCTGATTTCTCCCATTAGTAGACTGATTGTTTTCTTGACTTTTTTCTTGTTTTCTATATGTGGAAATAAACTTTTAAAGCTATATTTGGCATTTGTTGCAAGTCTTAGTTCATTCTGAACCTTAGTTTTTCTGACTTTATTCTTGCAGATTCGGGCTATTAGCTGGTATTCTATTTTATTTAATGTCTTATCTATTATTTATAAGACATCTTATAACAGTCTCATTCAGTAATCTTATTGGCTCATAACACGATTAATAAAACATTGTGCCATTATAACTGATAACCCATACTCCCTACTCACTGGCTCATCCTCATCTAACCTAATGCTTGGGGTAGAACAAGGTCTTCAAGGCATTCAAGAAAATTAAAAGTGTAGTGCCCTGTCCAGTTCTTGAATGGGAGGCTATTTGAAAGTAGGAGCAGTTATAGGAAATAGGTACCTTAGAGCCCACCACATAACAGCTTATCAAGGAAGAGACCTGAGCATTCTCACCCTATCTAACTTGTTGGAGTGGGCATCCTCAGGGAGAGGCAGTGATCTTGTGCCATGTGATGCTTTAAAGATGCACCTTGAATTGTACTCAGAAAGCAACTAGAAGTCAGTACAGTTTGCACAGCAATGGTGTAACATAGATAAACAATGGGACACTCGAAACTGCTGATTGCTACCTGTTTTTTAGTTTGAAGGTAGTTTCAACTTTGGTGTCAGCAGGTTACCAGAAATTATATGCTGGGTTATTAAAACCTTCTCCATATAATCATTCTTTTCAGAAAGATATTACAAATGTTTTAAAATTACATTGCATTAGAAATTTCAAATGAATCTTAAAATGGCTAAAATAGCCTAGAATATACATAAAAATGGAATAATTGTAACAAATTGCATTTTTCTGTAATACCATTCATTGAACAAATGCATCTTTCTGGAACATTAATTACCATAATAACAGAAAACAAAATCTAAAACTTGAAAACTTCAGTGGAAAGTTCTGTAATATCTTTGACTTGTAATTTGGTGAAGTAGGTACCTTACATGCATGCATACATACCCATATGCAAAGCACAGGAAATGAGAAACAAATAGTAAGAAATTAAAAGCATCAAATAAGAAAAGGAAATATTGTATTTTATACCTCATTCAAATGTTTCACTACAATTTTCTATCCTTCCTTCCAGCATGAGCATTTATTCATAATTTTGTTCTTTATAATTCTAATCTATTTTGAGAATCTCATCCACTCCATCAATGTTTCTTGGTATTCCTTTCCTTGCAATCCCTTCATAATCATCCTGAGTTGTGTAAGTAGTTTCGAAACCCTGTATGTATGTTTATTTTTCTACATCTCTGATTACATGCAAAATGGTTGCTGAATAAATTTGAGTTTACATAAACTACATTAAAATCAAGAAAATTGAAAACACAATTTTCTTATGAAAACTTTTCAACTTCATTGAAAGAAAAATAAGAGATAACTTTTATTGTCATTACTGTGAGCATCACTGTGATAGTTCAAGAACCTTTACCATTTAATTTTCAAATAATTTATTTTTAAAATATATTTAATTGCTTTTATAACACCCAATTTCTAATAGCCATTCAGTAAATCATGTATCATTTTAATACATGTACATTGTTTTGTCATTTTAGGTTCCAATGATTCTGGTTGGCAATAAGTGCGACTTGGAAGATGAACGAGTTGTGGGAAAGGAACAAGGACAAAATTTAGCAAGGCAGTGGAATAATTGTGCATTTTTAGAATCTTCTGCAAAATCAAAGATAAATGTTAATGAGGTAAAGAGAATAAAGTATTTATAATATTTTTATTTGTCCAAGGCACACTTCTTCTTCATTAACAGTATTTGTCAATGTTTGTTTGTTTGTTTGTTTATTGAATTTATATTGCCACCTATTCGCCCATAGGTGAATATGCTTACAGAATGGCCGTATATTCCTTTCTAATTTAAAATGTAAGACATTTTTGTTTCAAAATGGTGGTTAATTTAGTGAGCTATGTTAATCATTAATTTTAGTAGTACTTAAGTGAAGACTGGGAATTCTGAATAAATAGCACGATGAAGTAGATATTATTTAATATCATGGTTTTAGAATTTTAAAATTAAGACTTGGGGTTATGACGCAGCCTGCGTTTATGAATGAATGAATGAATCACTTTTGCCCAGTCTGCTTTAACTGGGAGGAATATTTGAAAAGACATACAATTGATAACTAAATATCTTGAAAATTTCTCAAATAAGTATCATCGTAATATAGAGCTATATAATTTTGTAGTAGGTTTATTCCCTTCTTGTGCAGCACATAGGACTTCATAGTTCTGCAAGTGGTGCATTGCAGCATATTTTCATAGCAAATAAGAAGAATAAATGAGGAAGACAGTATGTCCCTACTTCAGTATAACAGAAATTTTAAAATATTACATAAGTTAAATGGGACTGTTGCTAAGGCTAATCATGATCCAGTTTAATGCATTACAACAGTGTCCCCCAACCTTTCATGGTTGGTGCCCCGGCATGCGGGTGGGTAAGAGGGGATGATTTTGTACAAGACGCAGGCACTTATACACATATGCACACACAGCTTTATTTTTGTGAACTGTGGACATGCACACACACTACTTGGGTGAGTGAGCTGCGAACACCACCACCCACACGAGTGGGGCTGCAAGCACCAGTGCCTGCTATTTGTATGAGTCAGACTATGTGCGCGCACACCGACCTACCACTAACGTGGCCCTGATGTGAATAGGCCACAGCCTGGTAGAGAACTGCGGCTCACGGATTGGGGGCCCCTGCATTACAAGATATGTATAACAGGATTTAATTTCTATATTAAATGAAATGAATTCTTCTTTACAGATCTTTTATGACCTTGTGCGACAAATTAACAGAAAAACTCCTGTGCCTGGAAAAGCACGCAAAAAGTCATCATGTCAGTTACTTTAATACATGTATGTACTGTAGCACTGAGCCAGGTAAGATTGCAAGTGGAAGATAGCCTACTATAAAAGTTACTTCTAGTGGTAAATTATAAAATATTATATTGAATTTTTAAAGTTCTTCTTGAAGTATTAAATAATATGAATCCCTTATATATAAATGGAAATTATACACTGTTTATCTTGGATCCAAATGTCCCGCATTCAAATATAAAAGAAAAGCTTTAATTATTATAATGTCCTTCATGCAGCAGAACTTTGGTAGAACTCCATGCGGTTCCACCACAAAACCGCGGAGGACAAAATCGCGCTCGACGAAAGCGCGCATTTGACGTCATCACAGCGCGACGAAAACATCGCGCTGTGATCGAAAAATGTAAAAATAAAGCGAAAACCTTACCCTAACCCCCCCAAACCTAACCCTTAACCTAAGCCTAAATCTAACCCTAAACCTAACCGTTAACGTAACGCTAAACCTAACGCTAACCCTTAACCTAACACTAAATGTAACCCTAACGCTCTAACCCTAACCCTTAACCTAACCCTAACCTTAACCCTAAACCTAAACCTAACCCTTACCTTTATGTGAATCGGCTTGCTTTAATTTTAATTTTATTTCAATTTTTAATTTTTTTCATCGCGCTGTGATGACGTCACATGCGTGCTTTCGTCGAGCGCAATTTTGTCCTCCGCGGTTTTGACGGGTCACGCTCCATGCTGGTCCTTGGAGCAGTTTTTAAATAATAGAGAATTATGCTTTGATATTTGGGCTATAAAGGTCTTATTACATTCCAATATCTGTCTAAAAAGAGAACTGAAATAATAATAATAACCTGCTTAGTTGCTGCAAGATGATTGCACAGGCTTATTACAAATAACAGCATGACAAAGTAGCAATGATGGGGCATTTGAAGATTTATAAAAAAATACCATCTGCTTGCAAGCAAGAACTGGTAGGACATAAAATACAGATAGTAATAGAAGATAAAGAAGATAAAGTACTCTGGGACTTTGGAATTCAAACTGACAGGCAACTGCTATATAATATCCCAGACGTAACAATTGTTGATAAGAAAAAGTACCTGGAGATAGCAGACTAGAGAGAAGAACTGGAGAAGATAATACAAAAACCAGAAATAGAATGACTGTGGAGTGGTGAAAGAAAGCAAAGGTAGTACCTGTAATAATAGGTACCTTCATTGCAATTCCAAAACAACTGGAGCATCACTTGAATACCACTGGCATTGACAAATTCACCATCAGTCAATTGCCAAAGGAAACTTTACTCGGAACAGCTTATGCTGCAGTGGTACCTCTAACTTTATCGGACATGAGCTTCTACCTATCTCATGTCCTTAGGAAAGACTTGATAGGTGGATGAAAATGCTAAATCCAATCTGAACATTTGGCTACCTGTGCAAACCATGTATACTAATACGTAGAATTAGCAAGATGGCACATCTTGTATTCTAGTATCTAATAATCGACAATAGTGAAAAATAAAATCTGTTTTGGGATCCATTCTCCGAATCACCGTTAACCTTTTTTGGCTCGGGTGTTGAAAGCGTGCACGGCATGCAATAACACGCGCGCGGATGCCCATACCCATAATTCAATCCCCTCTGCACACCTCTCATAAATGTATGCATGACACCACCCCCACTCCCCCCCTGTGCATGCGTGCATGACCCCCGTCACCCTTCTGAAGTCTGGGAAGGGCAAAAACAGCCTCCCCCGGCACCCCAGAGGCCCTCCGGAAGCGACCCATTTCCGAACTTCCGATAGGCCCGTTTTTTGCCCTCCCCAGGTTTTAGAGGCTTTCCTGAAGCCTGGGGAGGGCGAAAACGCGAAAACGCCCTCCCTCAGCCCTTCGGAGGCCTTTTGAAGGGTGAAAATCAGCTCGCCGGCGTGCTCATGCGCGCTGCAGCTGACCTAGGGCAAGAGCTCATGTGCCCTCAGAGATGGCTCCACGTGCCACCTGTGGCATGCGTGCCAAAGGTTCGCCACCACAGCTTTAAAGTATGAAATATTATAGAGATACAGATATATATGTATGTATATAAAATTGTCTAATTCCAGCACTAAGTGAGCTAAGCTCACTTCAGTAGATTTAAGTTATATGAACCTTCACAACTTGTCCTATTTCCTTATGTTGGCAAGCTAGCACAAAATAAGTGCATTGAGCTACAAGATTTTAAAGATATTCTTGTCTTGAAATTCATTTCAGTATTCTGTAAATCAGATTATTGTTCCATTTTCCAAATGCTGGACCATTGAAATCTTGTGGGTACTACTAGTTTTCCACAGTGAATAAAGGAGCCTCCAAAATAAGAATATTCTCATAACCACAAAAGGTTTTGGCTCACAGATTAGCCTTCTAGAAACTCTGGTTTGGAAAGAGGCCTGTTGTGAACTCTGAATATTCAGAATGTTCCATTTTAGTGTTACAATAATCTGTTAAGGAACTCTCCACCAAAGTTATACCAAACCTCAAGCAATACTTATAAACTGTGAGTTTCTTGATTGTGGGACCAAGCTGGTTTTGTTTTCATAATTAGAATAGTTTAAAATGTCAATTTCTAATTCATTTTTATTGATAAGTTCATTGTTATTGCTCATAATGAATAAAGTGCATCCTAAGAATTACTTAATTTTCAAAATGTGTTACCTGTTTGAATGCTTCAAAATATCTTTAGAAGTATACTAAATCTTGGTGAAAATATAGTACTAAAAAGTATAATTTGAAGTGAATCTTATGATGATGTTATTTCCATTTTACACATCTCTCTAATGGTAAAATCACTTGGATTTAAATACTTTAGAAATTTTTCTGGGCCTGTTTCTTTAATTTCATCCTTTTAAAAAAAATCCATCTATTTGAAGTTCAAGGAACCATTAAGCATTTTCACTAAAATAATTTGCTTGCCCTTGTGAGGACTGCTTATATGAGAGTAATACCATTTTGAAATTAGGCTTCAATAAGATGAGCAGAAAATGAGATTTGTTTCTTATTACTAGAAGATTTAGCAGCTGTAAAAAAATTAAAACGAGTAGTGGACTTCGCTGGAACAGAAGTACTGTACTTTCTCTCCTCTCTGTGTTTCGCCCCCCCAAAAAAGAAACTCTCTAGAACAGATATTACTAATGTAAGATGCATTGTAATGTGGAGAAGAATCCCCCTTCCTGCCTCATTTGACAAATTATTTTTGTTGATTGAAGTAGAGCAGCATTTTATTTTAAATCATATTTTACTTAGCAGTTAAATATTTGAAAACAGCTCACAATTCCTAGGTTTTGTAATTATCTCCTGAAATTTTCAAAGTTGAATAAATATTATTGTATCATGCTTGCTACGTTATCTTGAAATAATAACATCTTCTTATTTAACCAGCAATTGTTTGCTCTTCGTTACAGCACAACCCAAAACAATCTTCTCATTTGGTGTTCAGTTCTTTAGCCAGGCCTATTAAACTTGGAAGTGCTTACGTTCTATCCACTTTTATTCTTCTGTTAGTTAAATAAGCTTCATTACCATCTTCCTGTTCATTTGCTTAGGTTGGTATTTGTAGAGTTGGTGTTTGAACTTTTATCAGTTGGTGTCCACCAGCCAATGGAAGAATGGAATCCTCACTTCCTGAATATATGGTTCCACCACAAAACCGCGGAGGACAAAATCGCGCTCGATGAAAGCGCGCATTTGACGTCATCACAGCGCGACGAAAACATCGCGCTGTGATTGAAAAATGTAAAAATAAAGCAAAAACCTTACCCTAACCCCCCCAAACCTAACCCTAAACCTAACCCTAAATCTAACCCTAAACCTAACCGTTAACGTAACGCTAAACCTAACGCTAACCCTTAACCTAACGCTAAACGTAACCCTAACGCTCTAACCCTAACCCTTAACCTAACCCTAACCCTTACCTTTATGTGAATTGGCTTGCTTTAATTTTAATTTTATTTCAATTTTTAATTTTTTTCATCGCGCTGTGATGACGTCACATGCGCGCTTTCGTCGAGCGCGATTTTGTCCTCCGCGGTTTTGACGGGTCACGGAATATATAGATATATGTTAGAAGATTTGGGGTTTTACAAAAAAAAGGGGGGGCCCAAAGCGAATCCTATAAAGTGCTAGGTGAATGCGATATTACTTCAATTTTGACCTAGTAAAATATCTATCTGCTTATTTTAAATAAAAGGGATAATGTAAATAAAAAGAATTTTAAGTGCGCTTTTTCATAAAATCTGTTGCCTGGAAGAAGCTCCTGCAAGTTCATAACTATTGTGGATCAAATGCTTGAGTTGTTGAATTAATTAAGAATAGTACATAATCCAAGTTACACAAATAAACTAATGCTTTTGACAATTTAAGAGCAGGAGTTCTCTTTAGCTGTAGGTAACTATAGCAGCTAATTCTCTGTTTTTCTTTGCTGCAGGTCTGAAGAACTGTTGCCGACTACAACAGTGCCAGCATTCCAACTTTATTAAAACTACCAACATCTTAAATGGACTTTCCTGTGGTGGTACCCTTATAAAATGGATGACAGCTACATCAGTTTGCACATTCTAATCACTTTCCAGTGTCACAAGAGATTTCTACGTATACATAATCTAAATGTATGCAACTGGTAAAACCAGAGCCTACATCCAGTATTACCAGTGAGAGACATTGTTCATCTACCAATGTTGTACATGTATGAAACCCGTACTGTATACTGCAACAAACCCCATACTTCCTATTGGAGAGTACAATAATGTAAATCATAAAAGCACCACTATTTTAGCATAATAAAAGAAAGTCCAAAGAGCTCCTATATAGACTACTCCAGATAACTTTGCTTCATTGGTATTTGTAGCTTATTGTAACTTTTTTAAAAAATACAGGATCATCATTGTATTGTACAAAAGCGCTTTGATTAACACAACAGCTATATAGTTTTTTAATTTTAGGATAAAAAAAACCTGTGGAGACAGTGAACTAGTGTCTTTAAAATGAGTCCTTTCAGTATAATGTCTGTCTAAAGACATTGCCTTTAATATCTGTTGGGAAGGAAATGTCCAGATTTTTCAACCTTTTATCGTATGTTTCCTTTTCCTTGTTTACATAGGGAACAATGTTTATAGTTGTGTGTACAGTGGGGGTCTACAACAAGAAGTGTATATTTTAAAACAATTTTTTAATGATTTAACAATTTTTTGTAAATCATTTTTGGGCTTCTGCAGCTGTAGATTCTCACTGTGAATTCCCTTGCTTGCTCATGCATAAGTGTATTTGCAATACCAAATATACAGGTTTAGTACTTTTGCCTGTTAGTGATTGTTTTACATGTGTAACGTTTTGGTTGAGATATTAAATGGTGGACGAGTACTGTGGATGTGAATGTGGGAAGTAATTTTAATCATGTGTAATTGGTCCCAAGGCCTAAGTTGCAGTAATTACCTTTTTGCAGATTTATTTAACAATGCCTTGTTGCTTTGTATGCATTGTTTGGGTGTAAAGATTGTGTGTAAAATCCAACAGGGAGCCACAGTATTTAAATTGACAACCTAATGTTACAACTGCTTTGAGGTGGCCAAATGTAAACTAAAAGCCTTAATTAAAAGTGGTGCAATTTTGTATGACTTAGCATCAGTAGTTCAATAAATTGGATTGCCATGCAAGGGCTTGCATTACAACTACCTGTTCTGTAACAGATTGTTTTGTGTAATGTTTTAATCTCATTAATGAAATGTTAAAATTATCCAAATAGCAGAATTTATTCTATAAAGAGCCTGTCAGTTTTATACATCTCCAACCTCTTTTTCCATTGACCCAATTGGTAGCCCCAACTAGTATCTCAGCTCCATAAGGACAAGCCAGTATAGGCAATGGTGAAACATTGTGGGAACAGTAGTGTAAATGTTTGAAGGATATCCCATTGCCTATATATCTAAGATATGGCTTTGTACTACTAAAGATACCTATGATTTGTTTCAATAGAAATTCTGCAGAGTTTGATCTGTATCCACTGAGAAATGTGAATATTCCATGGTTGGTGCACTGAAGAAATCAACACAATAGGTTGATTTTGTCTTGCCCCAGAAAGGAGAGAATGCATAACTAGATCTTTGTATTTGGCTTCTCATTCCTTCCAGTCATTTCCCTTCTTTCATCCTAGATAAGGTTCTGTTTCTCTTAACTGTTTCTTTTGTGCCTATCTGACTGCTTTGTTTTCTTGGACTATCCTTAGCTCCCAGGCTTTTTTGAAACTAATGGATTAAGAAGATACCACATCTGTCATTCTAAGACATTCATGTTTATCAGAATTCTGATTATCCGTTTTAGTATCCATCCACTTTTTTCCATGGCAAACATCACACTCCTCTGTAACTTGGTCTGCCTTTCTATAGATAGGGCTATTTATATGCTTTTTTTTTACAAAATTGACCTTTTTTGACTCATGCAGGCATACATTTAGATGCAGTGCTAGAAATCTATACAGTATAAAAACACTTAGAAAAAACTTTAATTGCTTACCTATAAATTACAAGATTTAATCTAGCTCTATAGAAATGAACAACTTTTATAATTTTGCCACAAATCCCAGGTGCTTTGACTTCTTCCTCAGGACATGGGTCACAGTTAGTGCAGTGGTTAAGGCATCAGGATAGAGAGAACTAAAGAGACTCTGAGTTCTACTCCTACCTTAGTCACAAAGCAAACTAGGTGACTGAACTAGTCACTTTCTCTGAGCCCTAGGAAAGAGGCAGTGGCAAACCTGAAAAATCTTGACAAGAAAACTGAAGGAACTTGTCCAGGCATTCTCCAAGAATCTGATACAATTGAATGGAAGGGGGCAAAACGTAAGGTATAGAACATGGTTCATCACTTCCCTGATATATTGACTCTTCCATGTTTATAGATGGCAACTCAAAATATTACTTTTAAATCAGAAAGTTACTATGATGAGAAAGCGAATTTCCTTTCAAGCACTGCAGAGAATAATTGTTATCAATAATGCTATCAGAATCGCTTAACCTGACATTGGGGGTTTACATAATACACTTGGGAACTTCAGAATGGATGTGATAGCAAAAATACCCATCAAGTAAATCAAAGCAGGACATGATCATTCATGGACAATTCATTCTTCCAGGACAAAATATAATATATCCTTAAAAGCACTAATATATTTGAAGGGAATCCAATATCAAGTTTGGTTTCTTGATTGATACCACCAGACCTCAGAAAATGAAATTTCAAACTTTATTTCCAAAACCTAAAACAAATTGCCACAGCAAAATACATTTGAGTCCAAGATGAGAGATTGTATGTTGTATTATTTCTTGACCAAGGGGGAAGGGTTTTATGCTTTTCTCCCAATTCCTTTCATCTTGCCAATCTTCAAAGACAGAAAGAGTAGATGAACACCTACTAGTTCCTTATCAGGGTGATCATGGTTTTTGGGAATGTTATTAGCACATGATCTAATCTACCCATCATTTTGAATTTGAATTAACAAGATCCAGCCTATATTCCAATTTGAATTGCAGTGTATACACTACAGCATCCACTATATCAGTACTTCAATTCTTTTTAATATTCCCCTAAGAAAAGGGGATTCTTGTTCCCCTTTAGAAGTGTGAAGGACACTCGATGTCTACATTTATGAGGCATTGTGTGATTAATACGGTTTTTTTTCAAATAAAGGTTTAAAGCAGGTGGTTTCTTATTGAATTCCATTGGCTCCAAAAAGGCCTTTCAATTTTAATTTGAATTACTCATGTTTCTAGCCCATCATCACCTTTCGGATATGTACAGTGGTTTCCTCCCTCATATGTAGCTGAGAAAGGAACACTAAATATGTACAGTGACTACTATTTCCTGTTTGAAGAATATCCATGCCTCCTCTAGAAAAATCTTAGACCCTTATCAGGACTGGTAATTTTCATTCTGTTTTTTTCATACTGTGATTAGGGATTCTTTTATTGTTATATTAATTGCAACTGTGCCATAAAAGGACTGGAAGGAATGAGAAACCTGACCGAAATAAGATAATTTTTTCTGCATTGGGAAATTAACTTATTGTGTGGGTGCTTCTTCCACATAAATCTTTCATAATAAGGCTATTTTTCTTTTCCAATATTGTCTTCCGGTGGTAGAATATCAACAATTGAAAAGTTAGTATCAATATTTAGAGTAAAGAAAGTAGAGGAATATGCCAAAGCTTGAATTATGTTCAAGCTTTGGCATGTTTCTCTACTTTCTTTGCTCTAAATATTGATACTTTCCTCTGCATTGAAGTAGGAAGAGGAAATATTGAAGATTTCCTCTGCATTGAAAAACAAATAGCTTTTTTATTCTTTGCAACCATGAATTTAAAGGGATCCTAAGATAAAATACTGAAATGTAATTGGTTTTTATGATAATAAAGATGAAGGGTACCAGAGCAACCAGAAGATTCAGACAGCATCTCCTTCACAAAAGAGACAAGTATTCACCCGCTGTATTGGAAAAATGGAAAATGCTCACTGAAATCTTGTCTTGTAATCTTAGCATTTTAATAAATACTCTTTTTTAGATTCTTTTATTTGGAGTAACTGCTTCTAATCTAGCTGCAAGGAGGGAGACAAAGTTGACATTAACTTTCCTACCATTTTATAAATACTAGCTTAATTGAGTTGCAATCATTTTAGGAAGTAATGTGCAGTAGCTGAAATATGCACACAAAAATGCTCTGAGGCAGATTTTACATAGTTCATAAATCTACAATTTACTGGGGGGTTTCACATGCCAGCAGCTGGAGGAGTTACAGGATTTTGTACAGCTGATCAAACATGCAGAGGCAAAGCAGGAAGTAAATTCCTGGGAGGGTTGAGTAGTTATAGGATGTATAAAACTATACATCTATCCACTGGTAGTTGGTTTCTACTTAAGAGATTTACAGCATGGTATTTAGTAGTATATCTTGAGTTATTTAGGGAGTTATGGTATCGGTGTTTGATACCTTCAACTTGTACTTTGCAATATAGAAAGAACTCAATAATCCAATTATTAACTACATCAATATTTTACCTTTGCCACAAAATACAGCACTAAGATAAAGCACAATGTTTACATTCTCACAATGCTTCTGAATTCCGGATAATGAACTTTTATTTTAGACTTAACAATTATCATTACTAATTTAACAATATCAGGTCTGTTTTAATTTGTTATAGATGTGTCTGCCCTTAAAACACTGTAGATCAACAATCTGTTCAAAACATCAAACTTGTGCTGTGGATTCAGGAATTATTTTAATCTGAATAGAAGTATATGTGCATCACAATTAGAATTAAATTACATTGTTAGAAGACTATCTTATAAACTTTGCCATCTATTTTTGCCATTTGGATTTTACAAAATATTTGGTGTATTCCATGCTTTATTAAAGCAGGAGAGAGCATTCCTAGCTGACCTATTTATTCTGTGAAATTTATAAGCAACATTTTTTTTTTAAATCAGCATTATTCTGGATGGTGAATGTAACTGGTACTGCTAGATTCAAATGACAAAAATGTTAGCAAAAAAATACTATTTATTGCTTTCCCCTGGGAAAAGGCTGAAATGATCTTTTTAACAGGCTATATACACAATTTCTATGAAACTTGCCAAATTGTACTATACATACTATAATTATACTATTATACCTGTTACCATATTTCCATATGCAAGCTGCTATATTCTAGATTCGATTATTTTATTTCTGTCTTCATGTTAAGCAACTTATTTATTTAAAGAATTATTTAAACTGTGATATCTGAAGCAAGACTAATAAATAAGGAGCAAGTCCCCAACTTGCAACAGCTCAATAGTGATTGTTCAAAGTTACAGCACTGAAAAAAATGAGTTATGAACATTTTTCACACTTACAACTATTACAGCATCCCCTTGATCATGTGATCAAAATTCAGACCCTAGGTAACTGACTCACATTATGATGGTTGCAGTGTCCCAGGATCATGTGATCCCCTTTTGTGACCTTCTGACCAACAAAGTCAATGGGGTATCCAGATCCACCTAACAACCGTGTTACTAATTTAACAACTGCCATGATTCACATAACAACCATGGCAAGAAACATTGTAAAAGGGGGCAAAATTCACTTAACAAATGTCTTCCTTAGCAACAGAAATTTTGGGCCCAATTGTGGTCGTTAGTCGAGGAGACTACCTTTATATAAATTTTAAATTATAAGATTTTATTTGTAACTCATCCCCCCACCCACACACACGCAAGTTTTGCTTGGGCTTACAAGTAGACATTTTATTTGGAAAAAATCTAAAAACACTAAAACAGAAGCATCTTAAAATTAATTAAATAAAAATATCACACACACACACACACACACATTTTCAACCTGTTAGCATAAGAGTATTCAAGTGTTATCTAGTTCAAGTGGTCTCCAACCTTGGCAACTTTAAGACCTGTGGACTTCAACTCCCAGAGGGTTGAAGTCCACAAGTCTTAAAGTTGCCAAGGTTGGAGACCAGTGATTCTAGTTCATTGGGTTTGTTTCCCAGTATCTAATCTGGATGGCAGAAATTTGTTAATTACATGGGAGTATAGGGAATTATATTACTTATGTTATCCAGCAGCCAAATCTGATCTCGAGTGATTTACTTTTGAATAAAAAAGCCAGTTTGGTTAGTGATTAAGATACCAGGCTAGAAACCGGAAAACCGAGTCTCACTTTAGGTTTGAAAGCCTGCTGGGTGACTTTGGTCCAGTCACTCGCTCTTTCAGCCCATCCCACCTCACCGGGTTGTAGTTGTGGGGAAATGGGGATTTAGAATATTAGCTTTGTTCGCAGTCTTGAGTTATTTATAAAAGTAATAAAGGCAGAATATTTAATGCAGACTACTGCAGATAAAATCTTTTCTCCCAGTGGATTTTATCCACAGTAAAAATTTTATCCACAGTAAAATTTCCAAAAATAACCAAGACTCTATCTGCACATAGAGCCCAGAGATAACCCTTGTTTATCTCCCAATGCTGTTTCACCAAAGAAGTTCAAATCTAGCGGGCGTCAAATGATCTCTTATCGCAGCAACGGGAAACAAGCAGGTCTCTCTCTATACATCGATGAGGATCTAATCCTCCAATGCGGTAGAGGGCGCCCTCCTTGTTGATCTGAGGACAGGAACTCCATGAACGTGCCTTTTTCAAGGCAGTTAACGGATTGATAGATTTTCTGCAAACCGGAAGTACATTAGCATTCTAACGTTAGAAAAAAAAACATCAACGGGCTTTTCACCAGACGGTTAGTCCAGGACCAAAGACATCGTCGTCTCGCAGCTCCAACTCCACCCCTTTGCTCCACTTCCGGTCTCCCTTACCTAATTTCCGGAAGCGGGAACTCTCAAGAAACGACTGGGAGTTGGACTGGCCTCAAATGTCCAAATGGACCGGTGAGCTATTTTTGGCCCTAGGCAGATAATGGAGGCTTCTGTGGGCTCCTCAACAATGGACGGGTTTATTTATTATCGCATGGATTTATTCCACGCTGATTTTGCACAATAGAGGCACGGTAGCAGATTTATTGTTGTTATTAATGGGTTTTTTATTATTTAAAGCCCATTGTAAAAAGGTTTCACCTTTTTATATTAAACTCAAAGTGGCTGGAGCTAATTTTTATTCCCAATTAATGGCATATTTTTAATGGGTCGGGTGATATATTTAGCACCAGGTTTTATAAAAAACGGGAAATTGAAGTCTTCCCCTCACCCCAAAACTATATATATGGCATAGGCACTAAAAGTGCTGGACCTCCTTCTGCATCATTGAAGCTATTCCTTAGATCAGTGGTCTCCAACCTTGGCAACTTTAAGACTTGTGGACTTCAACTTCCAGAGTTTCTCAGCCAGCTTTGCTGGCTGAGAAACTCTGGGAGTTGAAGTCCACAGGTCTTAAAGTTGCCAAGTTGAGACCACTTGCCTTAGATGCTTTGCTCTTTGATAACTGGTCAGAAGGGAGGCTTTTGTCTTGTTGAAGTGCCTTCTGTGGAATTTAACTTTTGTTAGATCATGCTGTTTGCTCTTTGGCAGGGTTCTAAGAACAATTCATATTTTAATAAGAAAAATGTCATTCCACAGTGATTATATTCATTTTACTGTATTGATTAAGACCTATTCAGGGGTTATTTCATCGAATTGATGATGATTGTGCTTTTTTTCACCATTTTCCAATTCAAAATTATAGCCCTGAAGGGAGTGTGTATGTGTGGGTGTGCGCGCGGACATGCACGCACACACGTATACATATGCGTGTATGGGCTCTTGCCCCTCACTGTCTGCATAAATCTTCACATAGACATGTGATTGATCATGAAAACTTGCTTGTGTGAATAAAGAAGGGAAGATTTGCTGAGGAATACAATTAAATCTAAATTTCCCAAATATTTTTTTTCCAGTCAAAAGGAGGCAAAGCTATCCATCCTATGTCTGTGAAGACAAAATATGGAGCCAAGTTCAAAATAATTTTCATTCTTATCTTTTCAGGGATGGTTTTCAGAATATGTCTTCACAAGAAATGATTCAGCCAGTTCAAAAGCAAAGTACTCAAAAAAAAGTTTCGAGTATCCTTTATTATTGTAGTTAATATATAACTTGTATCCCATAAATGATGTAATTTGGAAGATGCCCGTTATTTTTGTGTGCTGCAAAAATAGTGTCTTTCTTGAAAACGAAAAAAATACACTCGTAATAAAAATAGGTGCAACTTTCCACTTGGTTTCAATCTTAAAAAAAAAATCAGTGTTTCTTCTTGTTTGGAATGTATTTTAAAATGAACTAGATGGCAAACATTTCTTGCTGTTTTAATCTAATACACAAACTACCACCCACAATTTGTAATGAAAAAAACAACAGAATGCCTGTTGTTTTACTGCACTAATGTGGCTTTCTTGATTGTGGCATTGTGTAAAATGTGAACACTTGAATTTGATTTTTCTCTGCCATTAATGATTAGGTTATTCCACTTCCCAGTTAATGAAATAAGACAAGGTTTTTATTTAAAAAATAAATTTTGTGCATAGCCTCAACTAGTTTGGTTGTCAGTAACTAACCAACTAGAAAAAAAATTGCATTTGCAGGACCTGAGGGTCAGCTCATCAAATTTTGATAGAAGAACTTTCTATACAATGAGGCAAAATCTGATATACATTTTCTTAGCTTAACTTCTTTTCTTAGTTTTGGCTGCCCTAGATGACAGTTTAAGTGGCATGTCAACAAAAGGATTAGCAATTCCCAGGACTCCAGGGCTGTTTTCTCAATCTGGTAAGATTCTTTTTATTTAATGTCTTCTTATAAATATTAAAAATTACAGATAACATACAGTAAAATTCCTTTAATAAAATAGTCCTTTATATTTCCTGTATTCTACTTGTCACCCAGAATTCTTTTTTTTTTTCAAAATAAAATTAAAAATTTTAAACACAAGAGTATCTGTTTTTCAGAAAAAAAATCAAAAACATTTTTTTCCAGTTACTCCACGGACCCGAAGTACCACAAAGCAGTCAAATATATCTACCAACCTAGGCACAGAGAGGAAATCACCTTACTTTGTGACGATTCCTGGGCACCTTGGTAATTTGTCTGTGGTAAGAACATACTAAACAGAAATCGACAGACAGATGCATAAGATAGTTGAATTCCTACTTATATTTTGTGATAACCCGCTATTATCACAAAATAATAATCTCAGAAATTCATCCAACTTTTAACATGTTCATGGAGATATGCATAAAGTAGCACAGTGTGAGTCTTTCTTTTAATTTTCTTCCTGTAAACTGTTTTGGAAATATTGCTAGTGTATGGTTCTAAGAGGAAAAAAAAAATACAAATGGGAACTGCAATAAGTTGTGCACTGTGTCCTTCCACCTCAAAATCAATCAGTTTGTGACACCTGTTTTTTATTTCATCCAAGTAGGACATTTACCACATTCTTTTCTCCAAACGATATGCCATGCTTTCTGGCTAAAGTGTACATTGAGCCCTGGCAACATTGGACGGTTTCTCCTTTCCAATGTGTCTTTAATATGAAAACTTTGTTAATAAGTTAATATGAAAAACTTTGTAAGAACTTGTTGGATCTTAACTCTTCATCAATGTAAGATATAGCAGGGTAATAATATTTTGTGGTTTTTATGAATGAGTTATTTGGTGGGTAATTAAAGAAAAAACAATTACCACTGTAGTAACTATGGGTTTTATGAATTATGCTGCAGTATTTGGGATTTAGAGAGGCTGAAAATATTCAAGAAAGCCCCGCCCTTCTCCATTAGGGGGTTATGACATAGAAGAATATAATTGGTTGCTATAGTTTATTCCCATGGCTATTCTGTATTAACTACAAAATCCAGGTCATCAGTACTCTTTGCTGTTGTCACCTGGTTGTCTGAATTTCTGCAGCCCAGATAGGATGGCTCTAGTTACTGCTAGTAAGTATATTACTATTAAACGAAAGCATCTGCTCACAGTCATTCATGCCTTGTGACTTCGCCCATCTGTATTCCTGCAATAAACTATACATGGGGTTGCCCTTAAAGAGCATCCAGAAGCTTTAACTGGTCTAGAACAAAGCTGCACAGCAGTAAATGGTGTCAGTTATACGTCATATATGTAAGACCACTGCTTCATGCATTGGTTGCCAATGTGTTTCTGGCTGAAATTCAAGATGCTGGTTACATCATCTTTAAAGGCCTTCATGGTTTAGAACTGGGTTACCTGAGATACCATCTTCTCCCAGTTGTTTCTAACCATCCAATTTGGTCTGGCAGGATACACATGTTCAGGGTCCTGTCAGCCAAAGAATGTCACCTAGCAGGACCAGGAGACGTGCCTTCTCTGCCAAGTACCTGTCTTATCACTGGTCCTGACTCTGTTGGCTTTCAAAAGGCCTTGAAGACTGGCTATGTGTCCAGGCCTAGGATTTTGTGTGTGAAATGCCCTGTTTCCTGGTTATATTAATACATGGTTGTGATTTTTTTCATTTGCTAATATATTATTTTTATATTCTGTTTGTATTTGGTTTAAATTTTGATTGGTCACCAGCCATAGCTCGTTTTGAAGTGGAGGCCATAAAAATTGAATAAGTAAATTAATAAAGGCATCAATTTATTTCCTTCTGTCATTTTGAAAGCTGCAAAATTATGCCAGTCTTTAACTTGATGGGAAGAGAGTTGGTATTCTCTCTTTAGTATTTTGGAGGTGTATTATCTTTCATGAATTGATTGATTTTTTTTTTATCATAAAACCTTGTCTTGATATATAACTCCTTTAAAAATAATGGAACATTTATCTTTGTTGAAATAAAGTTTTTGTAGCTAATAAAAGGAATTTTTAGATTACATTTTAATGCATGCATAATAAGGATGAAATTTTAACCTTATAATGGTTATTTAGGTTGTTCTGAGTTTAAATAAAATATATTTTAACGCTCTGCTAAAAATCATTTCTTTGAAAGCTAATGGCTACGTCACATTTCTCAAATTTATAATTGGGATTATGGTGTACTATTATCAGTGTATCTTAAAAGTAGACTGCAGTTAGAAAACAAATCTGCCTTGATACTGATAAAATGCTTTGTGTCTTAGTTAGATGACAGTGACTGGACAGCTGCAGTTACACCTCCACATTCAGTCATGTTCACAAACTTAGATTATAGTGCAGCAGAGGATGTCACAAAGAGTGCTGTCCTCTTGAATGAGGATGACCCAGGGGAAGCTGGTAAGATGAATATCTTCCTGTTTTATTTGAATAATACTTTACCAATATTGACTAATGAGCCTATGAAAAAAGCAGATAAAATACATATTTTGTGAGTTGCTTAATGTACAGTGAACAGAAGAGAACTGAACAAGCTTTTCTTCATGAATTTTCTTGGGTAATAACAATAGGGCACCAATTTATTGGAAGAGAAAGGAAACCTTTGCTAGGCTTCTGGCCAGTAAAGAGTCTTTCTAACCTTCAGAATGATTGCCTTTGCTAGCGAAGTGGGAATGTTTCTGGTCAGCAAAGGTGAAATCTTGCAAAGATGATTGTTTTGAAGTCTAGAAAGCCTTTTTCAGCAGTTATAGAAAAAAGTAAAATAAGTAGACCCAAGTAGAGAAAGGGCCCTACCCTCCCAGCCTGTGACAGGTTTCTGCATGCCAGTGGTCCCTAGCCAGTCGAGGCCTCCTGGCCCATGACGTTTCCACAGGATGACCTCAGGGCCTCCCCCCTCTCCTACTGCCCCTTTGTACTTAATGACTACAACTGGGAGAGTTGGGATTAAAGCAGGGGTGGGTTCCTGCCACCATTACTACCAGTTCAGCACCTGAAAATTTTTGCGCACGAGCACTTGTGCATTTGCACTTCAAACAGTCTCCGCATGCACACATTATAAGGAAAAAATACATTTTTTCAATGAAGATTGTTCTGCGCATGTGCAGAACAAAAAATCAAGATGGCGCTGCCAAGGATAGAACCAGTACGGTCACGTATCTGCCGGAGTTACTGCCTATTCAGCCAAACTATACCATACTGTAGGGAACCCATCTATGGATTACAGTCATTGAGCAAAGCGGTCACATGAGCATCTTCCTTAATGATTGCTTCACTTAACTAATGAAATTCCAATCTCAATTGTCATAAGTTTTCTTTTTTATTGAGCATTTTTGAAAAAACAAACTTTTACAAATGTTTGGTTCCCATCCCCCCCACCCCCCAACCTTCCCCCTCCCCCCGACTTCCCAGAACCAATACAGGATATAAATCTTTAACAAAGAGAATCTAAGTTGCAGTTTAAAAAAAAACCAAAAAAGGATAGTTAATAACGTATTTCCATTGAGCTCTAGCTCCTCCTTGCTAAACTAACTCTAGATAATTTATAATTCCTAATCTCTAATCATAAACTATCTAGAATTTCTTAGTCCCATATTTGTTTTGAGTATAGTCAATCCATCTTTTCCACTCCAGTTTGTATCTCTCGTTTGAATGGTCCTTAAGATATGCAGATATTTTGGCCATCTTGGCTAGGTTTGTTACTTTCAATGTCCATTCTTGAATAGTAGGCAAATCTTCCTTCTTCCAGTATTGTGCCACCAGCAGTCTTGCTGCGGTTATTAAATGCAAAATCAGGTTAATCTCTACAACTGTACAATCAGTAATTATACCTAACAAAAATAACTGAGGGGTAAACTTTATCCTTTTTTTAAGAACATTTTCCATAATCCACCATATTTTTATCCAAAATGCTTTAACCTTTTTGCAAGTCCACCATATATAAAAATATGTAGCGTCCACACAATCACATCTCCAGCATTTAGGTTGTAAGTTCAGATACATAGAAGCCATTTTTTTAGGATCTAAATGCCATCTATAAAACATCTTATAAAAATTTTCTCTCAAGTTTTGGGCTTGTGTAAATTTTACATTTCTCACCCAAATCTTTTCCCATGTATCCAACATTGTTGGTTCTTCAACATTTATCATACAGTCTTTAACTAGTTCTGTTTCCGAATCGATTTCTATTTCTATCAATTGTCATAAGTTGAGGACGATCTATATTATGACTAGGAGTCTAAATGTAAATCATAGCAAGAAATGATTGCATAAAACAAATCATACTCATAAATACATTTTTTCTGTGATTTTAGCTGCGCGGAGCATGTATCCTGACTTTCTCCATTCCCTGCTAAAGCACAGTTCAAATACTGTTTTTGAACTTATAGATGAGTATGAAGATACTTGCAGTAATCAGGTATATAGCATTCTATTATGTTATTCAATTATTTCTTGCTTAATCAAATTATTTTATTTAGAATAAGCTTGAATAGTAAGTTTGTCCTTCATCAAATGTTGTAGGACATGGAAGGACTCTTTGTAGGTAATCACAACAGCTGCTTTGCTAGTTGTCACTGGATAAAAGGTAGAACTGGTTATTTGAAATATGTGGTTTAAAATAAGAGTTAGTCACCATCATTTCAACTTTATTATCTACAGTATGTTCTTCCCCTTTGCCTCTACTTTTTCTATTAGATGTTTTATTGTAAACTTATTTTGAAAGGTAGCTTGCTTGCTCACTCTTTTTTCTTAGGGGTTTATGTTGCAAAACAAAAATGAGGAAATATCCAGTTCTTGGGACTTTCAGTTACACTTTTTACAATCCAAGAGTTTGCCATAGATTAGAATAGCATAGTCAGTCCCTTTGGCCAATACACTCCTACAGAATCAAAACCCAATTATAGTCCGAGCTTGTTTGTACTATTCTGTGTAAGCAAGGAACTTTCTTCTAAAATCTATCCTGCAAGCCTGAAAACTGTTCTTTCCATTCTACCATCTAAGAATATACTCACTGAAGATGTAAAACATAGTAAACAATAAATTGTTATTTTATGCTACACAATGAATTAAATTATAATGAATAAAACAAAACAAAATAAAGTGGCTCTTCATTGTTTTTCAAACATCAGCTAAACATTCTTCAAAAAATCGTGTATCGAGCAACTCCTGGACAACAGAAATTTTCCAAAACTGCTAGTATTTTATGGCTTTTAAAACAAGAAATGGTAACATGGAGACTCTTGTCATCAATTTACAGGTAACTCTATAAAAGCCACTCAACTCTTTCCTCAACGTATTACCTTCTTGTGTTACAGTCCATATTTGAATAAAAAATAAATGTTTCTTATACGAAGTAAACAAAAAATTTATAAGAAACTTTTCTTCACTCTCAGAAAGAATGTTGTTCAAGAAATTATGTTATTCATACATTTGCAGTGCAATCCTATCTGTAGTCCTATTGCATTTATTACTTAGGAAGTTCCACTATGTTTTCAGTCTAAAGTGTATTTATTTATCTTGTGATTGAATAATAGATAATTCAATGCAGAATGTAGCAGAGGAATAAGATTTTGTATCACATAACTGTATTTTTCAGAATATAAGACACACCTTTTTCCCTCAAAAAAGAGGCTGAAAATCTGGGTGCGTCTTATACACTGAATACAGCATTTTTTGCCTCCCGAAATCCCACCTCCTTCACCAAAATGGCCGTGCATAGCCTTTAGGAGGCTTTCAGAGTGCTCCTGGGGGCTGGGGAGGGCAGAAATGAGCAAAAAACGGCCCATCCCCCCCAGGAGCACTCTATAAGCCTCCTAAAAGCTATGCGTGCCCTTTTTTTGATGAAAAACAGGCCGTTTTTTGCTCTTGGGGGGGGGGTACTCCCCAGGAGCACTCTACAAGCTTCCTAAAGGCTATTCATATCATTTTTTTAAAAGCGAGGAGCATTTTTACGAATAACAGGCTGGTTTTGGGAGGTCTGCAGAGTGCAAAAACTTTTTTTTAATTTGCCTCTTCAAAATATTGGTGTGTCTTATACTCAGAAAAATACGGTAATTTGAAAAACATGAAAGAAAATATTAAATAAACTTCTTGGAGGTTTCAACAATACTGTTTTAAGCCCTCTGTGGAACACATAGCACAACTACTAGTAAGGCATCAAAAGCAAGACCATGTGGAAAAATGGAAGATACATGTAATTTCTGCAACACTCTGTACGAGTCAGAAATAGAATTGCAAAGTTATCATAAAAACTGCACCTAGATTTCACGACTGTTAATGTTTTAATTTGTAGTAAGAGGTGTGTGTTTAATGAAACCAAAAAAGGACTAAGACTACATGATTAAAACTAGATAAAACAAATAAATAAAAAGTCAAGAGCACATAAAAGAGCTGTCACTCTGTTACCATCGTCTCTAAAATCCCTATATACTGTATATTAGTAAACATATTTTCATGTTTGTCCATCATATATGATTATTTTCTTTGTCTTTTGAACCTAGGGACAGAATACAGTCTGCTATGGAAGATGAAACTATGTTTGATCTTGCAGTAAGTTTTGTCAAACTCATTTTGTTTTGCAAAACAAATCTAAAGTATATAATTGTTTAGGCAAATATCGCTCTCTTTAAAATATCTAATACAACTAGGAAAAACTATGGAAGTAAATAATTAAAACAGCTATACATTTTTTCAGATGTTGCCTTAAAAAGCCAAAAAGTGCAAATGGTAGCTTTCAGCACTACTGTGTACTTCTGTTTCTGAAACAGAACTTTCACTTGGCTCTTGCACTTCATGATTTAATCTCCACAAGGAGATTTGGAAGATGCTATAAGAATAGTAGAGTTGTTGTAGAGAGCCATTGTTCTAATAGATGGATTCTACTTAATGAACATGGAAGATATTAAAATATTATATGAATAGTGTTTCAGTCATTTGAAAATGGACTTATTTTTCCATAGCTTATAAATGCCAGTGAAAAGACTATTGTGAACAATCTATTCCAGAGAGACTCATTGGTGCGACAAAGCCAGGTATGACAAAAAACAGAAATTCTCTCAGTGCTGTTTCCTGGGACTGGTAGATAGCAACAAAATCACTGTACAATTCTGCCCTTAATACTTATAATTTATTCAGAGAAATGTCATGTTTTTATACAGTCAGTATCATCAAAGCAGCAAAGGGAAAAGAGCAGCATTGCATTTCCTATCACCCCATGACCATTGACAAACCCAGGCACATTGGTGGCAAACCCAAACATAAATGTGGATTGAAATGGATGGATGAATGTGAGGAAGTAATCTGAGATAGGCTGCTGTCCTTTCATATTTCAGGAAAAAAACTAATGAAATTTACTTTTGAGTTAGAATTGGCTTTTTTTTAAAAAAAACTATCCAATAGTGGGAATGTAGTGGGAGATAAATTACTCATCCTATTTTTGTAATTCTTTTTAACTTTTCAGTTGGTGGTAGACTGGTTAGAGAGCATTGCAAAGGATGAAATTGGAGACTTTTCTGAGAATATTGAATTTTATGCAAAGTCTGTATACTGGTAAGTTATTGATCTACTATTGAGCATTCACGAGCATTTATAATCCATATATTACAAGCATTTAAAATCCATATACTCTGTGCCAAATGTTGTGATAACCTCTAGTTTCCATGATATATTGGATATTAATTTATAACACATATTAAAACACTATATATCAAACTGTTCTGACCACCCTCGTTCCACACCAAAGCACACTCCGAGCCGAAGATACTTTACTCAATTTATTCACAGACAGACAGGTCCTTGGCAGCAAACCGGCACAGACAAGCTTGGACAGCAATCCAGCACAGATAAGCCGTGGCAGCAATCCAGCCTGCCAAGCTCACAATAATGTTCTCCAACATTAGTTCCTGCGTTGACTTCTGCAAAAAGGGTGTGTGCACAAGCAATCCTTTTATAGTCTGGAGAGGAGCCGAATGACCACCAGCTGAGTGCAATTACCTCCTGTAACTGTGCAACTGTTCCTGGCGCCTATTAGCTCTTCGGTGCCCTGCATCCAGGAACAACACACTACTGGCGTCCAGATCACTCTCCCTTGTCTCCTCCCCACTGGTCCAAGGCTCAGGCGCCTCCGGGTGGCCAACCAGCCTCTCTGCACCCTGCTCGGAGTCAGAACCCTGTCCAGAGTCCTCCACATCCTCCAGAGCCGACTCATAGGGCCCCTCGCTATTGGAGTCTGATGGCAGCTCCAACGGCTCCTGCTGGGCCATAACACAAACTGATAAAGGTTCATGAAATATTAAAATGTGTTATATCTCACACTATTGAGATACATCAAAATTCCCTTGTTTGGGTTTTTGCTACAGAAAAAGCAGCTACAAGGAGCTTGCTTTTACTTTTAGTTCAAACCCGTCTGGAACCCAAGAGAAAGTGCCCCATTCTTATCTTTGGGAGGATGCTGTTTCACAAGGTGAGGGTTGCAGCAGTGTAGGAATGTTTCTTAAGTTCCACAAAACTGTAACATTTAATGAAGGGGACCTGGAGTACACTCACTCTGCTGGAAGATACTGGAAAGGCAGAAACAATTGGAGACAAGTAGTCTTCCATCTATCCATACCATATGAACTATATGTTATATGAGGATATAGATCTAAGAGGATCCTATAAGTTGATTTTATTTGCCAATATAAGAGGAAGTATACCGAGCATAGAAGTGTACTGAATACAGAACAATAAGCTTAATGAGTCGTACCCTGAAAATATTCCTGAGAATAATTCACACAAGAATATAAAGCAAAATTGAGGAGCGTCTTAAGTATCACACAATTTGGTTTCAGAAACAATCTTGGTACACGAGATGCCCTATTCAGCATTCAAGTTCTTGTACAGTGTTGTAGAGATGTTAATCACTGTGTTTACATGTGCTTCATTGATTTTGAAAAAGTATTTCATGAAATAAGACACAGCAAAGTATTACAAATCCTGAAACAAGTGGGGCTACATGACAAAGACATCCAAATCATAATGAATCTATATTGGCATCAGGTAGCAAATGTGAGACTAGGCTGAAAATACGAAGAGGGATCAGACATGGCTGTATCCTGCTTCCACTTTTGTTTAATATCTACTCTGAGTCAATTTTCAATGAAGCACTGGAAAACATCGATGCTGGCCTAAAAGTAAACAGTGTTCAGATCAACAATTTAAGATATGCTGATGATACAGTTCTGCTTGCCAGTGAGTATGAGGACCTTTGGCTCCTCATTAGCAGCGTCACAGAAATATCTGAAAAATATGGCTTGAAGCTTAACACCTCAAAAACCAAGATCATGGTCGTCAGCAAACAACCCAATAATTTATCACTGATAAATTCGGAAGGAATACCACTAGAAAAAGTTGAAAGGATCACGTACCTCAGTTCTAATTTACATAAAAGCTGGTTGAGTGAGAAATTAGTATGTATATGAAAAGAGAGTGAGTGTGTCTCTGGAGCAACTTAGGCTACTTTATAAAGAATATTTTGTCATTCTAAACAAAAGGAGCTACATATCGATAGAGGAAAATATTTGTAGCTCAGGGTTGAAATGAAAGGTCCTTGGTACTCTCTGAAAAGGCTGTTTTCTTGCAGACATTTCATCACCCAAACTCAGTAACATCATCAGTGCTAGTAGGGAGTGGGGTTTGTTCTCAGTTTATATTCTAGTGGCTTACCCTGTCAGTATTGGTAGTGGTGGACTTGGTAGTTCTTTGGTTGGACTGTTTACTGTTAGCTTGATGGCAGTTCCTTGATTGGGGTATTGTTTGCATCTTAATTGTTGGTCTGATGTTAATTTTGGTGTCAATCTGTGCTCATGTTGATTGCTGGTGAGGTGTTTTGATCATTTTATTTCCTTCAGAGGTGGTATTCAGCAAGTTCTGACCAATTCTGGAGAACTTGTAGCGGAAATTTTGAGTAGTTAGGAGAACCAGTAAATACCACCTCTGACTGGCCCCGCCCCAATCTATTCTCTTCCTGCCGAGTCGCAGCTGATTGGGAGGGAATGGGGTTTTTGCAGTAACCTTCACCTGGAGTGGGGAGGGAATGGATTGCCACTGCCATGCCCACCAAGCTATGCCCCGCCCACAGAACCAGTAGTAAAAAAAATTGAATCCCACCACTGGTTTCCTTGTTTTATTTATGGAGCTGTACTGTATATCTCCAATATAAATCTCTGCGTGGGAACAATATCTGGAGAAAGTTATCACAATTGCCATTTAAAATATATGTACATGGAAACTTTCAATTGCATAAATTATTAAAATAGATTGTGGAAAATAAATACATAAAGTCTAAGGATAGGTGATAGTTGATGTAATAAAGCCATATGGACATTCATTTGGATGTTTGGATATGAACTATTGAAATATATCACTACATAACTATAACATTAGAATATTTAATTCAGTAAGTGCTACTGATGTTGTTTTTTTTTTTTTTAGGGAGAATACATTACACATTTTGAAACAATGGCAGTTAAACACATTCACTGGGAGTTTACGTCCATTAGTGACTGAAGTAGTAAGTATAACATACCAATTCCTGGCCTTAAACTTCTAAATTAAATATGAACAAACATTCTTACATAAAAATCAATTTGTTAAAGTACCATTACAATAGACAATATTTTATTTTCAGTTTTAATACACATTCAAATAGATTACATTAGGAATAATTAAATGTATTAGTAGTATTCAGATATAATAAGGGAATGAAAATTTGAGTGTAGGCTGGAATGGAAGGTGGACAGAAAGTTAATTTAAAAGAATAAGACTTAAGTTAGAAAAAAATGGTTAATTGGAGCAACTAATAATAAAGAAACAATAGGATCTGAAGGTATATATATGAAATCAGTTACCTTTAAATGATTTTTTTGTGAATTTTATGCACTATTAACAAATATCTTTAGTGGTATTTAAATATTAATTGAATAATTAGTCACAATTTGTTTTTGAGGAGAGTCCTTAGAAATATGCCAGGCTTTTTTCTGAATACCTTAAAAGTTTAAAAGAAAGAGGCTAAGCATTATCTCTAAAGGAAAAAACATTTTTAGGATAGAGACTATTTAAAACAAAGTAGTGATACAACTGAATTTTTCATACATGTATTGGTAATTTTAGAGAATAGAGAAGCAGGCACTGTAATAGATAAGTAAATTGAGGAAAAGGTTTTTAAATACCTTGTGTGATTTCTTAAAGAGTAGAATTGTACAGTAATCCAGAGGATAGTACTGTATAGAATTGCCTACTGTTACTTTACCTTAAAATCTGTATATAGAAGACTGTTTGATTTCTTTATTTAGGACCCAGATGCTCCAGTAAGGCAGAAAATGCCACTTGATGATTTAGATCGTGAAGATGATGCACGATTGCTCAAGTTCCTTTTTACTCTCATTCGAGCAGGAATGACAGATGAGGTAAGCCAGTGGAAGCTAGTTGGGTTAAATGGTTAAAGACCAGGCTGGAAATCAGGAGACTGTAAGTTCTAGTCCTCCCTTAGGCATGAAAGATGGCTGGATAGCTTTGCTCTAATCACTTTTTCTCAGCCCAATCCATGTCATAGGGGTGTTATTGTGGGGGAAATGGGAGGAGCGGGGTATTAGGTATGTTCGCTTTCAGTGGTTTATAAAAATAAAGGTGGAATAAAAAATTTAAAAACTCGTACAGAAATATAAAATTGGCTCAAATTCAAGGTTATGCAATTAGCTATAGAATCATAGTTCTATCTGGCCCTGCTGAGCCAGCATTGTTTCTTCTGTGGAATTGTGAATTTGTGTCATAAAGAGTATCCGTGAAGTAATAAAAGTATTCTGTTGCTTATCAATATTATTAACTAATTTGTAAGCCACCCAGAGTCACCTTGTAAGGAAATGGATGGCATAGAAATTTAATTAATAAATATATAAAAAATAATAACATTAAATTCCTTAAGCAGCTAGGAAACGTTTAATTGGCAAAATCATATAATATTTTGGTCATTAATTACATAAACTTGGAATAAACTGTCGCATTTTAAACTATGCTTGATGCATTGAACGGAACTTTGAATAATAAGACTTGTATCTTTGATTGAATAGATGTTAACCGTTAAAATTTTAGAGTAAATGTTCAGACCAAAGTTTTTAAAAGATGAAGCTGTACTCTTCTATTTTGGTACAGATCAACCAGATTTTTAGCAAAAATTATCTCTCTCTCTCAGATTCTTTTATTTATTTATTTTATTTATTGGAATTTGTCAAACAAAAATAAGAACAAGAATAAATGAATAAAAATACAATGACAGGGACGATAGGCATATTAGTGCACTTATGTATGCCCCCTCTACTGACCACTTAAATATGAAGTAAGGTCCACGGAAGTCAATTTGTGACTGAAATTGTAAAAATTTGTAGCTGAGACAATGGAATCAGGTAGAGCATTCCAGATTTTGACAACTCTATTACAGAAATCATATTTTTTTACAGTTAAGTTTAGAACAATTTACATTGAGTTTAAAGTGGTTGTTCGTACACGTATTATTGTGATTAAAGCAGAAAGTGTCATTTACAGGTAAAACATTACCATGTTTCCCCGAAAATACAACCTGTCCTGAAACTAAAGCCTTGCCACATTTTTCACGTGGGCAAAAATATAAGCCCACCCCTGAAAATAAACCCCCTGGACAACCCCAGCCTCTGGCCAGGCAGAGCACCGCTCACTGACATAGCGGTATCCTGAAGGCACCAAGCTGCAGGAGCCAGAGGGGAAAAAGGCGCTCGCATTGCTTGTCACCTTTGGGATACTGCTAGGTTGGGGAGTGGCATTCTGCCTGGCCGGAGGGGGGAGTTGCCCAGCTCTCCCTGCAGCAGCCGCTGCAGTGCTCCGAGCATAACGTCTTCTCTGGTTCCAAACTCCCAAATTCGGCTGCCAAGTCTTCCAGTAGCGGTGCACTAGGAATGCGCTCTGGTTGTGGGCTGGCTGCTGGAAGACTCTGTAAGAGAGTCTTCCGGACAGAGAGTCTTCCAGCAGCCAGCCCACAACCCTAGAGCGCACTCCTAGAGGGTCATCTGCTAGATCAATTGTCACCTAGCTTATACGACATTCTGATTACGTTTACCAATATGTAAAACAGCATTTATTAATCAAAATTTGAAGTTGCCAAATAGATGACATTCAGATACATAGTCGAAATCACTTTGCAAAACAACAGAATTATCTGTAGAATTGAATAATTTTACGTCATCGGCAGGCCCAAAGACTCTGCAAAAGGTGTGGCCAGGCCTGGAGAGCTGCAACACTTGAAGGATGGAAACTGTACCATGATCCTAACATGAGTGGAGGTATTGAAATGAACAATGACATAAGCATATATAGAACAAAGAATGACAAGGTTCACTGTTTTGTTTCTTTATTTTAACATGTTTGTCCTTAGCTGTTTTCTACAACTGTGTACTTTGAAAGGAAAAAGTATTTATTTCAGTTCATCCAAGGTTACATATTCATAAAATATAGTTAACAAATATAAAGTTAAGTCCCTAATTATAATAGAAATAAGAGTCAATCTAGCCTTATCTCCAAATTTGATATAAAGGGTCCAGATTTCTTCTTTGCAATGTTTCTTAAAGATTTATCACAATTTCCAGGAACTGCCTGCTTCAAATTTAATATCTCAGTAACAGGATCCATAATTAGCTGTATACCTTCTAGTTCCCTCCTTTCCTTTTACATTTAATTTAAAGTACACTAACCCAGTTTGGTGAAACCTCAGTTTGTTACTGCACCTAAAATGAAAGTCTGTGATTTTAAAGAATAAACATTAAGAGGTGGGCTTTTACTGTGGTTTAACCTCATTTAACCAAGAATGTGGATGTAACCATAGACCATGATTTAATCATACTACAAGATTACCTATTAAACTAGTAGTAGAGAGATTTCAGTGCAAAAACTGAGATGATTTGACTAGAGAACTATTAAAGCTGTATTGTCCCAGAGTTTTCTTATATGAAATGACATGAATTTTTTTGTGGTGGAGACAACTTGCTTTTTCAGAATGCGCACTTTCTTATCCCTGCTTCATGCTACACCACTTCATAAAATTACTTCTTACAAATAGGACAAGAGCTAGAGCCAGTAGAAGGAAACCCATACAGATGCATTTGGAAAATCAGTTGCTGGCGACTTGCAGAAAAGGTAAGAAACTTACAAATCTACTTTTCACTTCTACTGTAATATTGCCAGTAGCAGCATAAGCATATTATCAGGATGTATTTTATAATTATGTGAATGTAAGAGCATTTTAGCATGCCTTCTGCAGTACTTGGAACATTCCAATCCCAGGATTTAAACATTCTATTAACCACCTTATTTTTCGGAGTATAAGACGCACTGGAGTATAAGGCATAACAAGATTTTGAAGAGGTAAAATTTAAAAAAAGGTTTTTGCACTCTGTAGACCTCCCAAACCCTCTGCGTGCCTAATTTTTGGTGAAAAAACAGGGCATGCAGAGAGTTTGAGAGACCTGCAAAGTGCGGCTGGGGTGGGGGGGAATGGTCAATTTTTCGCTTATTTTTGCCCTCCCCAGCCCCCAGAAGCACTTTGCAGGCCTCCCAAACTCTGCACATCCATTTTTGTGAAGGGGCGGGGTTTCGGGAGGGCAAAAATGCTGTATTCATTGTATAAGATGCACCCAGATTTTATCCTCTTTTTTTGGAGGGGGAGATGCATCTTATACTCTGAAAAATACAGTAAATGTTATATGCTCTCCTCCTATAGAATATCTTCTGCCAATCATTTTTCTCCAGTTGTATACAGCTCCCGGAACTCTGAAAAAAATACTGCAAAATTAAATATAATCTTAATAAGGAATTGTATGGTTTATTATGCATGCTGGTTTCCTAGGATGGAGAGCAGCAGGTGATGGCAGAGTACATAGGAGTATGTAACCTCTCTTGGAGATTGGTAGTTCTTTCCATTTTGGGGAAATGTGATGACTAGATGAAACTTTAATGCATTGCAATATTTCACTAATTAGCATCAGTCTGAGCATCAGCTCCAGAGGTGGTATTCAGAAGATTCTGACCAGTTCTGGAGAATTGGTAGTGGAAATTTTGAGTAGTTCGGAGAACTGGTAAATACCACCTCAGATTGGCCCTGCCCCCATCTATTCTCTGCGTCCTGAATCCCAGCTGATCGGGAGAGAATGGGGATTTTGCAGTAACCTTCCCCTGGAGTGGGGTGGGAATGGAGATTTTACAGTATCCTTCCCCTGTCACACCCACCAAGCCACGCCCATTAAGTCATGCCATTCCCACTAAGCCACGTCCACAGAACCGATAGTAAAACATTTTGAATCCCACCAGTGATCAGCTCCTTTCTCTTCAATATCAATACAATGTTAATTCACTACATTGGCATTGGCACAGTAATTGTTTAATCATCTAAGACAAGTGGATGGAATAGAACTTAGGCATATTGCCTTGAATTTCAGTCTTTACTTGGTCTTGCTTCACTTTTTCATGCAAGCCTCAATCTTAGGGGTTTCATATTTTGGCAGGACAAATGCATCCTCTTATGCTGTCTTACCTGCAGAAACAGCTTATGGTATTTTATTGTTTTGATTGCTTCAGATGTGTCTGAATGTCATGCTTTAGTAATAATATATATTACATTTCTTAAATATAATGACATCAAAAATATTTCTGAATTGAATATTTTTAGGAGCAGTTTGACAAGTATGAGAGAGCAATCTATGCAGCACTTAGTGGGAATCTCAAACAGGTATGACATGGTGTTTTTTTCAGTAACTGTTGGAAGTGTTGAACTCTTTGCTATCATTCTAAGGCATATAATGGAATTGCAAGCCAGAGATTCTACAAATAAAAAATAGCATAGTTGTAGCTTCTGAAGTCAACAAGTAGTCCTCAAGATGGAGCCTGCCCATTGCAGTTGCATGTCATGACAGTCATTAAGCAAAACCTCTTAATGACTTAATGACCCCAGTCCTTGCTCTGATGAAAAACGAACAGGACAGTCATTTAACAAAGCAGAGTGCCTTGGGTGGGAGGGGAGAGGCCCCGAGAAGCTACACAGGCTCAGATTTGCCTGCTCTAGGCCTCCCAAGGCTGCTCACCCACCCACCCATAAACTGTACAGAAAAATGGAGTCTGCTTAAAAAAAATTTTTTGACAGTATTGTGAGAATAGAACCTGTTGCAAAATGGGAGTTTGCTTCTTTTGTAAGAAACTAATCCTGTATCGGGCTGGGTGCCTCTATCATCTGGGTGCCCTGGAACAGGCTTGAATTCTGCAAGTCCTTGGGTGGGATCTCCCCTTATTCACTGAAGGCTTGCAAATTCCAAATGCCCTGATCTTCCCTTCCTTGCTGGATGGGAAAGAGGCTGGTGGCTTGCAAGCTGAAGCTGATTTGTGCTCACTGCAGCCATCTGATCTCTATTGCATCACTGAGTGGCTGCAGAGAACCAGCGGAATGGGATGGGTGAGGGGAGGAGTCCTGGAGCATCCTTGCAGTCAGTTGTCAGAGCGAATGACTGTGGGTTACTGCAATCATCATAACCAGGCCGCAAGTAGCTTTTGAGGAATCTGTCATAACTTTGAATGGTCACTAAGCAACCTGTCATAACAGGGCTACCTGTATGAAATACTGTCTTTTGAGAAGAATCCTTATCTTTAAGAACAAGTTGATTTCTTTGAAATTAATTGTAACTATTATTAACTGTAGTTGGTAAGAATTCTTATCCAGGTGCTTCTCTCTAGTCATGCTTATATGCAAAGAAATGTTAAAATCAAAGTTTGCTGCAATTCATTATCATTGTGTATTTCAGTAATTCATAGCTAAAGTAGGGCTAGCTTGGGTTGTTTTAATATTATACTTTTTCCAAAACTTTAATTTGTTGGGGCTTTTGTTTTGCTTTCTTTGTGACTTTAAAGCTTCTTCCAGTATGTGATACCTGGGAAGATGCTGTTTGGGCATACTTCAGAGTCATGGTAGACACACTTGTTGAACAGGAAATTCGTTCATCTGTGATGAACACAGAGGAGAAGGAAGAACTCCCCAGAGAATATTTGGAAACAAAGTGAGTTATTTTTTGTTTGTTCAATAGCTGCTATGAAATTTTGAAGGCGATGCTAACTGCCATTTTTTCTTCATTATTTGAAGCTGGACATTAGAAAAAGTATTTGAAGAACTTCAAGCAACAGACAAAAAGGTAAATTTGAAGCTTTTTCAAAATTAAAGGAGTAAATTATAGCCTACTCTTATATCTATTTTCTCATAACCAAGTGCCATAGGGCTCTCAGGGGCAAGCTTCACAATAAAGTTGTAATAATGTATTCATTTACTTGGGGGGAAAGACTTATGGCACAGTTTACTGAACTATGAATAAACACATTGGATTGCCCTAGTCTTAATCTGAAATAGCACAATTTTATTAGTCAAAAAGATTACACTAATTTTAAAAAAATCTGATGCATTGACCACACCATGCTGTTTTATCTATTATCATTTATGCAATGGATGTGTTCACATATACTTTTAAACTATATCCTGATTACAAATAATTTTATATGATTGTATGTTATAACTTCATAAATACAGAAATTGTTTTTCAGAGAGTTTTGGAAGAGAATCAAGAGCATTATCATATGATTCAAAAGTTTGTTATCCTAGGAGATGTGGATGGTAAGTTTTGCACTAGGTCTTTTTTTCATTCCTCAGTTCTCTGTGGTTTAATAGTGCTATTATAGAGTAGTCTTACAAGAATTTAGTTAGTTATTCTCTTCAGAAAAGATGGGTAAGAAAGAAAAGTAGTTATTTCAATAGATGAGGGGGTGGGGAGTTGGATGCAGTTGATACATAAGAGGGGCACTTGTGACTGTTGCCTTTTGAAACTTAACAACAAAGATACGTAACTTGGTGCATCCAGCCATCCTGGGTGCCCATAAGATTTTTTTAAAATTAAAATTAGTTTGCATATTTTAAAGTGTCAATCACCAACATCTTTATTTAACTGCTTAATTAAGGCACAGAGAAAATGAAAATACAGAGGGCTTCAGCCTACTGGGGGCTTTTTTGGAAATTTTTCTGTTCTCCAAAGATAAACTTGTCTGAGAATACTGTGGGATATATCCCAGAGGAATAGAGGAGCTAGTGGGGAAAACTTAGCTTCTTCAGTTCTGTGATGCTAATTATTTTATATTTCTTGCTTTTATTTTTCAGGTCTTATGGGTGAATTTTACAAATGGCTTTCCAAAGGCAGAAATACGCTCCCTGGGCATCTGCTTCGATTCATGACTCATCTCATTTTATTTTTCCGTACTTTGGGGCTTCAAACCAAAGTAAATGAATTTATTTATTCAGCTTTAATAACTATACAAATTATCAAAATAATTAGAACTAGAGAATCACACCTAAGAAACAACTTTCTAAATGTTAAATGTGATCATGAAAAGTTACCATTCCTGTCCCAGTGATGTATCTTAAAATATGAGAACTGGTTGCAAAACGTACCTTCAAATCCATTAAAAAGGTAGCAAAAAGAGTGTTTTAATATTAATTACATGTTATTATAGTTAACCTTATACTTTAAAATAATTAGGCAATTTTATTAAAACATTTGTTTTCCCATATAGGAGGAAGTATCAATTGATGTTTTAAAGGCCTACATTCAGGTAAATTATTTTATTATTTGCACAAATGGAAATACTAATAAAGAGCAAATGTGTTACCTCTGTTTGTATAATTGCACATTTATGACCATTTTTACATATAGAGGATATCAAATTAGTTGAAAGAAGACATTATTAGATTTTAATGGCACAGGTATACTGATGCAATGCTATTCACTCTCCATTTCAAGTAAGTGTAAATACATATGCATATATGTGTGTGTGTGTCTGTATTGTGTTGTTGTACCATTATATTTTATATTGGATATAACAATATTTATATTGTCTCCCAAAACACCATTTGTTTTCTGTTCCAGTGGTTAATACGTGGGAAGCACACTGATCTCATAGCATTTTACATCAGCCACCTGCCTCAAGATGTAGCTGTTGCTCAGTATGCTGCATTCTTGGAAGATGTCATAGACACTGAACAACGGCACCACTGTCTGGAGCTTGCCAAGGAAGCAGGTTAGAAAAAAATGTGATGAAACGGACATATTCTTAGGGAACATTTAACTCTTTCTCTGGTTGGCAGCTATTTGTAAGTGGATCTGTATGATTATAATACTTCTAAACAGAGTATGCACAATTCAGCTAGTCGTAGCTTGAAATGTTAATAGTGGATATGATTTTTATAATATTCGTTATTTAATGTGCCATAATGCCTATTTGGTTAAAAGATCTACAGTGAATTTTGCCTCCAAGAAATTACTAGGGTAGATGAAATAAAGATAATATTTCCACTTAAAGTTATTTTAGTTTCACCTCATAGTAAACTACTACTCAGTCAGTTTCAGTGTTTCTGTTTAATGCCATTTCTTATCCATACATATGTTATAAATACCTCTTGGTATATAATTCTTGTTCTTTTTTTTCAAAATAGGTTTGGACATTGCAACTATAACAAAAACAGTGGTTGAAAATATTTGCAAAAAAGATACTAGTGAGTTCTTCCACCATGATCTTGCAATTGAGACAGGCACAACAGAGGTGAGTGGTGGTACTTCATGTGCTCTAATACTAACCAGCATATTCTGCCTACTTTTATCAGCTGCAGAAGCTGTCACACTTTGTTTTACTTTTCTTCCAACAGCTTCTGGTCAATAAAAATAATTGCAAAAGTTGCAATTGCTATAATAATTCATTGGAATTCTTTGCATGTCTGTGTTCCAATCCATTGGCAAGTACTGCTTTTAAATGCTTTGAATGGCTCAAAACAGCAATCCTGAATCTACAGCTTTACACTGTTCTTGAAAACTCAAAAAATGCTGAAAACTCAAATATATAATTTAACATAAATTGTAGTTAATTCTAAATATGCCAGATACTTATGATTCTCCAATAATGCACAATTAAAATCTCTAGACTGTAACCAGTGTCTTAGCAAATCCCTTTTCTAGCCTTAAAAGCTAATTTGGTACATTTGATTACTGTAGATATTAACACAGGATTTTTCCCCCCAGGATGATCGCTTGAAGATTGATGTGATTGACTGGCTAATATTTGATCCTGCTCAGAGAGCTGAAGCACTTAAGCAAAGCAATGCTATAATGAGGAAATTCTTGGGTACTGCAATATTCATGATTTTGAAATAAATAAATAAAGCATAGTGAATCTGAAAGCAACTTATGTTCTTAAATAATATTTTACAGCGTCTAAGAAGCATGAAGCAGCCACAGAAGTATTTATAAAGATTCCACAAGACTCTATAGCTGAAATATACAATCAATGGGAAGAACAAGGAATGGAGAGTCCACTTCCAGCTGAAGATGACAATGCTATTAGAGAGCATTTATGTATTAGAGCATACCTGGTAAGAATGTGACAAAGTTTCAAAGAGGACACCCTGTCTCCTAATTCCAAAAACATGTCAGTGTTCTAATATTAGGTGTGAAAAATATACACTGTTTAAACATAGTTTATTTTAACAAACAAGCTACCAGAGGTCAGAGACAGTAGTAAAACCTTTTTCTGAGATTGAAACAGATTAAGCCAAATTGAAACATTTCAGTTCTTTTTTAAAAAAATAAGTTGAACTGAGTTAGATAGGCTTAGCTCTGTATTCTTATCAACTAATGAAGAGGGAACAAAGGATCTCTGAATTAGCTAGATCAGTGTTGGTGACCCTTTTCGGCACCGAATGCAGAAAAGGGAGCATGTGCATACTCATATATGCCAAAAACCAGAAGAGCAGCATGCCAGTCACATCTTCCAGTTTCTGGTGCTCATGCGCACGTGAAGACCATCATACATGTGCTGGAAACTGGAAGAATTTCAATGAAGTGTCCCCCTAGCCCGCCACCGAGAACAAGCCAGCGCATCCCCACCACCACTTCCCCACCATCACCAAATGAACGTGACTGCTTCCCGACTGGTGTTCCTTTACCCTGTCCCAGATAATGTTCCTCCCGTGCGGACTCAGTTCCTGCACTGCCCCGCCGCCCCAGAAGAGCAGTGGTGGCAGCTGCAGGGTGAGGAACAGGAGCGACCAGCTGGGCCCCACAGCCGCTCCCCCATCGGCAAGCTGGACCCATGCGTGCGGAGCTACGCTCTCCTCCAGCCCCCCCGGAGCAGCTGGCCCTGACGGCTCCTCCAGCATCCTGGCCAGAAGCAGCAGCACAAGAACTGCTGCCACCCTCTCGACCCCAGCGGTGGCAGGTGGTAGGAGCAGTGGGTGGGGTGAGGGGGCGGTGGCTATTCTTGCGCTGCTGCTTCTGGCCAGGATGCTGGAGGAGGAGGAGCCGTTGGGGAGGCAAGCTGCTCCAGGAGACCCGGAGGAGTGCGCAGCTCTTTACGCATGGAAACAACACTGGGGGCCTGGCTCGGTGGCGGCGAAGGAGCTGCAGGGGCCAGCTGGTTGCTCCTGCCCCTTGCCCTGCTGCTGCTCTTCTGGGCTGCCAGAACCAGCCAGGCACTCTGGACCACGGATGTGCATTGGTGCCGCAGGCTGGAGTACTGGGGCCGTGCAAGAAGCTCGCTCAGGCGGGGAGGGAGGGAAGCCCCAGCCCACCCGTCCTGGCTGACAGCTCTGCTCCCCTAGGAAGCGACCACACCATGCGTGTGCCAGAAACCAGAAAATCATCTTCCCGGCGCGCACTGGGCAGCTGCTCTTCCGGTTTCCAGTGCTCCCACGCATGTGAAGACCACCTGGCCAGCGTGCTGGACCTGGAAGAGCAACAGGCGACAGCTCTGCATGCTATTGGTTCACCATCACAAAGCTTGTTCAAAATATTTGTTTAAATATATTCAAGGACAGAGATGGGAGAATTCATAAATGCATAACCTACACATTTCTAGATTTATGCATTTGATAATAACTATATACTTCCAACTCAATATAGGAAGCCCATGAAGCTTTTAATGAGTGGTTTAAACACATGAATTCAGTTCCACAGAAGCCAAGCCAGCTTCCACAAGCAAGTTTCACAGAAAAAGTTGCCCATGAACTTAAAGAGAAGAAATATGAGGTAAATATATATGAAAAAATGACTTGTTCATAATATATTGAAATATAAATCGTATTCATAAAAACCTTATCCATATGGATAAAGTGTGAATGACTTTATCTATCTATCTATCCCTCTATCCATCTATCTATCTATCTAGCTATCTAGCTATCTATCTTATATATAGAGAGAGAGAGTATGTTAGGATTTTGACTTTTTTGGGGGTGCTGTGATGTCTCTTTTTTTTCTTATCTTTTTTCAGGTAGATTATGGCATCTGGAAAGGTCTTTTAGATGCTCTTACAGCTGATGTAAAAGAAAAAATGTATAATGTCTTATTGTTTATCGATGGAGGATGGATGGTTGATGTCAGAGAGGTTGGTTGATATCAAATACATATTTAAAGCTAGTCCTACATAAAAATATAATAAAAGATAATGGAATAGCTGCATTTTCTACCACTGGAATGCTGCTATGTAGTGTTCAGAGCTTACTTCTTCTAATTCTAAGTAATCATAATTACAGTTACACAAACTAACCATGTAAATAGTGCCTGCCTACACTTGAACAGAAATGAAATTGCAAGATCACATATACTCTGATTTGAAATTATCTTCTACTATCTTACACTGTAGTGAAGGGCCAAATTTAATAGTCTTGTAGCCAGGTTAGTTTTTTGGGTTAGAATTAGAAGAATTGCACAACTTAACATTTACTCACTTTTTCTTTATTTGAGAGTGGTGGGTTTTCAAAGCTTGGAGTAGAGAGAGTTAAGATTGTATATAGGGCTTTGGCTTAGTACATATCTATACTTTTTAATTAAGGATGCTGAAGATGATCCTGAGCGTTGTCATCAGATGATCATGCTACGAAAACTCTGCTTGCCAGTGTTGTGCTTCCTCCTTCATACAGTCTTGTACAGCACTGGACAGTATCAGGAAGACTTAAGACTTGCTGACTTGATTGCTTCCGATAGGCACAAACTCTATATGGTAATATACTCTTTGGACTGTTTTTTAATGCTCTGCTTGTCTCTAAAGTGCTCTAGTTTACATTTCTTTAATTTCACTGTCTCTGGTACTGCATAGAAAATTCCAAAGTCAAACTATTAAAAAAGTATGAATAAGCTAATTTTCCCATTTTTAATACAATGTAAAAATATAATTAAATGCTTGAATACTTAGGATATTGGTAGGCTAACCACGAAAATTAATTTACTGTATTTTTCGGAGTATAAGACGCACCCTTTTCCCTCAAAAAAGAGGCTAAAAATCTGGGTGCGTCTTATAAACTGAATACAGCATTTTTTGCCTCCTGAAACCCCGCCCCTTCATCAGAATAGCCGTGCATAGCTTGTAGGAGGCTTTTAGAGAGCTCCTGGGGGCTGGGGAGGGCAGAAATGAGCCAAAAACCCGCAGCCCTCACAAGCACTCTATAAGCTTCCTAATGTCCTTTTTGTTTGACACAAAATGGCCTGTTTTTGCAAAAAAGGGCCATTTTTGCTTGTTCTCCCCCCCCCCCCCCAAGAACACTCTACAAGCCTCCTAAGGGCTATTCATGCCCTTTTTGGGGGGTGGGGAAATGGGCCCATTTTCACAAAAACGTTTTTGGGAGGTTTGCAAAGTGCAAAAACCTTTTTTTAAAATTTGCCTCTTCAAAACGTGGTGCGTCTTATACTCCGGTGCATCTTATACTCTGAAAAATGCAGTAATTACCATGCTGGTTGTTACAGAATTCAGAGAATTAAGAAGCGGAATGAATACTTTATCAAACATGATTTTCTCTTTGGTCACCAGCTTTCCAGGCAAAGAAGATTAGATATTTTATCTCAGATTGTGATTTTGTTTTCATTTTTATTTCCTATCCTGCAGATATTTTCCAAAGAGGAACTCCAGAAGCTCTTACAGAAGTTGAGAGAGTCTTCCCTCATGCTTTTGGATCAAGGTCTTGATCCCCTTGGATATGAAATTCAGTCTTAATTACATTGTTCTAGGTAATTCAAATAAAATTAGTGATACAAATGAATATAAGGTTTGGATCCCAGATTCTTGGCCTCCATGAAATAGAGAATATTTGGATTCAACCTCCATTGTTTTATATGGAAATATTTAAATATTTTATTGGCATTGGCGCACAGCAGTTTGGATTTTTTTTATATGTAAAATAAAGAATTGCATGGATAATACTTTGTATTTTTCTCAATAAAATTGTAAACAATTTAATTTGTAATAAGGTTTATATTGCTTAAATGTAGGAAGTAGTTTGCATCAGTAAACCTGCCAGATTGTAAAGTGGCCAATAGGTGTAACAAGGAAGTATTATAGGTAATCCTCAACTTAGAACTTGTTGTTTAATGACCAAGGTTAACAACAGCATCAAAAAAGTACTGTACTGCCTATAAAATATTTCTGGTCTTTCTAAAACATCATACCAGAGAGGGCCCTCTGCAGTCATATGACCACATTTTGGGCATTCGGCAAACATTTATGACTAATTGCCTGCAGCCCCACAAAGGATATCCTTTTGGCTGCAGGAGCAGAGTTGAATCCTGAAGATTTCCAACAGTCCCCTAAAGGATTTTCCCTCTGTGTGTGGTTGGTAGGGGAATCCCTTCAGCAGCCTTTTTCTGGAATGGAGCTGAATCTTCAACAGGCAGCTTTTTCACCCTATCTGCTTAACAACTCAGGGAACTGCTTAACAAGTACATAGCAAGTTTGCAGTCATTGACAAAGCATGTTTGGTCGCTACAATACAAAAAGGACACTGAGGAATTGGAAAGAGTACAGACAAGAGCAACAAATGGCTTGAAGGCTAAATCCTATGAAGAACAATTAAAAGAACTGAATATATTTAGCTTAAAGAATAGTAGACCAAGGGGAGACAGGATAGCCATCTTCCAATATTTTATGTGTTGTCTCAGGGAAGAACGCGTGCATTTGTTCTCCATCTGCCCAAGAATACGATAAGAACTGATATCCTTGATACCTTTCTTGCTATTCTTTGATCGATACACCCAATTGGCTGGTGACAAGGTCCGATGGGTGAGTGGCAATTGGCTAGTTTGGAACCAAGGCCAAAATCTGAAATCCCTTAACAAAGGATTGAGTAACAAAGGTCAGAGGAGCCACTCAGATGCCTGCTGGAGATGTAGGGCTTCCCAAAGTGCATCTACTGATAGTGGGTGAACCTCCTTCCTCCCTGGAGGGAGGTGGCTCTTGGGAATAGACTGCAGTATAGAGCACTGGTGCACTTTCCTCCCTGATCTGAGGCTCCCTTTGTTTCCCCTTCTCTCTCTCCAGCAAGTGACTCCTCCATGCATCAGAGGAGGCTTCATAAGAGCTCTGCTGAGGATTATGAGGGAAGGGAAACCAGCTTATATATGTAGTCTTGGAGTTACAACCACAATTGAGGCCAACATTTCTGTTGCTAAGCAAGATATTGATTTTGCTTGTCAGAAGGTCACAAAAAGTGATCACATGAACCGGGACACTGCATCTTTCATAAATGAGTCAATTATCAAACATCTGAATTTTGATCATGTGATCACAGGGATGCTGTAACAGTCGTATGTGAAAAACGGTCATAAATCACTTTTTTCAGTGCGCTGTAACTTCAAAAGGTCTCTACATGAACTTTGTAAGTTAAGGACTGCCTGTATAGAAAGAATGTCCCCCTAGCAGCTTTCCAGAAATCAGTTGGGAAGAAAGCAGGAGGTAGGAACTCTTCTGAAGTCAGGACAGCACCCTATGCCTCAGCAATTTAATTTAGCAAAGTTTTGGCTGGGTCCCATTACTCCCTTGGGATTGAAATTTGACAAACTCATTCATTCTCTGCCAACTTCCCAAAGGAAAGTCACTGGGGAAGTCTGAAGTCACTCCTGCTTTTTTACTTGCCTGTTGTGGCCCAGCAGGAGCCATTGGAGCTGCGACCAGACTCCGACAGCGAGGGGTCCTATGAATCGGCTCTGGAGGATGTGGAGGACCCTGGACAAGGTTCCGACTCCAAGCAGGGCGCAGAGAGGCTGGTTGGCCACCACAAGGTGCCTGAGCCTTGGACCAGTGGGGAGGAGACAAGGGAGAGTGATTTGGATGCCAGTAGTGTGTTGTTCCTGGATGCCGGGCACTGAAGAGCTAATAGGCGTCAGGAAGAGTTGCGCAAGTACAGGAGGTAGTTGCACTCAGCTGGTGGTCATTAGGCTCATCTCCAAACTATAAACGGACGGCTTGTGCACTGGCCTCTCTTGCAGAAGTCAACGCATTGACTAAAAGTTGGAGAATTTTTGTAACTAGCTTGGTAGGCTGGATTGCTGCCAAGGCTTGTCTGAGTTGCTCCCAAGGTCCTTATCCATTTTGTTATGCTAGGCTTTCAGCCACCGAGGTTTTGGTTTCTTGCTAATAAAGTACATTCCAGTTAAGCTTGTATCGGCAGTCGTTACTGGACGGAGGAGGGGGTCAGAACACTTCCCCCTGGTCATTCTTTTTCCCCAGATGAGGAATGCTTCTGAAAGGATCACCCAACGGGGATTGTTTTATGTATTCATAAAGTCACCAGGAACTGAACCCATCTTGTCTTAGTGTCAGTGGGGATGATTCTTTCTGGATATGTTCGCACCATTCGCTCAGTCATAAAACATGTGTCGATCCAGCCCAAACGGAGATGGAAAGGCGACGACGGCTTCGATGACTGAGAGACACCCGCATGCCTCAACGGCCGGTTCCAGTCTTTTGGGTCGACCTGCGTCGCTGCCTTTACAGAGCTAGTGGCTCTCTCCTGCCTCCTACAGGCGGACTTCTCTCGCCCGGCGCCGGCTTGGACCGAACTTCTCAGCATTCCCAAAACACTCGAAAAAGCTGAAGCAGCCAACCGGAGTCGAGACTGCCGCCGTTTGTCGGCAGCCACCGTGACATTAACCCGCGCAACAATAGCCGGACCCTAAGCGGCGCCCATCCGGAGCCCAGGGAGGGAAGGCGGCCCGGAAAGGCCAGGAGATCCTTCCTGCCGGCCAAGGACCGAAGTCCCGCACAGCGGAAGTTCCTGTGCCTGAGCCACGTGGGCGTGCAAGGGAGAGGCCGTGGCGGCTGTTGTGCCAGCTGTTTGCCCGGGAGCGCTGGCTGCTTCTGCTGCTCCCCAGGAAGCGGATGTGGAGCTCGGAAGAAACTCGGGCATGGAGGGCGGGTGGCTTTCAGAGCGCGGCCGGTTGGCGGCCGGGCTGCTGGTAAACTTGGCGGCGTCTATTTGCATCGTCTTCCTGAACAAGTGGCTGTACGTGCGAATGGGCTTCCCCAACCTCAGCCTCACGCTGGTGCACTTCGCCGTCACCTGGCTGGGACTGTACGTGTGCCAGTCGCTGGGCGCCTTCGCCCCCAAAAGCCTCAGGCCGCGCCAGATCCTCTCTCTGGCGCTCAGCTTCTGCGGCTTCGTGGTCTTCACCAACCTCTCCCTGCAGAACAATACGGTCGGCACTTACCAGCTGGCCAAGGCCATGACCACGCCGGTCATCGTGCTCATCCAGAGCGTGGCCTATGGCAAAACCTTCGCCACCCGCATCAAGCTCACTTTGGTGAGTAGTAGCAGGGCAGGGCATGAAGCCCAAGGAAGAGGGCTGCCCTCCTCGCTTGCGTCTTCTGGGGGATCCCGAAGTAATGGGTGGCAATCTGAGAGCCAGGAGAAATGGAGCAGGGAGTGAAGTATTGTCAGAAATAGCTGTAGACAGAATGGCCTTTTGGGTTGATTATGAAGGCTGGTTAAAAATAATTGATTTAGACAATTGCTTTCCTAGATTTGATTTCAGCCAGCGAGGAACTCTGGGAGTTGAAGTCCACAGGTCTTAAAGTTGCCAAGGTTGGAGACCACTGGATTAGTGTGCTTATAATTTCTAGATAGTATGGATGTGCTGAGTAGGCTTTATGAATGTATATATATGTAGTATATATGTGTGTATGTGTATATATGTGTATGTGTGTATGTATGTATGTGTATATATATGTGTGTGTGTATGTATGTATGTATATATATATGTGTGTGTGTGTATGTATGTGTATATATGTGTGTGTGTGTGTATGTGTATATATATGTGTGTGTGTGTGTACATACATACATACATACATACATACATACATACATACATACATATATATATATATATATATATATATATATATATATATATGCCGTTTTAAAAATTTGTCAGACAAGATGCTATGAAAAGCTAGGGGTATAGTGCCTGCTAGCACTGTATTTATTTATACAGGTTAGAGGCTGTAGAAATTCTAACCATTCTGAGACCAAAAATTTATGAAGACTGTTTCAGTAATGAGAAATAATACTGGAATACATAGGGATCAAATGTTTCTTTCTCTCTTTCACAGATTCCTATCACTTTAGGTGTTTTTTTAAATTCTTATTATGATGTGAAATTTAGTTTACTTGGGATGATATTTGCTGCTCTTGGTGTTATAGTGACATCTCTTTATCAAGTGGTAAGTTGAATATGTTTTTATATGCAAATTTTGAATAATATTTTATGTAATTCATTCTGTATTAATTTCCATTCTTCTGAGTAGAACATATTTGTTCTACATAGTTCCTTGTATTTAAATATGTCTTAGGGAAAGCTATTTTCTGTTGGAAAAACTCTATGAACAAATATATAAATTGTATTTGCAGAAGGCTGGCATATGCACTCTTGAGTTTATCCCAACCTGGCGCCAAGTTGTTTTTGGCCATGGCTTTTGATCATGGATGATGCTGTCTTAGATTAATAAGGAGTTTTGTTTAAAATATTTGTAATATTATTAATATTTTAAATAGTTAATTGAAGAGTTAGTTGATGGAGAGTGGCATGACAGTTTGATTGCTGAATGAAAGTTGTGTTTTATTATTTTTCTTTTGTTCACAAAGTGTTTTGTTTTGACCTTGCACTTCCCCTCCCCTGTGGTTGTAAGCCGCCCTGAGTCCCCTCAGGGAAAAGGGCGGCATATAAATCCCAATAAACCTATAAACCTATGACCAATTTTTTAAAAATATTGTAGGATTGTGTGATGATCTACAGGGATGAGAAACTGTTGCTTATTCTGTTTTGTACTCAACAATAAACTGCATAAGGATGAAAAATTTTGCTTGCAGGAAGCTATTGCATTGTAATATCAAATATTTTGTCTGTGAATAGCCTATTTGGACAGTTTTGAACAGTCTTGATAGTGGTTCATCCCAGTTTCAATAGAAAAGAATAGAAAAGAATATATGTAGCTCAGAGATGAACTATGAGTTCTTGGTATTCTCTTAGTTTGGTTGTTGGCTTTGAAACATTTTTTAAGTTTTTTATTTTTCCTTTCAAATTCATTTTTAGATATACATTCTTATAATTGCTATTTAACATTTGTCAATTCATACCATTTTTCCACCTGTATATTTACATTTATATATTTTCTTATTTCCCCTCCCCCTAATTTAATCATGTGTCATCTGAGATATTTATTTCATGTTTTGTTCCTTTTTCTATTTATATCTTTTTTTCAAGCCCCTCATAAAATCGCCCCCATGTCCTGTAGTACACTGATTCCTCTTTGTTCTTTATTCTCAATATCAACCTGCTCATTTCTGCACAGTCTAATATCTTCTTTATTATCTTCCCTTCCGATGGGATTTTGTTTGCTTTCCAATTTTGTGCAAAAACAATTCTAGCTGCTGTTATTATTTGTACAATCAAATATGAATCTTCTTTACTATATTTCTTTGCCCAATAAAAATACCTCTGGCTTAAACTCTACGGGTTGATGTATCATTTTCTCTAATCATGTTTGTATTTTAATCCAATAGCTTTGTGCGTCCCTACACATCCGCCACATATGATAATATGTTCCTGGCAATTGGTGACATTTCCAACATTTAGCTGATTTATCCTTAAACATTTTTGCTAATCTTTCAGGTGGCATGTGCCATCTACAAAACATTTTATACAAATTCTCTTTGTATGCTGTCACCATTGTCAATTTATAGTTCCTTTCCCATAGTTGTTGCCATTTCTCTAGTTCTATTGTATATCCAAAGTTTTTTGCCCATCTTATTGTTTCTTTAACCTCTTCTTCTAAATTTATTCTAAGTAGATAACTGTACAACTTTTTAATCATTTTTTCATCCGTTCCCATGAGTATCCTATCTAATTCTGAATTTTCCATATTAAAACCATACTCTTTAACATCTTTCTCGTATTTTGTTTGTATTTGCATTTGTTTAAACCATCCTATATCAATCCCTTGTTCTTATAATTATTACTTCTGTTTTAGTTCTCCTTGTGCTGTTAGTATATCTTTGTACCTAATAATCTTTTTCATACTATTAATATTCAGATGTGTCAAAGCTTCCACCGTTGAAAGCCATATTGGTACATCCATATATTGTTTTTCTTTTACTTTTTCCCGTACTGTGTATAAACCATTTCTTACATAGTGTCTCTGAAAATAACCATGTATTCTATTTTTCCCATACCACAAAAAATGTGTGCAACCCAGTTGCATATGGTGTCACTCCAAGGATAATAACCTTGCATTTCTTAATAATATCCATTCTTTTATCCATGTTAGAGCTGCTGCTTGATAGTTTAATTCCCAATTCAGTACACCAAATCCACCTCTAATCCTTGAATCTTGTAACATTCTTAAATTAATTCTCACTTTCTTTCCTTGCCAAATATATTTTCCTATTTTATTTAATTTTTTGAAGTACTTTTTTCCAGTTTTATCGATATTGTTTGGAATAAAAATAATATTCTTGGTAATATATTCATCTTAATTACCGCTATTTTTCCCCTTAGTGATGGCTGTAAGTTTTTCCATTTCTCTATATCCCTTTCAATTTGATTTCTTAGTTTATAATAATTATCTTCCTTAATAGTTACGCATCTCAAAATCAACTGTATTCCCAAAAATTTCACTTTTTTTAACTATTTGAATATCTAATTTCTCCATTTTTTCTGTTTTTCAGTTATGTTTTTCACTAAAAAAATTGTTTTATCTTTATTAATTTTCAATCCTGCCACTCCTCCATACTCTTCTATTTGTTCTAGTAGTTTTGGACATGTTTCTATTGGATCTTCAATAATAAATACCAAGTTATCTGTAAATGCTTTCAATTTATATTCTTCTTTTTTAGCTTTCATTCCTTTTATATCTTTATCTTGCCTTATCTTTCTGTTCAAAACTTCTAGTGTCAATATGAATAATAATGGAAATAGCGGGCACCCTTGCCTAGTCTCTTTTCTAATTGGCATTTTTCTGTCATATCTCCATTTGCCATCACTTTAGCCTGTTGTTCTTTATAGATAGTTTTAACCATATTTATGAATCTCTCCCCCAAATCCATCATTTGCAGTTGCATATCATAAATTGCCAATTTACATTATCAAAAGCTTTCTGTGCATCCAAAAATAACAATGCCATTTGTTTCCTGGGATGTACTTCGTAATATTCTAATGCATTCAATATAATTCACATATTATCTCTAATTTGTCTCTTGGGTAAAAAACCATTTTGATCTGAGTGTATAAATTCACTTAACAGTCTTTGAAGTCTTTCCACTATTATCAATGCAGAGATTTTATAATCTACATTTAATAAAGAAATTGATCTATAGTTCTTTATTTGCTGCAAGTCTGTTTCTTCTTTTGGGATAAGAGTTTTTTCTGGAATCTTAGGTATTTCCGCCTTCTTTAGATTCTGTTTTATCTTGTCCTCTGCCACTGTGTCTTGTTGGTATAATTCCTTATAATATTTTTCTACTATTTTTTTCCTTTTCTTCTTTTTGATAACAAATATTCCCTTCTTGGTCTGATCATTGATTTATGATTTTTTTTCCTTTCTCTTTTTTCATCTTGTACGCCAACCATCGTCCTGGTTTATTTGCGTTTTCAAAGAAATTTTGTCTTGTGGCTTTTGCTTCCAAACATTTTGTTACCTAATTAGGTAACATCATCAAAGCTAGGAGGAAATGGGGTTTGCTCTTTGTTTATATATATATATATAGTAGCTTGTCCTGTCAATGTTGATAGTAGTGGTGTTTTCTCCTTGGTAATTCCTTGATTAGGCTGTTCTTTACTACTTGATTGTTGGTAGTTCCATTTCATAGCTTATGTTGGTTCTGTTGTAGTGGTTAGGTGATCAGGCACTCATCCCAGTTCATATGCATTATTTTTTCCCATAACAATTTTTTGGTGAGAGATAAATGACATTTCTTCTTTTTAGAATGGGAAGGAAGTTAAAAAGACTTCTCAAAGAGTAAGTGAAAGTTGTATCACTAAACATACATTTTAAATTGAGTTTCCTCAAGGCAAATACAAATAGCTGATATTTTAAAGTTTAAAATATTTTCATTAAAGATAATTAAGCAAAACAGTAAGTGATTGTTTTTAGAAGTCTTTACTTGTCTTATTGTTGACTTTCTACTGACGTTGGGAGCCGTAAATCATTATAGTACCTATAGGCTTCTGCTTTCTCCACCCAACAACAGGCCAACAGCTCAATGCGACCTTCAGATTCATTCTCCAGGAGCATGTCCAACACAAGATGCAGGGCATGCATGCTCTGCACTTCTGGCAAGCTCTCATTCTTCTACTTCCTCCCATTTTGCGCCACACTGAACAATGCCTCTTGTACAGCTACTACCTTCACCCAGGGAGCCACAGCTGCCTGTTCTGTGTCATCCAGCAACAAAACATGCTATGCCTCACGGTCCTTTCTCACTGCACATTCCATGGTTTACAGGCTATTGGTCCTTACATTGACAATGGAACCTGGGAGTCTTCCACCTGTACCACTGCCCTACTTCGTCTCAAGCTGATAACTCCTAGAGTTGTTCAGCCAGCATGGTTATTATTAAAAATATTGGCAGCTGAAATAATAATATATAGAAGATGCCCACACTGAGGAAATTTACTCTAGAGCTATCCATGAAGGTCATAGCTGGAATATTTTCTTGTTTTCTCAATTTACCCATACTGTGCAGTTATTAGCTTGCATCAACTTCAAATTCAAAAGTTTTAGCTCATGTTTGCTCCATAATATTTAATTACTAGCAAGCTTGCATATTAAGATGCCTTTCTGCTTTCAAAATATTTTATTCAGTTTCTTTTTTTGGCTTTTTAAGGAATCTGTGATCTAGACACTAATTTGTATGCCATTGTATCAGGATAAACAGAAGAAACTGGTTGTCTTTTCTTTCAGATTCTTCAGCTGCCTTGTGCAATTGGAATAAATAGGGTTGAGCTATACATGCTTTTCTTAAAGTACATAACTGCCATATTTTAGAAGGCATATTGTAATTCATGTCAAGGTTAGACATATGGGCTATTAATATATTTTTCTTTGTTTCAGTGGGTAGGAGCAAAACAACATGAACTACAGGTAAATTCTATGCAGCTACTATACTATCAAGCACCAATGTCATGCGGCATGTTGCTGTGCGTTGTTCCCTTCTTTGAGCCGGTCTTTGGAGAAGGTGGAATTTTTGGCCCCTGGACTCTCTCTGCTGTGGTAAATTGTTTATGTTTCTTCATTCTATTTGTTCTAAATGCTCTTAAAATTTAATAAACAACATTCCTATTTAAATATAGGCAAATATAATCCTAAATTTGGAAGTTTTTTATTGAATCATTGTTTCTCATTATTTAGTTGCTAGCCACTGAATTGTCAAATGTGAGATTTTACAACTGAAGGACTGCATGAAAAGGTCAACCCAATACTGAATTATTTTTTAAAATAATTTTTACTTTATACATTAACATAAATTAGTCCAGCTAATAATGACTGCGTAGAGTATATTGCTTTTCAAACTTTTTCAGGTATTTGTCTGAAGGCACACAATGAAGTAATCTTCCTGAAATCAAACAAGCTGGTCTTGAATGATTCATTTACATTGTTTTGGTTAGAGTGGTTCTCGGCTTGGTTCTTCTCTTGCCCTGAATTTTGACTATTTTTGACTCTTTGCCAGCTTGTAGTACCATTAGGTGTTAATGCTCTGATGGTCATTTTCTAATTGTAATGGCATTCTTGCTGCTTAATGTTTACTTTTACTTCATACTTTGTGGTGGCATATTTTTGTTTCAAAATAAAAATTAATTTTTAATTCATGCTTTCATTGTATATCACTCTGTGCATGATGTAATCAAAAGGCACAGTTTATAAATTCAGCAAATGATAAATAATTCAAAATATACTGACAATGTCTCCTTAAATGGTGATGAAACATTTGCAACCAAATTGCCAAGCAACCAAACTGCCAAGCTCAAACCAACAGCCTAACTTCCAACCCGAGCTACTAATATTCAAACATATTTCAATGATAAATAAAACTGGTTAGGAGATGGTACTTGAGACATTGCTGGAAATAGGTATTGTGAAATGTAAATCTATGAAACCCTTTTTATATAGTTTTGTTAACTTTTATACTCCATATTTCAGCTATCAATTAAATGTTCAAAGAAAAATGCTTCAATATTTTTAACATTTATCAAATGGAATAATTCAAAGTAGAAAAAGCTAAGGATAAGAAATCAGATCCAATTGTTTATAAACACAGGCTGTAATTCTTACTGTGAATGTAAAATGATCAGAAAAGCAATGAACAGGATACCATTTGACACCATCGATGTCACTTTATAGAGGATATTGTCTATTAAAAATAATTTGCAGTGATTTGTAAGTGCTTTCCCCTCCCTAATCCACAGTCTATGGTGCTGGTTTCTGGAATAATAGCATTTATGGTGAACTTGTCTATTTACTGGATTATTGGGAATACTTCACCAGTGACGTATCCTTTCACTTGAAAAATTATTGCTGCAGTTTTGCAAAATTATTTACTGTATTACACTGGTAATAAACTCTACAAGTCAGAAACATCAGGTGAGTCACCAATAAGATCTTTTAAGTAAAACTTTCAGAAATTGTAGAATCATATTGTATTGGACTTAAATACTATGTTTTAGGATCTTTCAACAAGTTTGTTTGCATTGTTTTATGAGAGAATAACTAATCTCCAATTCCTGAATTTACTTTCTATAGTAGCAGTAAAATAATGATGAATCTTTTATTGAAAAATATATTAAATGAACACAGGCAGTCCTCGACTTACAACAGTTCGTTTAGTGACTGTTCAGAGTTACAATAGCCCTCAAAAAGTCCATTTTTCAGACTTATGATCGTTGCAGCATCCCCATAATCAAAATTCTCAATTCTCAGCAATGTTTCGGGGTGATGTGAACACCTTCTGACAAGCAAAGCCACTTCGGAAACCAGATTCAGTTAATAACCATGTTACTAACTTAACAGCTGCAGTGGATTCACTTAACAACTATGGCAGGAGAGGTGGTATAAACGTCTTAGCAACATAAATTTCAGGATTACCTGTATTGTTAACAGTGAGAGAAGTTTTCCTTAAAGGCAAAAATGAATGAACAAATACAAGAGAAAGTCTTGCTAGGCATTTTTAAGAACCATTGTACATAATAAGAAACTATGGAGGTGACTCTAGCAAAAGTATGCACTAACAGTAACAAAAATATTATTTAAGCGCAGGAGAAGAGGAAAACTTTAGAATGAAACTGACTCCACTAACTTGCTTGGGAATAAGAAAGAGGGAGGAAAATGCTATTGGGCTTTCAAGATTCTATAACTTGTATTAATGAAGCAGAGTTCCAGTTATTCTTGAGGGATGTATTTTCTGACCTAGTTTACATTTACAAGAGTGGGACTTAAGAAGCCAAACTGGCACAGGATATAGTATTTGATTATTTTGGATTAATTATTGGATTTGGCTTAATTATGATGTTCCTTAACACGGTTATATAGATACAACATGTTTGGACACTTCAAATTCTGCATCACCCTCATGGGAGGATATCTCTTATTTAAGGATCCTTTATCGATTAATCAAGGCCTTGGAATTACATGCACATTGTTTGGCATTCTAGCTTATACACACTTCAAACTTAGTGAGCAAGATGGGAGCAAAAGCAAGCTGGTTCAACGTCCGTAAATTAAGTATTTTTGTTGGTAACAAATGAATTGCTTTAATATGCACTGATTCCAAAAGCAATGTACTGTCCATGGAGGAATCTAAAATTGTCCATCTCCCAGCAGAGCAGGTATTCTCTCTCCTATAGCCGCCATGCACTGCCTCCACCTCCTCTGGCCAGTTGGGGTATGGATTGGATTACATCGAGGGGGTCACAGGACTCAGCAGAAAGAAAAGCATAGTAAAGAAGACTGGTAGTTGATGTGTGTCTGCTTACGTTGGCATGCCCAGATTCTCCCTCTCTCTTCTCTCCCCTTCCCTGTGTGTGTGTTGTGTGTGTTTGTATACACATATGTATGTATGCACAATTTGTTTTTTAAAGGGCTGTTTGTAATTACAGTGCAATCATTGTGAACTGTTCTATTTATACCAAATGAACTCATTCAGACAGATAGTGTTTTTTGCTAGAAAATTAATCATGTCCTTATGATTATGTCAGTATTAAGAGACTGTTTTTGTGATCAAGTGAACATTGAAGTTTCTTGATATGGTAAATACCGAAAACCAAATTGTTTTTTCTGGATTTTTAATTTCCATCTGGGACTTTGTTTCTAGTAGTCACATGCATTGTTATATTTTTTTCTGCATATTTTAAAACTTAATGTATATTTAACTATAATTAACATTCACGGTTGAACAAAATACTGGTACTCCAAAATTATTAAGACTGAGAATTTTACAAGTTGTTAAATTTTCTAAGTTTATAAGTATTACCTAACTCAGTGCAGGCTGGCTCCTGTAGTTTGAAAGTGTTTTCTTTTACTTTGTTCAAGATTCAGTAATTTATATAAAAGATTTATTTTCTTATTATTTTGGCCAGTGTAGATGTAGTGTTACTTGCAACTTGATTTGTAAACTTTCTTGCAATTTGTATATATTTCTGCTATGTTTTAAACATATTTAAGACAACTTCCAAAGCATTATGGGGATTTTTTAAAATCAATATCATCCTCTTAACCCCAGGTTAAGAATAAATTCTCACTGAATATTAACTTGGTGATATAAAGATAATCATAGTTAAATCAAGATAGGGTATTAATCAGTCTCACCCAAATGTATCCTTATGTTTTAAACTGTAGTTATAATATCGACTAGAAATTACCAGTTCAATTTAGTTGGATTATGATTAGCTATGGATTTGTCATGTTACCAGATTCTATGCTATCAACACTGTATAGAAGAGTTTTGTATTCTTGACCATAATAGAGGCTGCTTATTATGGTTGGAAGTCATAACAGCAGTTAAAGGAAGTGACTCATTTGCAATCCCTTCAGCCCTGCTTTCCCAGATGTGGTTGTTCAATAGATCATGATGTCCTTTGGGGTGGCCGGGGAGGCTCTGGAAGGCCTAATCCAGGGTCTCCCCCACCCCCAAGACATCCTGAACTCTGTTTTCCTCCCCTAAGCATCTCTGCAGGCTTTGGGCCTGATTCCCATCCCACCAAGTGCCACACCTTCCTCCCCACTTCATGTCACCATCGCACACTTTTCAAAGATCTCTGATCTCAGTTAGGGAAAGAGGACAGGCTGCTTCCAGGATGTTACTGTGTGGCCCAGCAACAGAGAAGCTTGTTGTGCTCCTCTAACACACATTCTGCAGTATTCTACCCCATTCTTCAGGGCTGCGGAATACTGTGGAACTCGTGTTAGAGAAGCAAAGTAACCACTCCATTGGCACTATCCTGGAAGAAGCCATTATTTTCCAAGCCACCACAATTCAATGTGGCTGCTTGGGAAATTACAGCTGTTTCTGGGGTCGCATCACAGCCCAGGAGCAGAGCAGCCTGTCCTTCCCTAAACTGAGCTCTGGAGATCTTTTAAAGGTAAGTGAGGAGGAGGAGGATATAGATCCCGGCAGGATGGAAAGCAGGCCCAAGGCCTGCAGGAATCCGAGGAAGGGAATGGGCATGGGAAACAGGTAGGGAGATGCTACAAGATCCTGCAGCCAGCCCTAAGGGCAAAGTACTGTAATGGAACACCAGAGGTTTAACAAAAAGGCAAGAATTCTATAATAAAAGTGTAGTCTCGGACAAATCTTGTTATTATTGCTTTATATATTGAAAAGTGTTATGTTCTGCTTTATTTTTGAGAGCCAGTCTGGTCTATAGGTGGTCCTTGTCTTACAACCATTCATTTAATGACAGCTTGAAGTTACAACAACTCTGACAAAAATGACTTTATGACAGTTGCACTGTCATGGGGGTCATTATCTGTAATCTTCCCAGCTGACATCCGACAAGCAAAATCATTGGGAGAAGCTGGGCTCACTTAACAACCATGTGATTCACTTAACAACTACAATGATTCGTTGAACAATGGTGGCTAAAAGAGTCATAAAAAGGGGAAAACTCATTTAACAACTGTCTTCTTTAGCAATGGAAATGTTGGGCTCAGTTGTGGTCATAAGTCAAGAACTATGTGTATGGTTAAGGCCTGAGGCTAGAAACCACAAGACTGATATCCCTGGTTTTGCCTTTGGAACAGTCATTCTCAGTTGTTGTGGGGAAAATGGAGCCAGGAGAATTAGATATGTTTGCTGTCTTGAATGTGTGGGTGTGGGAGAGGGTGTATATAAATCTTTTAAAATGTATTGGAGAAAATACTTTTCTAGGAAAGGAACAAAAGTCACTTTCCTAATGAATCTTTAATTTTAAAATAGTTATTATCTGAATATTCCAAATTTTAACTATAGTTCTAATTGAAAGCACCCAGTACAGTCACGGTGAATTAATCAACTGTAATAATTTACTGTTCAGCCAAATTCTAGAAGGGAATGCAAAACATGAGATGAACTGGACCAATATATTGACACTATGATTCAAGATCCGTAGTTGGTTTTATGTACTCATTAAACATATTGTCTGATTAATGTACATTTTTGGAATCCAAAGCTGCAAAAATTATTGAAACCTCATCATACTATACACTAATGTAATGACCTCTAATTTTCTGAAAATGCAAGCACAGTCTGTATTTTGAACCTTTGATTCATTTGTACTGTTTGTTACAGGAAAATGTAGTTGTTTCTTAATTGTATACATTTATGTTAGAAATTAACCTTGTAGGCTTATATTACTTTTGTGAGTGTATATAAAATCAGTCTGAATCAATTTGCTTTGTCCATTGAAAGTCATGCTGGATCAGTCCTAGTTCAGCACCATAATCTCCTACTGACTCTATTGTGTATGTTTGTATGTATTAAGTTCTTGTGTACACACCATCCATTCGTCCCCTGGCAATTTCAATTTTTACAAAGAACAAACCCAAAAGCTGATGAGGAACAGAGTCTTTGCTCTCCTGTTACAAGTAGATACTTAGCTCCCATAAAAGATTTAGGTTTGTTGTTATCCTGCCTTTATTGTTTCCATAAATAACTGAAGGTGATAAACATAACTAATATTCTTTCCTCCTCCTACTTTCCCCACAACAAATCTATGAAAGTTGAGCTGAGAATGTGTGACTGACCTAAAGACACCTGGTTGATTTTTACTCCCAGTTTCCTGGTTTCTGGTGTCTTAACCACTATATCAAACTGGCTCCTATGTACCTGAACTTCAAAGTTGGCATTTTACAGTATGCTTTCAAAAGTATTCATTTTGGAAGGGAGTTCACTTTTATTTCAAAAATACATTTGATCATTATATTAGAATAAAGACATTACAATGTTTTGGGATATTTTTTTTGCTTTGTTTTCTTATAAAATATGCTATAAAACAGAACTTTTAATGTATTATCCAAACATTTTTCCCATATCACTTTAGGAAGCTGTGATAATGAGCAAAAAACTGAATCTATCTCCTCCAATAAAATGTCTCTGAAATGTCATGAAGAATATAAATTTAATATGCTTTCAGAAATTTGGCCAGTATATTTTATAAGCTGCCTTAAGTGGATCTTTTTTTAAAGAGGAGCATTTGTTCACATGCACAAAAGTAATAGCACAGAACATGCCCCCAGTTTCATTTGCTGTTCTAAAAGTATTTGATATCTTGAATACCAAATTTATTCAGTAAATCATTCTTGTACTTTCTGTCAGTATTATGAAAGCTCAGCTATTTCATGTGATTAGCTGGATCTTAGCTATTATTCAGACTGAAGAATGCTTTAAATGCAATATTTGATAGCTGTAGTTATTATTCAAAACTGCCTGCTAAAGGTAATGTTCAAAACAGCATGTCCAGGGCAGTATCATTGTGTATTACAAAGCAATTTTGTGCTCTGAAGAGTATTTTCTGAAATGTAAATACAATTTTAAAATGTCAAGTCCTTGCATCCTATGTCTTGAAGAGAGTAACAATAATTTAGAGTATCTTTATCCATCCAAGCTCAATATATTCTTTCCTCAAGTCTTTTAGAGAACAAAATGGTAACTCCACATCTCATTCAGCTGTAACATTTATTGCATTTGTAAAATAAATTTCCATTGATGGGGAATTTGTAGGTCTCTACATGCTACTGGATTCCACCACTTGTCAGACTTACAGGGTTTTAAGAATAACTGGAGTGTCAATCCACTAATATCTAGAGACTTAATAATTTTCACCCCTTATTAATATAATTATAACACACAACAAACATGTACAAAATATTAATAGGGATGGTGTAGATGGTAGTCTGCACTGTGGAAGTTTTTTTATTGTCAGAAATAGAATATATCATAAAATATATTTATGACTGTATAAAACAGAATGGCAATGTTTTTTAATGTAATATACTTGTTTTTTATGAATAAAATAGATCTTTATTAGTCTTGCCTCTGAACTATTTTGCTTCTTTTAGAAAACTGAAACAGTTTTCACTTCTTTAATATCTACACTATCTCCCCCTAATATGCAGCAGATTAAGTGATGTATTTTTACTACTCTTTATTTTTCAAAATACTTAAATGGAATGCTATTATACTGAAAAAAGGTAATATTTAAGGAAAACATGATTGTGTTGATACAAATATTTCTACAATTGTCCACTTTCATAATTATCTTTCTTTATCTCTCTCACCCACTCACCCACACAGAATTCTGCCATAAGCACATGCATCCCACAATCGTTCAGAATTGCCTGCCTTTTCATTCTTTTCTCAAGCAGCAGCAGCTGGGGAGAGGTGGAGAATATCTCCAGGAACCCGGAGAGACACAACTCCTGGCCTTCACTGGATCAGCTGATCCATGGGCCATGCATGGTTAAGGGGCCAAGGTGACAGGGAAGGGAAGGGCTGCTTCCCACCCACTTCACTAGGGCTTATCTGGGGGGTACGTCTTATATTAGGCCCACCCCAAAAAATCAGGGGAGGGCTTACTTTAAGGGGAGGTTGTTTTTTTGGGGAAACACAGCTAGAGGATTTTGGACCAGTCATTCTTTTTCAGCCTCAGGAAGAAGGAAAGGCAAACCACTTCTGAAAAATGTTGCCCAAAAAATTTCATGGAATTTCCCAGGCAGTGGCTAGGAGTCAAAGGTAACTAGGAGGCATATATGTATTTTACACACACACACACAAATATAATATACTAGGAGAAAAATAATGCTCTTGAATTTGGAATAGTTTTTAAAATTGAGTAGGGCAGTACATTCAACGTAGCTGCAACCATACCAATTTTTAAAAAATCTTGTCCCAAATTATTGCAGAGCCTGGATGAAAAAGCTCTACTTATATTAAAAATATTGCTTATTTTTATCACAGAAAAATGATTTCATGAATTTTTTTTTAAACAGGTTTACTAGTTCAGGGAAAATTTCAAGATAGAACATTAAATTATCTTGTTTTTTTTCTTGGATATAGGCAAGCAATTACAGCATGTGAAAGAAGTCATAGGGCCTTGACATACTATCACAACAATGTGATTATAGAATTTCAAAAATTCCTGACTTTATCTCAGTATAAATTAACATAAGTTTAGCAAGGACACTTGTGAAAACAAATAATACATCAAAATGAGAACAATGAATTCAAGATCAAGAAACAAATGTTTTCCCTTGTATAATTGAAAATATCTTTACTGTATATTTATTTGAGTTACATTTTTAATTTGCTACACCTAGAGGATAATTGATAATTGTATCAATTATTACTATTTTTGCTGATCTGAATCAATTTGGCCTTGGTATTTTGTATCGGTGTTCCAAATGCCAAAAGTAATTTTACTGACCAAATATTAGGATGATGAGAATAATATCTTAGAGGAAAAGAGTGGTTGTGTCTTCCCTTACAGTAGCTTTCAGTGATGGGCCACTTCCTTTAATACTAGCACCACACTGGAGGTTTTTCTCCTGGATAGTCAAGAGATGCCAATTTTTGAAACCATCTACAAGTACATGAGTTCCTCAGAGCTCATCCTTCCCTAGCCAAGACCTACCTCCACTCTTTCAGTTTTAAGTCTCTCTATTTTAACTAATCATATTGGTACAAATTAACATTTTCACATGGGAAATTCCTGATATTTCAATAACCTCTATAAGGGAGAAGGAGGGAAACCAAGTTTACTCTTGTGGGCCACTGATGTATGTTCTGTCCAGACCATGTTATCTTTTGAAGAAACCTCTGCTTGTTGACAGTTCACAGATGGATTTCTACCTAAACCATTCCCAAGCTTTGTTGTTACTGATTAGCCCAATAGGCCATATCAAAATACAAAAGGAAACATTCAGAAGAAAACATAAAATGTGACACAATAGAACATGTAAAAGTGAAGTTACAACAAATAAAAAGGGATAAATAAGGAACACAATATCATATTTCTGAATCACCCCTACAATTTAGTCCAATCAGACCAACATATGTAGATCTCAGCCGGATTGTTTTATTCAGACAAAGGACTGTGAAATCAATCCCACATCAGAAAACATCTGTGATAAAAAGTGGACATGCACTGGAGTTTCAGGTTATACTGTATTTAACAAATGCTATCTTCCGTCATTAGATACTTTACCTCCTACATACTTTGAATGCAGGGGGAAAGTGTTCTTTGATTAGATGTTGGGTCATGTCTAATATACACTACTAGTGGAAAATAGACCTCTATAGGAATTACTGTCAATTCAATAAGGAGAATGGAGGATTTGACAACTATAGGTACCAGGCTCTACAGTTTGTAGGACTGTAAATTACACGTCTGTAAAACGTAAGACACATTTTATCCTTAAGAACCCTAAAAATTTTTAACTCCAAATCCCACTCAGAGATTGTATCTCAGCATCCTACATAAAACCTTTCAAAGGCATCCAGTTTAATTTGTCAGAGTATACCAGTAATAGAATGATAGATGGCTACTTTGTAGAATATAAGAACATGGTTTATTCTAGGGAAGGCAAGCAAAAAGAGTAAATATCATAAAATACCATTTCTCCAGAGTTTAGTTTGGTCTATGAGAGCCAGTTTGGTCTAGTGGTTAAGGCAATAGGCTAGAAAGCGGGAGACTTTAAGTCCTACCTTAGCTATGAACATAAGCTGTGTGATGTTGTGTCAGTCACTGACTTAGCCCAAGTTACGTCACAGGATTGTTGTGGGGAAAATAGGAAACAGAATATGTGTTGGATACGTTTAAGGAGCAAATAACATGGGTTTTGTTATTTGTTAACTAACATAGTTACCTTGGATTTTAATCTGATTTATATTTTTTCTTTTAAAGTGATGTTCAAGATTTATTAGCTTTTAGCATTCCTAAACTGATGAACAAGAGGGAGACTAGCTCCTGATAAGAAAAGCTCCTGATAAGATTTGTTAGTACAAATCGGAGTCTAGTTTATCTCTTTTGTGAACCCTAAACCTTTCTCCTTATACAAGTTATTCCCCTTCAGATCTCATTTTAATAAACATGCATGCTATTATCCTGTCCAATCAACTTTCTTCTTTCAGACTTCTTTGTTATTTTAACTGAAAGACCTTTAACAACCCATCCAACTCTGATATTCTGTTTTTGGTATTGTATGTGTGTGTGAACTTTGCATTGATTTTCCTTTGCATTTAGTTTGGATTTATCCTAAATAATGGGTTGGAGGGCATTCTTGTCAAAGGAACAATCCTATGAAATTTTATTTACAGCATGTGTTTTTGGAACTCCTTGCTACTGCAGAGAGGTGATTAATTGCTGGTTATTTGTACCGTTAATTAGTTATTTGTAAAAATAATATGAGAAATAAATAGTATGATAATACCAATATAAGAAATCTAAGTTTACTTTTTAAGGTAATGGAAATACAATTTTAAAATGTATTTATTTTTATCTGAAATAAGCATAGAATAAATGATGCAATTTGTGACAAAAATTCCTTCAGGTTAATGTGTTAATTCTGTCATCAACATTAATACCTCATGACTTTTATACATTTGGGGCTTTTACTTGTGTAAGCCTCAGCTTACACAAGTGCAATGGCAAAAGACTGTAATCCAATTCAATACAAATTCAAGGAATATCACAGAGGAAAATCATTTCTTCAAGAAATTTGAAGAAAAAAAGTATTTTTATGTACAAGTGTTGTGGCTCGGTAGGAGCCTTTGGAGCTGCTATCAGACTCTGAGAAGATAACAAGCAGCTGTGGCTCGTTAAGATCTCCTCCTCAGATAAAAGACTGATGGTGCCACGCCCTAGTTGCAGAAGTCAACGTTCGTTCGTTCATTCCATTCCGTTCCGTGCCTGTCATAGTCAAGTCTCTGTTTGTTTGCAATCATCGAGAAGAAGCACTTGGATAAGTGATTTGCTTTATATAAACCTGGTTTGCTGTGAGAGTTTGTTTTTGCATTTGCTGTTTAACTTTTTGCCAGAGAATTTATCTATGTTTATTTTGGGCTCGCAGCCAGCAAAAGACTCTGACGCTACTGGCCCCACATTGGCAAACAGGGGGCAGGAGAGAATTGAGGGGGAGGAAAGAATTCCAAAGGAGTATTGGGATCTCAGGGTTTTTTTTAGTGAAAAATCTTCTGACAAATTACCCCCCCCCCCAGACCCACAGATTGCACCATTGATATTTTACCTGGGGTGAAGCTTCCAAAGCCCCAAATATATTCAATGTCCCCTAGGGAAATGGAGGAAATTCATTGATAAGAACTTGGAAAGGGGTTTCATTGAACCGGCGAGACCCAAGGTAGCAGCTCCTGTACTATTCAGAGAGAAGAAAGATGGCTCCCTGAGATTATGTGTTAATTTCAAAAACTTGAACGCCATCTCATCTCAGAACCTCTACCCGTTGCCACTAATGAAGGACATGCTGGCCCAACTAGGGAAGGGCTGTATTTTCACTAAGTTGGACTTAAGAGAGGCGTATTATAGAGTCAGAATTAAAGAGGGGGACGAACGGAAAACTGCTTTCAACTGTCCCCTTGGCTGTTTCCAATTTCGTGTGATGCCATTTGGCCTACAGGGGGTGCCAGCGGTCTTCATGCAACTAATGAGGTTTTACATGACCATCTTTACAAGGGCGTTATCGTATATTTAGATGATATCCTTATTTACACGGAAACACGTGAAGAACACGTGAAGCTGGTTCGTACAGTGCTGAAGAAACTTCGGGCAGCTGAACTCTATGCCAAATTATCCAAGTGTGAATTCCATTAGGAGAAGGTTGACTACCTGGGCTATCGCATCTCCCACGAGGGTGTTGAAATGGACCCCGCTAAGGTCAAAGCGGTCACCGAGTGGGAGGCCCCTCGTACATGCAAGCAATTGCAAACATTTTTGGGTTTTGCTAATTTCTATTGCCAATTTATTTCCTCTTTTGCTAAGATAGCTCTTCCGATAACTAACCTCCTGAAATCTAAAGGTGGGGCAAAACCCAAGCCTAGCAAGACGCTGGATTGGACCATGGAATGCCAAGCTACCTTCGAGAAGTTAAAGCGGCTTTTCATGGAGGAACCAGTCCTCAAACACCCGGACATGGACGCACCTTTTGTGGTCCAAGCTGATGCCAGTGACGTGGCTGTCGGGGCTGTGTTACTTCAAGCTAATAGTCAAGGTAATTTACAACCCTGCGCATACACATCGACACGGAGAGACGTTGGGCCATTTGGGAGAAGGAAGCGTTTGCTGTTCGCTGGGCTTTGGCCACATGGCGCCATTTTCTAGAGGGCGCCAAACACCCTTTCAAGGTATGGACCTACCATAAAAATTTGGAAGCTTTGAGGACGCCCAGAAAACTTTCTCCTAAACAGATGTGCTGGGCTCAGCATTTCAATAGATTTAATTTTACCTTGAAATACATTCCAGGGGGAAATTTTTTTATGGCTGATGCTTTATCCAGACTTCCTCAATACAACTGTTCTAAGCTCAGTGTGGTCCCGCCTGTCATTCCCGCGACGAGCCTCGCTGCTCCTGTTGTTACTAGAAGTCAAGCATTTTCTAAGGTAGAGATGTCTCAAGACTTTCTTTCTAACCTGAAAAAAGCCCTCACTGATGATGATTGGTTCCGAAAGCACGTGAATGAATGCACTATGAGGGATGAATTGCCTTGGATTGGGACGAAATTATACGTTCCTGCGTCTCTTAGACTCATTGTTCTTCAACGGGCACATGATTCCAGGATGGCAGGGCACTTTGGCTTCGTCAAGACGCTCCACCTCGTCAAGCGACAATTTTGGTGGCCCTCTTTGAAAAAGGACATTGAGAAATATGTTGCCAGTTGTCCCGTTTGTGCTGCTGCTAAACACCCTCCGGTAGGCCCCAGGGGTTAACTTTTTGGGGAAATCCATTTTGCTTTCTAAATTGATACAGATCTAACCCTAAGTGAAGCTGTCCCATAAAGGGATTTTTTTCTTGAATTTTACCAAGAAACACAAATAAGGCGGACTTGAAAAGTCAAGGCCCTCCTAAGCATACCGAAACGCTACAAATTCACTGTACATCCATTTTGCATGTCCAAATTCATGGAAACCTATCCCCACAGTGGGATTTTTCTGTGTATTTTACTAGGAAATGCAGATAAGGCAGGCTTGAAAAGTCGGCTCCCACCTAAGGTGATAGGAATCTGTTAGGTGGATTCAGATTACATTAAAATATCCATATTAATTTAATCATATTTGCTTTCCTTCATTCACATGTTCTTCGTACTTACCATATTGTAATAGAATTCACAGGGAATCCACAATTTAGCAAATAAAACAATAAAATAGTAGAAAAAGTATGATAGTCAATAATGAGTATCTGGGAGAAGTGAAATAAATATTGTATGTTTAATTAAAAGTGTCAAAACAAAGGCAAAGTGGGATGGCTTAGACACTTTTATAGTTATAGATAGACCCACTTTAATCTAATAATGGGAATCCTAGGTACAACATATATCAATGGCATTATGAATGTTACATATGTCTATGGATCTAGAGGGAAGCTGTTTCTAATACTGAAATCTACCCGCATTTCTGGAGCAACTCCATTTTAAACATTGAATTATCTAAAAGTGTTCTAGTGGCCAAATAAAGAATAAAATAAAGATCTTGGCCAGTTGTAAGATTGAAAGCATTTTAGATTTTTAGAATTTTAGAAATTCTGGAGGAAAAGGTTCCAATTATTATTTAAATGCCAGTTTTTATGTGGTTTTGTATATTTAAGTTATGTGCTTAACGATTTGTAATATTTATTTGCTGCTGCTTAAGAACAGAACAAGTTTGGGCAAAGATAATCTCAAAATAGCTCTGCTGAATCAGACCAAAGATCAGGCTTATGATAATGACCAAAGAAATATTTATGAAGCAGTGGTGGGTTCCTACCAGTTCGGACTAATTCGGCTGAACCAGTAGTGGTTTGGCTGCGACCCAGGCCTGCCACACCCCCAAACTGGTTCCCTGCCATAGGCACCGCCATCTTGTTTTTCCATTCTGCGAATGCGCAGAACAGTTTTAAGTGCACTGTGCAAGTGTGTGCAGCGCACACACAAGCGAACCGGCAATAATGTCCGCCAGAACCCACCCCTGCTGTGAAGCCTACACAGAGGAAACCTTTTGTTTTTCAGGATTATTCTATCACAAGGTAGAATATTGCTTTGGTAATACCGTGTTTCCCCCAAAATAAGAAAGGGTCTTGTTTTCTTTTGACCCACAAAATATGGCTTGGGCCTTATTATCGGGGGGGAGGGTAATTGTTTTGGGGTTGCCAGGCGACTGCTCTCTTCCGAGTGGGCTCCCAAAGAGCCTGGCATAGCCTCAGGGGCAAACAGCTGTATTGCGCTGTCACAGCAGCGCAACACAGCAGCCATGAGGTGACCACACACATGAACAGCCGCCCAGCGACCCCCCTCTCTAGCCGGGCAGAGCGCCATTCACTGACCTAGCTGTATCCTGAAGGCACCAAGCCATGTGGCACTCTGCCTGTCCACCAGCTCCCGTGGCTTGGCACATTCGATATACTCCTAGGTCAGTGCGTGGTGCTCTGCCCGGCTGGAGAGGGGGATTGTGCAAATGCCTGTCCGCCCCCAGCTCGCGTGCCTCCCAGCCTCGCCATGCCCTGCCCAGTTTTCCTGCAGAGCCAGGGCTGCACAAGTCTTCCGGCAGCAGCCACTCTGGGAATGCACTCTATGGTTGTGGGCTGGCTGCTGGAAGACACTGGTGGGGCAGAGCAGCATGCACTGACCTAGGGGGTATCCAGAATGTGCCAAGATACGGGAGCTGGGGGACGGGCAGAGTGCCACGCATCTTGGCGCCTTTGGGATACTGCTAGGTTAGTGAATGGCGCTCAGCCCAGCTGGAGAGGGGGGTTGCCGGGTGGCTGCTCATGAGCGTGATCACCTCAACCGTTCTCCCGGGACTGTGTCTGGCTCTTCGGGAGCCCGTTCGCAAGAGAGCAGCCGCCCGACAATCCCTCTCTCCAGCTGGGCACAGTGCCACTCACCAACCTAGTGGTATCCCAAAGGCACCAAGTAACGTGAGCACCTTTGTCCTCCCTGGCTTGGTGCCTTCAGGATACCTCTAGGTTGGTGAGTGGTGCTCTGCCTGGCCGGAGGGGGGGGGTTGTCCAGGGGGCTTATTTTCAGGGGAGGGCATATATTTTTGTCCACCTGAAAAATATGGCATGGCCTTATTTTCAAGACATGTTGTATTTTCAGGGGAAATGGTAGTAGGCACTAATAACTTTGTCACCTAGAAATACACCATGTCCCCTCTTAAAACCTTCAAGTATCTAAAGCTGTCATGGCTTCAGAAATTTATCTATAACTCATCTACTCATGACACAATTTATTATTTTATTTTTGCTTTCAAGTCAGTCTTGACTCCTGGCAACTGCCTGGACATGTCCCTGTAGTTTTCTTGGCAAAATTTCGAAAGTAGTTTGTCACTGTTTCCTAGTGCAGAGGGTGAGTCTGTGGTCCAAAATCAACCAGCTGACTTCATGCAAAAGTTGGAACTAGAACTAGCAGTCTCCCAGTTTCTTATCTGATACCTTAACCACTAAACCAAATGGTTTTTCTGATTACTTTTATACATTCTCTCACAGAACCTATTTTGTTTGAATTTGGTGCCCTATTGTTGTGTGAAAACTTTTTGCTTAGTTCTTTCCCATTTTTAAAAATTATGGGGAACCCCAAAAACAGCTTTTATCTGTCTAGATTATATTTATCAATATTTATTGTATTAAGAATTACAATTGAAACATTCATAGTACCCAACAGGTGAACGGTCACTAGAGCAGCTGAGCTGTATTTTCCATAATCTGACAGAGGTTTGCACAAATGTACACGTCAGGGCAAGTCTCTTAAGCTGGTCCTTCGCCATACATAGAATTTTACACATAAATGCAGTGTGGTACATTATGCTTCCAGTCTATTTTTACAAATAACTCAAGGCAGCAAACTTATTCAACACTTTCCTCCTATTTTCCCCAAAACCAACCTGTGAGATGAGCTGATCTGAGAGAGACTGGCCTGAAGTCACTCAGCTGGCTTTCATGGCTAAGGCAGTAGAACTCACGGTCTCCACAATATTAATGTATCTACTAGGCCTTTCAAGTTGTGGAAAAAAACACGGAGTAAACGTGCATTGGATTTTATGTTTGTATACGGACCCAAAAATAATCAAAGCCAAACCAAGAGAAACACGCTGATAAGAGTGCTTGTTTTACTAATAAACCTTGTGCATTTTTTTTAAATTAAACCCGCGGAATGCAGCGCAATGCAGGAAGTCTGCAGCAGCAAATGATCCCCTCCTTCCATGGTATTGTAGGAAGTTATCACCCAGCCCTCTCCCAGAAAAATGAAATATCCTAGGAAATATTGAAAGGGCAGAATATTTCTCTGGATGTGAAAAGAAAGAAACATGTTTTAAAAGACAGAATAGCTGCCTGTAACTTCCTGCCCATCCCCACTTTTTCAATGGGCCATTAAGAAGGCCAAGCTAGTCCACTTTACATAATAAAGGCTTCTCCACTTCAGCTCCAGGGGGGATGGGATTAAAGCATGATAATATTGGCCCCAACTCACCACATGGCATCTGAGAACTCAACCAAACCTGGATTCAAAACGAAGCCTAGCAAGTTGCCCCTGCATGGCCCCATGGGAGTCTGACAACCAATCAGAATACATTTCTTACACAGGAACAGGAAACAGAGAGGTGGGACTGAACAGGTTATAAAAAGCCTAGCAAGCCCCTCCCTCAGTCCTTCTCTTCTTCTCCACCAACACTTAAGCATGTGATCACCTTTTCTGTTCAGGAGCTCAAGCCACGTGGTCCTGTCCACCAATAAACCATCTTTCCAAGCAGCCTCCATGTCTCCAGTGTCTTTTTCACCACTTGGAGCTGAACCCAGAAGGACATTTCTTTCATCAGTTTGAAACAGGGGTTTCCAACCTTGTCAACTTTAATCCTGGCGGACTTCAACTCCCAGAATCCCCCAGCCACCTGGCTGGGGAATTCTGGGAGTTGAAGTCCGCCAGGATTAAAGTTGACAAGGTTGGAGACCCCTGGTTTGAAACATGAACGATAGCGCGGGGCAGGCACTGAGGGGGGAAAACGCGGCCCCTTCCGTAGAAAGCGGCTCGCTCGGGCCGGCTGGGGGAAGTCGGGAGACGGCGCGAGCTTCAGCAGGCCTAGCTGGCGGCGCCGCGTAGGCCTCTCTCGCGCAACCGCTGACAGGAAGCGGCTTCGAGCTCCTTGGTTCGAAATGGCGATGCGTGGCACGACATTGGGCCTCCGCTCTTAGGCGGAAGCGGTTTTTCCTTCGCTAACAGAGAAAGAGGCGCGTGAGGAAACGGGCGAGCGCGGGTGGACGGGGGAGGGGGGGACGAGCGCAAGGGAAGGAGCCGCGGAGCGGTTTGGGAGTTGAGCTGGAAGAGGGATTTCTCCTCTGGCTTCCCCGGACGAGGCGCGTTCAGCTTTGAGGGATCGTTGGGGGAAAAAGCGGAGGGGGGACGGGGTGGCGGCTTCGCTCCGTTCCCGGCCCTTCTAACCTTGCTGACTCAGCGCTTCTCTCTCTAGTCATGCTCGGACATGCCCGGCCGTTCTGTTTGGAGGAGCGAAGTCCAGGCATGCCCGTAAAACGAGGTCGCGGGGTTACTATTTATGCTCGGCTCTTGCGAGGCGCTTGAGACCGCGTAGCTGCAGGGCTCCTTACGGTAAGGTCACCGTGGTACTTTGGGTTTTGCTGCCATGTCGTCTACTCAGGGGTCTCCAACCTTGGCAACTTTAAGACCCGTGGACTTCAACTCCCAGAGTTCCTCAGTCAGCTTTGCTGGCTGAGGAACTCTGGGAGTTGAAGTCCACAAGTCTTGAAGTTGCCAAGGTTGGAGACCCCTGAATTGCACCGCCTCATCTTATTTGATTTTCTTTCCTTTTTTTCCCTTTCCTCCCTATCAGGCAAGTGTGCAATACTAAAATGGCTTCTGCGACCGACCAGCCCGCCGCTGGCTCAGCTGTCATTGGCTGCTCGGATCAAGAAGGCCTGGTAAGCGCGTGAGGCGAGGCCGAGGCCTTTCAAGAGACGGTTGCATTTTTCCCGAGGACCCTGTTGAGCCCCTGCCGACAGGACAATAGAAAGGAGAGGGCGGTTTGTTAGTGTTGTTTATTTTGTATGTACGCGCCCCATGTTAGATGAGGGTTCTTTAAAAGTAATGGCAGGGGTGTTAAAAGGTTAGGTGGGTCACACGTTTTAAAGTTTTAAACCCTGATTTAGGAACTGCAATGAGGGATTCTGTCAGCATCCTGAGATCAGCAAATGACAGGCTGATTTAACCAATGAGGGTTAATTAGTAAACCTACTAATAGGTTTTTTTTAAATCGGAAAACTTTGATCCACTTCATCGTTCAAAAAATCCTTTGCAGTGTCTCGGTTTACAAATTCAGAAAAAAAGCTACTGTTAATTTGCTTGGGAAAAATCCATTGGATTTTTAAAAAACATGCTTTTGTGTAAATTATTCCCGAGATGATTATTTACGTGATGCCAAAGACCCAGTGAAAAAGCTATAAAGTGTGCTGGGAAGTTCAGGCTAATGAGATTTCTTGGCATAAATTTCACAGGTGCAAGGTATAATCTGTCACTTGAAAGGTATAAAAAAGTTGCTACATGGAATTGCAGTAATTAAGTATTACCCTGTATTTGAGATAGAAAGACATTTTTGAACCAAAGTGAATATCACTTAAAAATATGTCCTCATTTGGATACAGGGGATGTTTTCAACTTCCTAGTTCAGGGCTGAAGACTGGCTGGTTAAATTCTTAAGGGAAATCTAAAACTTAGGTCACCTTTATCATTTAAAAAAATGTGTAATATGTACTTATGAAGCTATTCTGTTTGATAGCTGTATTCAAAGAATTTACAAATACTGGCAACATAGTATCTAAAAAGCCCCAACATTCCTTTAGACATCAAAATAAGATTCAGTTGGTTATCAACGCCCATGTGTGGCTGTTTTTCATTTCATATGTTTAAAGCTGTTCTGTTATTTATTTAGTTTGGGTTATGTTATTGTATCTCATGTGAATATATAAAATATGTTAAGAGCCAGTTTCAGCCCATCTCATAATAAGTAAGCAGAATATAAGATTTTAAATAAAATAGCATTCTCTGTTGTTTGGACATGATAGAAACAAGTTTTAGGAAATTGTGCTTTTTCCCCTTTCTGCTTTTAAATACAAGCCTTTTGGAGGTTGACCTCAGAAAGATTTGCTACTGTTGAGCATATTAAAAACTTTAGAGCTAGGTTAGTTTTTGAAACATTTCCCATATTTTGAACAAGACACAACAAACTGCATCTTTGTTTATATTTTCAGATTAAACCCAAACCACTGCTTATGAAACTTCTACAGTTTGCTGGTGCAGAAAAGGATACTTTTACCATGAAGGAGGTAAATAGATTTATTGCAATCAACATATGAAGTGAAAATGATTTAGGTATTTATTTTTCATATATTGAACAACATGTTGCGTTAACCTTGGCTGAAGAGTGAAGAATACTACAGAGCTGAGAAGCTGAGGTTGTTACTTTATCTTAGCTTTATATATGAAAGCAAACACAAGACCCATATTCTATTTTCCAAAGTTACCCATTTTCAAAGAATTATTTTCAACATTGTGAATATTTCTAATTTGATTAGAAATCATTAATTTCTAATTTTAAAAATAACCTTATTAGATTTTAAGATAAATGGAAACTAACAAAAATAATATTTAAGGTCAAAAATAAAAAAGAGGAGAAAAAAGAATGAAAAAGAAAGCAAAACCAAAAATGTATGTGGAAATTAAAATATCCTTTTTATTATTTTAGATCCTTTTTATTTCTTTCGATTTTCCTTTTTCATTCTTTATTCTTTATAAATACAAATAAGTTACCTCCACCTTTCCTTTACAACAGGTATACATATTGATTTACATTAAACACTAAGTTTACAACATTAACTGCCATTTTTCTTTTATCTACTTTTATTTCTAAATTAATATTTTTCTTAATATTTTTTCTGGTTCTTGCAAAATATCAAAAGGGGCTTCAAATCAGCATTAAAATCAATGCATTTTCTCTCACTATCTTAGCCAGCTCCATTTGGTGAAATTATAAAAAAACTTAACTGCAGTCAAGTGATTGTGGGACACTGCAAACAGTCATAAATGTCAACTGCTCAGTGCAATCTTATTTCAGGTCTGTCATAACTCTGAGCAACCATTAAATGACCAGTCATAAGTCAAGAACTACATGCATATCACTACTACTATACCTTTTAAAGAATTATCCATCTGATACAAAATTTCATCTGTCTTTTCAAGCCAATTTTAGTCCTGAATTAATCAAACATTGATTTTAATAAACTTAAAAGGATTGCTTTATCTTCATTACCATTATCTTTTCTACTCTAACAGTTGTTCTGAAAAGCCTCTGTTCTCCCTTTGCTTGTTGTCATTCCAAAGCAAAAGGCAGAAAAGAAAACAGATACAGGTAGTCCTCGACTTACGACCACAATTGAGCCCAAAGTTTCTGTTGCTAAGTGAAAAATTTGTTAAGTGAATTTTGCTACATTTTATTACCTTAAGTGGATCACTGCAGTTAAGTTAGTAACACGGCTGTTAAGTGACCTGGCTTCCCCATTGACTTTGCTTAGAAGAAGGTTGCAAAAGATGTAACATGATCCTGGGACACTGCAACAGTGATAAATATGAGTCAGTTGTCAAGTGTCTGAATTTTGATCACATGACCAGGTGGATGCTGCATATGTAACTGTAAAAACCAGTCATAAGTCGCTTTTTTCAGCACTGTTGTAACTTTGAAGAATCACTGAATAAATTGTTTTAAGTCAAGGATTATCTACTTCACTCCCTCCAGTGTCTTTAAAGCTGTAGTTATATGTCTCAGCCAAATACACAATCTTCTCAAATTACTGTGGCCTTTTGTTTTATAAATCCAGTCAACAAGATATTAAGACAAAACAAAAAGCATTCCCATGGAAGAACTAAGTCAAATTAATGCAGTTGAGATTTTTACAATGCAAATTAATGAAAAACTATTTTTTTTAAAAGTAATCTTCCCCATCTATTAATACCTTTCTTATATGACACCTATTATCTGGCTTATTGTAAAATATCAGTATATTTTTAAGTTTCTAAAACTTCTAGGTTTATAGTCACAGAAAGAAGTACTTATCTGTTGCAAAAGAAAATCTCTCTTAAATTGAAGAATAATAATTTTCTAAATATAATTAAGAAATGTGGATTAGCAGATCCAAATGTCCATAGGCTACATCCGTGATGGCGAACCTATGGCATGCATGCCACATTTGCAGGGCACGCAAGGCGTTGCCTTGTCAGCTGGCCAGCTGACTTCAGCCTTCTTTTGAGGCCATTTTTCACCGTACTGAGGCTTTCTTGAGGCCTCCAGAGTGTGAAAAGCCGGCCCTATGGGCAAACCAGAAGTTTGGGAATGTACTTCCGGTTTGCTCATAGGGGCGGTTTTAGCCCTCCGGAGACTTCAGTGAAGCCTCCGTAAGGCTCCATAGGGCTAAAACCGGCCCTACGAGCAAACCGGAAGTCCGTTCCTGAACTTCCAATTTGCCCATAGGGCTGGTTTTTCGCACTCCGGAGGCTTCAGGGAAGCTCCTGAAGCCTCCGGAGGGTGGGGGAGGCTGTTTTCGCCCTCCCCAGGCTCCTATAAAGCCTCTGGAGCCTGGGGAAGGCAAAAAAAAGCACACAAAAAATGGGGGGGGAGCAGTGGACGTGTACGCATGCACGCTGGGATAGTGCACATAGCATTATGGGTGTGACATGCCCATGCACGACCCCCTTGCACTCCCCCCACCTTTGGCATGCAAGCCAAAAAAGTTTACCATCACTGGGCTACATCATTCTTAACTTGTGAAACAACCACAAAAAACTTCCATCTTTGTCTTTAACTGATAGTGAATGGCCATCTGAAGATCAAGTAGGTTTATTTCATACTTCCTCCTTCATTCAGAGGAAGTTCAGCAACCTACACTGGATGTTGGGTTCCAATCAAACTTAAACTAAAGCACCATTATTCCTCACTGGAATATTTCTAATTTCAGAATGGCACCATAGCATTATAACTGAGACATTGAGAACTAGCTTTCGATTTAATAAATGTAATTGTTCTGTGAGCAAACTGTACTAAATGCAGTACAGATTCTACTTTCTAAATCTTGTATTATAAAGCTGTTTAATGTTGTTTGTTGTAGATTTTGTTCTATATTGGCCAATATATTATGTCTAAACGTCTATATGATGAAAAGCAACAGCATATTGTACACTGTGCAAATGACCTTCTGGGGGATCTGTTTGGAGTACAGAGTTTCTCTATAAAAGAACACAGGTAAAAAAATACCCAAACTTGTAGATTGATCTTAAATGCTGTGCTATAGTTTTATTGGCATGACTTTATGTGCTACAAACATATCAATTCAGATTGCCTGCATGCTTATAGTGAACTTATTTTTAATGTAGAAATCTAATGCAACCTTTTATAGTTCTGTGTTGTATTTTCTTAGTACCTGTAATAAATAAACTGTAAAATAAAATACTGTCTACAAGAATCATCCACATTTTGGCAATATTTATTTACTGCATTTATATACTTCTGTGAGAGCTCACAAACTGTTTGCAAAGGAACCGGTGCTGATTATTGGGGGTTGTAGATAAGAGTTTTTTAAACGTACTATAGCCAGTGTGATATAGTGTTTCAGGTGTTGGGCTGGCACTGAGGATACAGCTTCTAGTCATCTTTTAGCCTTGGAAACTCTGGATGACTTTGGGTCAAGACTGAAGATAGGCTGGAATCTGGATCCTAAGTGCTAACCCAGCAGCTTAATATTATATCACATGGCTGGATCTGAATGTAGTCTTAATATGGCCATTTAGAATTTTTTTTGGGGGGGAGGTAAAATATGCTATTTCAACAATTCTAGCTTTAGAATTAGAAGTGGATAGATGATTAATAAGTGTCAAATAGGCTGTTAGTTGGTATAAGTAAATGGTATCAAGATAAATGCAGATTTAATTCCAATCCTGCCTAATTGTAGTCATATTTTAGGCACTGTCAGTTGTACAAGGTTGGAATAACCACTTTCTTTCAGTCTAGGAACAGGGCAAGGGCAAACCACTTCCAAAAATGTTGCCAAGAAAACTGCAAGGACTTGTCCAAGCAATTGTCAGAATGCAGAGAAATAAAAAAAGAGGCTGGGAGGAGGAGGAGAATCATATACTGAAAGATCTGTACTGATTGTTGAATGGCTTAAAGCCCTCTTTCACTCTGCTTTTAGCAGCCATTTTCAATTTGCTGTTTCTTTCCCAGAAACTTCTGAATACATACAAGCTTTTTAAAAATCATTTTTTGTTCACTGTTCTTTATATCTAAAGCTCAGATCTTATTTTATCTTTAAAAAGGCAGTTATATTTGATGATTTCCAAAAACCTGGTAACAGCCACCCAGCAAGGTAAGTTAATTTTTTTTCTAATAAGCTTGCACTACAATTGATGGACAGAGAGCAAATAAGAAACCCATTGAACTGTTGCGTGGTTAAAATTTTGAAAACAGAATAGATCCTGAAATGCAGTTATATAAATATTTGTTTAATCCTTTCTAACTATTGGTCAACATTTATTACTGAATTTTAAGGAATTAAAATTTATACAATTATAAAGTAATAACTAGATTATTTTTAAATGTGTGTCTGAATTGCCAGCTTTCCTCTTTTGTGACTTTCAGTATGTATTTTTTTTAAAGACTTTAATGGCATAGCTGTGAATCAGTCCAGATGCCAGCTAGAAAATGGAAACATTCTAAAGGTGATCACTGATTTATATTACATTTATTTATTTATTTATTTATTTATTCATTCATTCATTCATTAAATTTATTTGCTACCCATCTCACCACAAGGCAACTCTGGGCAGCTTACAAAGTTAAAACCAACAAAATAGTACAAATACACATATAACAATAACATTATAAGTTATGGTAAAAATATAGGGAGGGAGGTAACAAGTTGTGCGGATGGTGATGTGGGATCAGTTATTAATCTACCAACCATCTCCAGCGTAGCATTCCCCCATTGGGGCCCCAAGCCAACTGGCAGAAACAGGTTTTCGGGTCCTTATGGAAGGTCAGGAGAGAGTGGTGTGGTGGCTTAGAGGTGAAGACATGCTTGCCTTCCACTCAGAAGGTTCAAAGTTCAATCCTGGGTAGCAGCAGAGGTTTCTCTATCAGGGTACGAAGAGAAAATATCTGCTGCGGACTCCATGTAGGTGTCAGGAAGGGCATCCAATCAGTAAACACCATTTAGCTACCCTGACTCCACTCCAAATAAAGGAATTAAATGATATAAAAAGGAAAAAAAGGAATCTCTCCCCAGGAGGTAAGATGTTTCAAAGAGTAGGAGCCACATGAGAGAAGGCTCTTGACCTCACCAACCGAAATTCCTTGACTGACCGGATTGCAGTATACCTCCCCTGATGGGGCAGCATGTCCCCTTGTATTGAGATAATTCTTCAGGAATATATATGGTATTTGCCCCTTTATTCTTTCACATGTAATTCTGAAATTGTTATTTAATATATTATTAAACAGGACACAATACAAGAAGCCACTGAAGCCACCACTTCCCGAAGAACAAGATCCAGTGAAACAGGTATATAAATCTGTTGTGTTATGTTTCAGTCCTTAGAATCATTTGGATTTTCAAAGGTAATCATTGACTACTAATGTGATTGTATACATTGTGTGGAAATAGAGTTGTTTATTGTTGGCTAACCTCTGATTGAGATCTGACTTCTCATACTCTTTAATACATTGACTGTTGGCCTCAAATTTAACAATGGAATTTAACTTGTCTGTCTAATACAGTGTGTTGTGGAGATATAGCTAAGTGAGATATAGCAGCTTTGTTTATTCTTTGTATCCTGAATATTATTTATCCTATAGATAAATTTACTTCACACTGTTCCAACTGGTTTAGTGAAAAGCAATTGTACTAGAAACATTTTAAATATAGTTACAATTACTACTGTCAAGTAGAAGCTTTTTTTAATCTTTATAAAATAATGTCTGCTTTTAAAAATATTTAGCAGTGTTTCTTTTAAAGATAGCAATCCAATAAACAATTTCTCGTAATTTGAAATTACATTGAAAACATGTAACTTTTTTTGGGGGGGGGCATGTCAATAGATGTCTTAGTGAGCCATTAGTATTTTATGCAATGTTTTAGGTAGTACTGGTGATTTTCTTTCAGAATATGGAAAGAAGATTTAGTCCTCACATAAGAATAAGACATAGCAATCACCTATACTTTCTGAAGTTTAGAAATTGCATAGCAATTTCATCATTCAGTTCTTTTCTAACACAAAATCAGAGATTTGGTAATTTGCTTAAGAGAGTTTTTTTTCCAATAGAAGAAAGTGCTTCAGAAGATGTGAATTATGAAAGACAAAGAAAAAGGCAGAAATCTGACAGTATTTCTCTTACATTTGATGAAAGTCTTAAATGGTGTGTAGTACATTGTGAGCGAAGCAACAGCAGCAGTTCAATCAATTCCTCACCAAGTCCAGTAAGTAGATACTAGTTTGAATTTTTAAACAAGAAACTTAACTATTAAAGCTGTAACACTAGAAGTAAATGATAATAGCATGAGAAAATGATATGATGTATTTTAACCTGACATATCAAAAAAGAAGAAAACTAGTCAAGGCTTCTCAGTAAACCTGCTAATTTGTTATCTGTAGTTTCCCCATCAGAAATAGGAAAGTATTGAATTCATGTCCGTATTCTAAGACAGAAAATGGCTGAGAAAATTTTTCATGAAGTGAAAGGCTGAAAGGCCTCTTTGGAAGTACTAGAAACAAATAGGTCTCATGTATATCACTGTATACAAGAGGAAAAAAATTCCCCTTTAATATTTTGTATGTTTTACTCCAATTCTGTTGCATTGAAATATACCCACCAAAAAGATAACAGAATTGGAAGGAAACTTGGAGGTCTTCTAGTTAACGCTCCGCTCCAGCAGAAAACTCTATGCCATTTCAGACAAATACTTGTACAATCTTTTCTTTAAAACCTCCAACGGTAAGAGTATGACTGTCAGGAAACTTCTCCTTAGTTCTAGGCTGGTTCTCTCGATTTAGTTTCCATCCATTGCTTCTTCTGCTTTCAGGTGGTTTGGAGAATAGGTTGACCCCCCTTTTCTTTCTGGCAGCCCCTTGGATATTGATATCATGTCATCCCTAATCCTTCTTTTCATTAAACTAGACATACCCAATTCCTAAAACCATTCTTCATATGTTTTAGCCTCCAATCCCCTAAACATCTTTATTGCTCTTCTCTGCATTCTTTCTAGAGTTTCAACATCTTTTTTATATTGTGGTAACCCAAACTGGATGAAATAGTCCAAGTGTGGTCTTACCAAAGCATTATAAAGTGGTAGTAACTCTTCATGTGAACCTGATTCTATCCCTCTGTTAATGCAGCCTAGGACTGTGTTGGCTTTTTGGCAGCTACAGCACACTGCTGGCTTATATTTAAGTGACTGTCCACTTGGACTCCAATATCCTTATAACAGTTACTATTATTGAGATAGTCATTCTGATGTATATTTATTATGACTGTTAGCTTTCATAGTTTGAACCCTCTTTTTGTTGACTAATTTACATAATTTGTAAGATGGAATTAGTACTGTAAAATGTGTTGTTATTAGTCTGAGTTGCATATTTCAAGATGCTGTATTTTGTCTACCTCCACCCACTATGTTTTCAAACTTAAAACTTATCCTTGTCCTTCCTGCCTAAGGTGATGTTTCTTAGGGGCTTCAGCAACTTTAACTGCAATGTATTCTTAGCTAGTAAATTATTACATCTAGAGCCTTTCTGTAACTGCAGTCACAGTACATATTTTTCAAAACCTGTTTATTCTGCTTAAATAAGCTAAGGGTTTGTTAAATTAGATATTGTAAAATAGAGGAAGCTTTTATTAAAATATGATTTTGAATTCGCAGAATGGGTAATAGTATTTCAGTGTTGACTGGCATTTTCCGCAACATTTGATTTGACAAAGCATAATGCAATAGTGAATCATTAATATTCAGTGATATCAGAACTTGCCTCTACAGACTGGAAACTAGCACAGTACAATATAATACTGGCTAAACAATTTTTTTAGACTTTTGTGCAACACACCACCTGCTAAAATGCTAAATGTTCCACACAGAACCATAGTAAGGCAATTCCTAAAACTGTATGACAACTGATGCCTTATGATCATTGTTGCTGAAACATAATTTGTCTCTTCTGTTCAGTTCATACCCATGCCATTTCAATAATGTTCCTTCTTTCAAAAGATTAATGTTTACTTTTTAATTATGGAAGTAGTATTGTTTTTAAAGAAAGAAAACACTTTTTCCCATAGCAATGCCCCTCTACTTCAGGGAATATGCAATTTTCATTGTAGGAGCTTGGACCATAATTGGGATCTGAACCAATTGGGATTGCTAAACTGATGTGGTCATTAAGTGAGTCATGCCCAATTTTACAATCCTTTTTGTCATGATTGTTGAGCAAATCATATGGTTGTTAAATGAATCTGGCCTCCCCCATTGACTTTGCTTGTTGAAAGGCCCCTGGGCAGTTTGCAAATGGTGATCATGTAACCCAGAGACACTGGAACCATTGTAAATACATGCTGGTTGTCAAGCATCTGGCTTTTGATCATGTGACTATGGGGATATTACAGCATTCATAAGTGCAGAGACTAGTCATATGTCACTTTTTTCAATGCTGTCCTAACTTCGAAAGGTCAAATGAATGGTTGTAAATCAAGGGGTTCCTGTACTTTGATAAACAAATAAATAAAATTAACTACTTCCTAGAAGTTTGTATCCTATTAGCACAGTTTTGTTTCCATTATTTCAGATGCTCTTTTCATCCTATATATGCATTATAATTTTAGGGACCTCATCTCTTAAATTTCATTACTATTCTAATCAGAAACATTCTTTCTAGGATCGTGCCAGTTTAAGTGAAAATTCAGACTGGTTAGATGAAGATTCGATTTCAGATCAATTCAGTGTAGAGTTTGAAGTTGAATCTATCTACTCAGAAGACTATAGTCCTAATGAAGAAGGGTTTGAATTAACAGATGAGGATGATGAAGTATGTATATTTGAACCAAAATCAGATGGAATGTTGTTTGAGAAATGTAACTTCATATAGGAATGTTTAAAAGTGAACATAACCAAGCGAACTAGCAATCTCTCAAAATCTGGAGGTACATTTCTGTGAAGTTTCAGAAGTTCTGCTTACCTTTGCTACTCACTATTATCAGATCTTCATGTAAGTCCTTCTGCTATATATAAAAGGAGTCTGAATGAAGAAATAAAGTTTGATGCTGGGAGAAAATGCTTCCTCCCTGAATGGCATATTCTTTATTCTATTTTGAAAATCAATAAAGAGGAATAATTGTAGCTTGGAGTTGAAATTAGGGGTCCTTGGTGGTTTCTTACCTTGCTTGTTTTCTTGCAGACGATTCATTACCCAAACTAGGGCAAAGCTCTGAGCACTGATGTTACCTAGTTTGGGTAATGAAACATCTGCAAGAAAACAAGCTCAGAGACCATCAAAGACCCCTCATTTTGAAAATGAAATCCAGGTTTTAAACATAGGACTTTTCAGTGCAAAATTCTACATCATTTGTCTTCGAATGTGTCTGATTAAGTTGTGTATTGACAAGTTCTCAGTTCTTTGAAGATTAGTATAAAAAATTTGGAAATTCAAAAATAGCTAATAATGTCAAAAACAATGTACTGAGGCTGTGCAATGCTTATAAACCTTTCTCTCTTAATCCATGTTTGCTTCCATCCCCCAAAGCTTTTAGACAAAGGCTGGGTTTACTTATGATGCAGTTATGATATGAGTTATTTGATATGGTTTAGCACATTATATGCAGCCAAATATTGTTTTGAATAGCCTAATTAATGTTTTAATTTTCTGAACTGGACCTCTAGCTTTTTAAAATAAGTAATTGTGTAGTACAATTTATAGCTAATTTTGAAAGTATTCTGAAAGAGTAGGAAGCTGGTAGCTTTCCTTTTTATCACAATCTTGTTCTCAATAATTTCTAATAAGATTTTATTGATTTAAAGTATTCTAAAAGTAAATAGTCATTGACTTGGGATGGAGAAATTACTGTATTTTCTTCTCGAATGGTAAAATAATGGTGAAATTTATTTTCATTGATGAAAGAAAATTAAAACTTCACAAATTAACGTTAGAGTTATAATTTGTGTGAATTTTAATTAAAAACAATTTAATTTTTCATCAGGTATATCAGTTAACTATATATCAGACTGAAGACAGTGATATAGATTCATTTGATGAAGACCCTGAAATTTCACTAGCAGTAAGTAAAACCTTGATTTGAGACAAATTGCAGTTTTGAATTTTCAACATATTCCTTAATTTATTCCAGGAGCTGATCCATCTGTCTGTAAACACACACACACACAGCGAGAGTGAGTTTACCCAAAAATAAGACCCACCCCGAAAACAAGCCCCAGCCTCATTTTTTCGGGTGGGTCTAATATAAGCCCTACTCCAAAAATAACCCTGGGAGAATGAGTGTGGCCAGCACGAGAGACCGCAAGTGTACAGCTGTCGATGGTATCTGGATGCAGCCGCCAGTCCCTTGGCGCAGTGCAAATATCGTTAATTCTGAGCTTAGAGGGGGAGGGGGAGAAGACAGGTGATCCAGACATGCTGCGGGGCTGCCTGACTCACGGGAGGTTGCCTATTGGGTGCTTGGGATATATTGATTGAATGTATAGCATGTGTTGTACTTCAAATTGCACTCTTCTTCCTTGGGAAGCGCTCCCCACCACCACTATTGGGCAATAACACTTTAGGAAAGAATATATATTGTTCCCTTTTCACAAACTTACACGTGGAATGATAATAATTTCCCTAATAATAGGATCAATGTGATTGCATTGATGCAACAAAATGTGAATTGTGTATATCACCAAATCATTCTGCAGGAAATCAAGTATCTCGGACAGCAGAGTGCATTACAATAAATATGGCACCGTCTGAAATCCTGTCAGGATCATCTCCTGAAATAATCTTGGCAAAAACGTATCAATTTTAAATCATTTTTCTTTAAGCACAACTGTTCTGTGGCTAAAGCCAAAGTGCTGTGAATAGCTGTACCCTAAAGTATATTGAGCAGTCCAGATCCTGGCCAGTTAAAATACTTCTACAATGAAATTTTGTTCCAGTCATGGACAATTTTGCCTTTCAGAATATATTCACCTCATATCTTACCAGAGGCCAAAGCATCTGACTTAGGACTTCCAGTCAATTGCTATTTATATACAAAGCTTCAATCTTTCATGAATGTAGAAGAAGTATAGGCTTTACATATTTATATATGTGAAAGCATCCAATGTAATTAGCTCTTCAACATCTTTCTAGATTACCATGCATCTATGGCAAGTGCCATTGTTTTGACTTTACATGTTTATTTTCTACAAATAAGGTTTGCAATAATCAGAGAGGGTAGTTTTGGTTAAAAATATGACCCTTCTGAGATCTTCTTAGAGCCCATCATGTGTACAAATAACTTTATAGTTTATCTTTTATTTTGATAAAGCATTTGCTTTAACACAAATTATTTCTATTTAATTCACCAAAGGATTATTGGAAATGCTCAAAGTGCAATGAAATGAACCCACCTCTTCCATCCCATTGCCCAAGATGCTGGACTCTTCGGAAGGACTGGCTTCCTGATAAAAAGACTGACATAGCCAAGAACAAATTTCTAAATTCCTCACCGTTAGATCCTGAGGAGGGCTTTGATGTTCCTGACTGTAAGAAAGGGAAAATTAATGAGGATAAAGAAGAGGAAAGTGCAGAACAAAGTCCCGAATCTCAGGAAAGTGAGGCATATTCACAGCCATCTACATCTAGCAGTATGGTTTATAGTAGCCAAGAAGACTATAAAGAATCTGAGAAAGAAGACATTGAAGACAAAGAAGAAAAACTGGAACTGGGGCAGCCTGTCTCCAGTGTAGAGCCTTGTGTCATATGTCAGACAAGACCTAAAAATGGTTGCATAGTACATGGAAGGACAGGACACTTAATGTCATGTTTTGTATGTGCAAAAAAGCTGAAGAAAAGGAACAAACCTTGTCCAGTCTGCAGGCAGCCTATTGAGATGATATTGCTAACTTATTTTTGCTAGCTGCAGTACAAACAGCTGTTCCAACATGTAGAATAACAGGATGCAATTTTGAATGTTTACAGAAATATATTTATTTTCCAAAAGAGATAAACTTTTAAACATTGCACTGCAATTGACAGTATGATCATAACATTCTCCAGTTTAGTTTTGAAATTTGCCAAAACAGTAAGCACATGTATACTGTACATGATGAAGACTGATAATTCAGAGTTTATTCTTTATATTTAATATAAAGAAATCTTAATACACTTATAGGGATCACAGAAGTAAAGTATGTATTACCTTCTAAATCTGAAACTGATTTACTTACCTAAGCTGATCCAAATACTGTAGGCCAAACACTGCGGATACAATGGAAGGTCTTTAACAATGATTTTTAGTTGTTTTCCAGGTTTCTTATATCTAAGTGGTTATTGGCTAGTTATCTCAAAAAGAGCTTAAAGGTGATGTGAAAAAACTTGTCTGACAGATCCCTTAATTTTGATTAAAACAAGAGGCAGACAGTTGTTTTGTGCCTGGATAAGCTTACAAATCTGTTCCCAATGTGAAAGCTCTACCTTTGCCTCAGTGAACCCAATGAAGTTTTGGTGGTCTACTCGAGTTGCGTTCTTTAGGCCATGGTTACCATACTTGTATTTCTTTGGTGAAATTATAAAGGGTGACTTACATTTGTGCTGTGATGAAATATTATGGCAAGAATTCTGTTTAAAAGGTTCTTACAAGAACTAATTCTAAAAGTCACTGAAATAAGATGTAGCATTCCAAGTACTTACCCACTGTTGTAATACATTCACAGCAAGCAAATACTGTACAATGTGTGTGAGTTGCAACCTATAATTTACCAATAAACAGTCAATCTTTGCTTTTGTTGATTCGCCACATGTTATTTTCATATAGTAATTCAGTTCACAGTAGTAATAGGTTATCAGTTTCCAGTTTTTCTTTGGTAATAGGGAAAGGCAGCAATGTGTAATTTTTATTCTTTTCCTCCACATCTACAATCTAAAGATTGTAATGGTGATCAATTTACTTGAACTTTTTCTAAAATGAGATCTGACAAGAGCTTCCATAATACATTGTATTTCTTGGTGTGTGTTTGTGTGTGTGTGTACTTCCCCATTTGTATTAATTCTGGGGCAAAACTCTGTATCAGTACTGTTATTTTGTTTCTACCTGAAATGCAAAAATAGTTTGTCATTGAAATTTTTCCCTAATTTAGTTCTCTTGACTTCAGTATTCTAAAATGTGATTCCAAAGAGACGAGGAAAGGTAGAAGCAACAGATCATGCTTTTTTATACAGTACCATATCCAAGAGCATTTGTTATAGATGCTTAATAGGTACTAATAAAATAATCTCATTGGCTTAGGTTGGCTCAGAGTAGGTTCCATGTGTGTACAGATGCCCTACACAGTGGGAAAAAAGAATTTATTCAAGCAAATTTTTGCATTCATTTGTCCATTAAAGAGAAAAGACCAATCATGTAAAATTAAAACATCATGTTGGTCTCTTCTGACCTATCATTTTTATCCTTAAGATCCAGTTATGTTAGTATAGTAATTCTATTTTAAGTGAAAGGCAAAGGTGATGTTTCATTAAATTAATCATAAATTAATAATTATATCACTGTGACCCGAGTGCACATTTTCCTATTCTCAAAGGCTGAAACAGAATGCAGTTGTTAATTCAAAGACTTTATTATCCAGAATAACTCAATAAAAATTAAAATCTTCTATAGTCAAGAAATGTTAAAAAGCAAATCTAAAAATACAAATGTTATATGCCTATATATACAAAAATTAGAAAGTTAAACACTGTAACAGTAACCGTACTAACACTGTTTGAATAAAGTGGTTTCAATGGACATGGAACAGGCTTTTTTGAGGTAGATCCCAGGGAGAAAATAAAGTCATATTCATAGGCACTGAATTTTTCTGCACCATTTGGTAAAACTACTTCCTGTTGTAATGACATAAATCCAGGGAGGGTTGCCTGAAAAACAAAATTTAGTCTTGTCAGTATGCTTTACTATGTTTACTATTCTAATTTTCAGAGTAACTTGGAAGTTCCATTATCAATGTAAATGTTTGCTCCATGTGCAGAATGCTCATTTCGTATCCTAAAGCTTGAAACACAAGTTATTTCAAATCCCTTAGATTAATAGATTTTAAGGGCCTGGGACAGATTAAACAAAATACAAAAGAATTTTGGATAAGAGCTGGATAAGAGTATTGTACTTACATTGAGCGTGTAGACTCCAGGCAGGAGGAGAAGGTAATATTCACCATTTTTATTGGTTACGTAAGGACATATATGCCTCCTTCCCTGAACTTCCACGATCACATTTGCAATGGGTTTGTTCTTTTGATTCAGAACACGACCTTTTACACCTATAAGGAGGAAAAAAGAGAGGATGGCGTTTTTATTTTTTTCAGGCTATAATTGAGAATTTTCTTTGCTACAGATAATCACAATTCAGTGATGACTCTTTGCAGGCACAATTGTGACTGAAGGGCAAGTTGGAATTTCTTGGCTGTGGCTGCACAATAGGACAAGCCTAAATCATAGCAATAGCAATAGCAGTTAGACTTATATACTGCTTCATAGGGCTTTCAGCCCTCTCTAAGCAGTTTACAGGGTCAGCATATTGCCCCCACAGTCTGGGCCCTCATTTCACCCACCTCGGAAGGATGGAAGGCAGAGGCAACCTTGTGCCGGTGAGATTTGAACCGCCGAACTGCAGATAGCAGTCAGCTGAAGTGGCCTGCAGTACTGCACTCTAACCACTGCGCCACCTCGGCATCAATACGTAACACACACATAAATGCTCCAAAGTACCTCAAACAAAGTTAATGTGGATATTACTTCTCTGTGGTAGTGCTAATGTTATTGAGCTCCATGTCTCTGAAATCTGAACAGCTCCTTGTTAGGCTTTAGGAAAATTATTACAAACAGGATTGTTTCAAAGGGCCTTTGATTAATACACTAGATATTTCAATTTATACTGTTTGCTCTTATGTAAGTCATTTTATGATTTAATACATGGTTTTATTATAGGGAATTACATGTTTTATTGTTAGGTGATTTGAAATTGTACTATACGTGTTTTCATTATGATAATTGTAACCTACTAAGAGTCTCTGGGAAAAACATGAATAAATAAATAAATAATCTTTTCCTCAAAAGGACTACACAAGGTGATCGGAGTGATGCTATCTATGCTCTCTCATGATGCCTGGAGGCTGCAGAGATTTGGATGGGGGGCAACAGATTTCGACTTAATCTTGACAAGATCAAGTGGCTTTGGGTACATCAAGCCTCAAGACTTAGTGTTTGTCAACCTTAGTTCTGGATGTGGTTGCACATCCCTGATTAGATCCAGTTTGCAATCAATAGATTCTGCTTGATTCATGTGCCTAGAGCAATGTTGGAGGGCTAGCAACTCCGAATCCGACCGAACACTACTAAGAGCCTTTACTAGGACTTATTTAGTGGCGATACGGGCGGCAAAATGTGCGCATTTTTCCGCTCTTATTGCGTCCGCAGAATCTCGCCCAGCCGCCCTGTTTAGGATAACCCATTCCCTCCTGAAAGGGGGGGAAATGGGGGATGCCTTACAGGGACGAGCTGAGGAGTTTGCTCAGTTTCTGTCAGACAAAATCGTTCAGATTTGGACAGACCTGGAGTCCATTTGGACAGAACCAGCGGAGATGCCGAGGGAGGGTCTTGTTCAGACTTTCTGGAATGAGTTCCAGCTTGTCACTCCTGATGAAGTGGATAAGGCCATGGGAGCGATGAGTGCCTCCACCTGTTTACTGGATCTGTGCCCCTCCTGGCTTGTTTCGACCAGCAGGGAGGTAACACGAGGCTGGCTCCAGAGAATTACAAACGCCTCCTTGCGGGAGGGATCTTTTCCACAACCTCTGAAGGAGGCGGTGGTGAGACCCTCCTCAAGAAGCCTTCTCTGGACCCAGCTATTTTTAAAAACTATCGTCCAGTCTCCAACCTCCCTTTTTTAAGGAAGGTTGTTGAGAAGGTGGTGGCCCTCCAACTCCGACGGACCTTGGATGAAGCAGATTATCTAGACCCTTTTCAGTCTGGTTTCAGGCCTGGTTACTGCACCGAAACCGCTTTGGTCGCACTGACTGATGATCTCTGGCGGGCCAGGGATAGAGGGCATTCCTCTATCCTTGTGCTCCTTGACCTCTCAGCAGCCTTTGATACCATCGACCATGGTATCCTTCTGCGACGGCTGGAAGAGGTGGGAGTGGGAGGCACCGTTCTACGGTGGTTCTCTTACCTCTCCGACAGGTCGCAGTTGGTGTTGGTTGGAGGACAGAGGTTGACTCCTAGGCCCCTCAATTATGGGGTGCTGCAGGTGTCGGTCTTGTCCCCCCCTCCTATTTAATATCTACATGAAGCCACTGGGTGAGATCATTCGCCGGCACGAGATTAAATACCATCAGTACGCGGATGACACACAGTTGTATCTGTCCGCCCCGTGCCAACTCAGAGTAGCGGTGGAAGTGATGTGCCACTGCCTGGAAGCTGTTAGGGTCTGGATGGGAGTGAACAAACTCGCACTCAATCCTGACAAGACCGAATGGCTGTGGATGTTGCCCCCTAAGGACAGCCCAGCTAGTCCGTCCTTAAGCCTGGGAGGAGAAAATTTGCTCCCCTCAGAGAGGGTCTGCAACTTGGGGGTCCTCCTGGATCCGCAGCTGACTTTGGAACATCACCTGTCGGCTGTGACCAGGGGGGCCTTTGCCCAGGTTCGCCTGGTGCACCAGTTGCGGCTCTATTTGGACCGGAAGGCACTTCAAACAGTCACTCACGCCCTCATCACCTCAAGACTGGATTACTGTAATGCGCTCTACTTGGGGCTGCCCCTGAAAAGTGTTCGGAGACTACAATTAGTCCAGAATGCAGCCGCACGAGCAATACTGGGTGTACCAAGGTGCACCCACACTACACCTATCCTCCGCGAGCTGCACTGGCTTCCCATTGGTCTCCGAGCACGATTCAAGGTGCTGGTTATCACCTTTAAAGCCCTGCATGGCCTAGGACCCAGATATCTACAAGACCGTCTTCTGCCGCATACCTCCCTAAGACCGATAAGATCGCACAGGATGGGCCTTCTCCGGATGCCATCAGCTGGACAGTGCCGGCTGGCGACGCCTCAGAGTAGGGCCTTCTCTGTTGCCGCTCCGGGCCTATGAAATGAGCTACCCCCAGAGATCTGGACCCTACCCACTCTCATGGCCTTCTGTAAAGCTATCAAAACCTGGCTTTTCCGGAGGCCTGGGGCTGTTGACCTCTTGATTGAGGTCCAGCCCCGCTTAGACTGGGTGCATGTTGTGTTTCTTTTAATTTGTTGTGTCTTACTGTTTTAATCCTTTCTTAATATTTCTTATTTCTGTAAGCCGCCCGGAGTCCTCTGGGATTGGGCGGCCTATAAATTCAATAAATGGAAATGGAAATGCTTTCTGCTCAAAGAGAAGCTGGTAAGCATGAATAGGAGAGCTTTTGCGTAGTTCCGTTTGTACACCAGTTGTGACCTTTCCTAGATTACGATTCCCTGTGCTCATCTGGACTAGTACAATGCATTCTACATGGGGCTACTCCATTTGGAAGCTTCAACTGGTGCAAAGTGCAGTAGTGATAACAGTCTTTAGAGTCCCTATGACGGCCCATATTTCATCTCTGTTCCACTTCACTGGAACCGGTCTGCTTCCAAGTACCATAAAACGGGATGTATTGATGTATTCTCATTGTGCTCTTTTTCATTGTTTATTTTATTGCTCTGTTATCTTGTTCTGTTTACCTTCTTTTCATTTCTCCCTTTTTATTGTTGCAAGCTCCACAGCAAGAAAGGCAGCAAATGAATTAAACAAACAATAATAATGAGAATATTTATCAGTGGTGGGATACAAATAATTTAATAACCAGTTCTCTGCCCTAATGACCAGCTGGGTAGGCGTGGTTCAGTGGTCATGTGACTGGGTGGATGTGGCCAACTCAATGTTACTCACGTCAATGGGCGCCTTAGCTGTTATAATGTAATAAGGGTTAACTAGAGAGGCAGTTTTTTTAAGCAGGGCAATAAAGATTAAGCTAGAAACAACACCAGAATGTTTCCCTTCCTACCTTCCTTACAGGATTAGCTCTGTAAAGTGGGGAAAAAAACAAAATGAGATTTCTTCCATCAACCCGTTCTCCCAACTGCTTAGAAAGTTAACAGCCAGTTCTCCTGAATAGGTATGGACTGGCTGAATCCCACCACTGATATTTATCATATATACATTAAAATGAATTGAGCATGTAGAATGATAACAGGGAGTAGACAATGTACTTTTTGGGGAAAAACATACTGCATGTTCACATATGAATTATAATTTGTAATTGTAAATGTATATTTATTATTCAGTCATTCAGCCACTTCTCATTCTATATGATTAGATGGACATTATTTTTCCAGGATGGTTTGTTAGTACTGGTGGTCATCAACGTACAAATGTTCACTTAATAATGGTTCCAAATTATGACAGCTTCAGAGAAAGTGATTTTCATCTGCCCCCGAAGTTACGATGCTCCCACAACCCCAGTAGTTACATGATCACAATTCAGGAGTTTGGCAACTGGTTCCCGTTTTACAACTAGTTGCAACCTTCCCAACCAGTTTCTAACAAGCAATGTTACCGTAATTAGGGAAGCTGGATTTGCTTAACAATATTATTATCAGTGACAATTCTTGTACAAACAACCCAACAAATATAAATTGTCCTTTTAGTAATTTATTCCATAAGATTTAAGTATATCAGATTCCAATAACCAAAAACAGTAGAACTGACTTACCTAGATGAATTTGTTTAATATATTCAATCAGAGCAATTTTATTGTCATCCCAGAAATCTTGAATCTTATCTTCTGAGGGATAGTGACAACATGATAACTCCAATGTAATTTCAAAGCATTGTCCCCAAACATAATTATAATCCTGCATACTACCTAAAATAAAATGTTCAAGTACATCACTGAAAAGTCAGTCCAAAAATAAACAAGCATATTATTCTCCTGATCACTTCCATATTACTTCTCATCCATCAAAATGTGCTCTTGATCTGAAAGCAAGCACTTCTGCATCATGAATGAGTCTGGACAACACCAATACTGAACTTCTCTGCAGATGTCACCATCAGGTTTTGCAACTCCAAATAATTAATTATAATAATGCTAATTATGAATTTTATCACTGCTATTGTCTACTGCTACTGCTTCCACATAAGGATCCCCTGAGGAGATGAAAGCACAAATAACTGCCATGTACTGCTACTGTTAGGTGGAGCAAACTATTCATTCTTTATAATTTGTGTCTCCTCCCTATTACACGATAGACAATGGGAACAGTGCGCTACTGTTCCTTTAGCCTTTTCATAACTCTTTTTGTTGGTGTAACATTACATAAGATCAGGCATACAAAATAACCTCAATGCCAAATATAATGCAAATAATGCAAATGCAAATAATGTTGAATACAATTTAGACGTTAATCTGAATAGGTGTTTTAGCCTGTGTATTTATTCAAACAAATGTACATTGAAACAAATCCAAAGAATTTAAGATGCATGAAACATCTTAACAATTCCCCACTCTTCCTTATTTCCATCTTTGGCCCCAAAAGTATCTAAATCCTGTCGCTATGTTTTCAGCATAAGATTGATCCATATTGGATTCCATATTAATCTCAACATTCAATAGCAATAGCAGTAGACTTATATACCGCTTCATAGGCCTATCAGGCCTCTCTAAGCGGTTTTACAGAGAGTCAGCATATTGCCCCCAACAATCTGGGTCCTCATTTTACCCACCTCGGAAGGATGGAAGGCTGAGTCAACCCTGAGCCGGTGAGATTTGAACCGCTGACCTGCTGATCTAGCAGTAGCCTGCAGTGCTGCATTTAACCACTGCGCCACCTTGGCTCTTTCACTACTGTGAGTTCTTCAAACTCTTTATGAATGACAAAGATCTTAAAATATATACAGTTTATACTACCAAAGAAACAGAAGAGGCACAAGGAAAGAATGGGAAATTGTACCTTTCACTATATACCAGTGATATCCATTCGTAATGCCATCTTTAAAGTAATTCGTATCATCACACACAATGTCTTTATGCATCATGCGATGGTTGTTAGAATATGTGCTTGCAAGATGAACAAAAACATCATCATCCACTGTTTTGCTAACACCATTTGCATCAATTGTAACTGTAGAAAGAAGGTGGTTGCAGTGAAATTCATATTAATGTTTAGTCAATTTAATGAATAAATATACAAATACAGGTAATATAAATCCTTTCCCAGGTCTTCCACAGACAATAGAATTTTCAGTTTTCTTCTACAAGGGCAGAAAAATGATTGTACTTAGGGACAGTGTCTTGAAAACAGCTGATGCCTCTTCAAATTTGAAATTTTTACAACAGTCGTAAATAAAAATGTTTGGAGGTATGAAATATGACATGATGCTATGGATCCTTGGATTTCAAAGTCCATTCCATTTCACACCCCAAGAATAGAACCACAAATATTTTGTGTCAACCATGAAGTTCAATTTTCAATAATCTGTTCGCCTTGTACAATTTGCCTTTGAGTGCTCTCATTTCTTCTTTTAGTTAAACTATCATATTCAGCATATTTATGCTGATAACATCCAGATGTCATTTTCTATTCAGGCATGATCATCCTTTTTCTGTTGCCTTCCTAGTTGGATTTGCAGTTGAGTCTGTTTCTCACAACCTTAAACTAGATATGAAGACCAAACTTGTCTTTTATCTTGATCATTCTTCTCCCATTTCTTTTGCTTTTCAGGACTGTCAGCTGTAGTGTTACCAATGGTGCAAGATTTGGGCATTCTTATGAAGGAGAAATTTTATGTGAAACTTTGATTGATAAAGCCACAAGAACCTGCAATCTTTATCTCCTGAATGCCCAGAGAATTTATCCATTTCTTACTGTTGAAAAGGTCATACAGTTCATGCCTTTGTAGTGTCTCATTTGAACTACTGTAATGGTTTGTTGGAGTGCTTTCCTAACTTTGCTCTCCATTCTTTATCTGAATCTAGAACAATACAATCCATTATCCTGGGATGTTTTCTGATCTTCCTTACTTTTTTCCATCGATCTCTCCACTGACTGGATCTTTAGGCGTTTTACTAGTTAAAACTTCTCTTCTTGCGTTTTGGGGCCATGATATAGGAAACTTCCATTATTTGACTCAAGTCCATATTCCTGTGCATCCAACTTAACTATGCAGTTCCGGGTTACTTACTTTTTCCATATATAAGATTGTTACAATTTTAAGCAGCATCAACAGGACAGCTTTTCAGTGATGAGAAATTTTTAAAAACTGTACTTTTCAACAATACTACCTTAAGTATTGTTTCTAGTTCTGGGCACCACATTTTTTAAAAAAATCAGAGAAATTGAAACAGATATTTCCCCCCAAAACACAATAACAAAACAGGGATGCTCCATGCTCCAGGAACTGGAAACAAAGTCGTATGTGGAGAGTTTTAGGGGACTGGATATATCTGACTGTGAAAAAAGGAAAATAATTAAGTCATGCAGATAATGTCAAGATATATTTTTCTAATTCCAAAGTGCAAGCCATGAATTAACGTTCATAAGTTACAAGAAAGAAAATTGCAGCTGAATTTTCTTAGTTTTCCTAACTTTCTTTCAGAAAAATGTACTCGTGGTAAGACTAGTTCAATCGGGGAGGCAATTACTGAGGGAAATGATGATCTGTTTTTCATCATGCATGTTCAGATGGTAGCTAACAACAATCTGTTAGGGAAGCTTTAATTTGGATAACTATTGTAAAGGAAGTTCTGTAGATTTATATGCTGCTCTTTTGCCTTCCTGGTGATGGTGGGAAGAGTTTTCCACAATGAGGATGCCACAGCATATCCTGCCTCTTTCTGCTAGCATTGTTCTTATAGTCGCTTCTTGCACAATTCACATTTTTACATTTATAATGCTGGCTCCTGCAGTAAATTTTCCCTTTATCAGTTCAGAATGAAGAAAAAACTCTCCTGTATTTTAGTGGAAATTTATCTTGGTTTGTTACCTATAGGATAGCTGGCTATTATTATAAGATGGATTTCATATGACAAATCTCATTAAATGTTACATTTTAAAAAAACTTTAACGTTCACATTTTTCTGATAATTTAAATGCAAATGAGTATGTACATGCAGATAAAATGTTAGTTTTCTAATTGTTTACTGCCTTGGAATTGATTTGGATTAGATAAACCATGCACTGGATTAACAGAGTCTAAATTAGTTTGTTAGACTGAATGACTGTTTACGCCTTTTAGTGGTTTTTTGTTTGTTTTTTGGCATATCACCTTGAGTCTCTGGAAGTGGGTGATCTATAAAAACATGCATAAGTTAACAAATAAATGTGCTGGTCAGTTGCATTGTTAGATAAATTAAAGTACTGTGTGTGCGTGCGTGCATGTGTGTGTGTGTAAAATCCAAAGCTAATTTATTTTGATTTATTATAATACTTGCTATTAATAAATTCATTAATTTATTTTGAGATGAGTATCATGTAACATTAATTAAAAATTGAGAAATGTTTATTGTAGTATCCTTATGGTCATCCAAGTATTAGCTTACCGTGATTGCCATTATCAAAGGGGTAACTTGCAACCAGTGCTCCACCATGCAGATTAGCAGAAAGAACAAACATTCCAGAATTTATCCAGTTCATAACTGCTTTAGTCTCTGGCTGGATAATTTGATTATTGGTGGTAAAATGATCAGGAAAATTCCTGTTCAGATCTTTTTTATTAGCATTGTACCTTGAAGAGATAACATTATAATTATATAACTTTTAATATACTTTTTGAGTACGGTATATGAGCTCAGCCATAAGAATTGAATCAGAGGCTAGGCTAATGCTAACAGAATTGTAGGAAATAGTAACAAGCAACAGTACCTGCACTGGCTTTGATGATTAGTCAGGATGGTCTGTTATCAAGTAGATTAGGAAAGAACAATTCCAAGGAAACAGAGCAAAGATGAGTAGATAATAAAATAAGTAAATCTAAGAGCAAAGAGATGACCTGTAAGGAGAGCAAACAAGGCATAAGCCTGTAGGAAGAGTAATAGAAACCTTCATCTCAGAGGAACCCAGGGAAATGTGTGTGTGTGTGTGTGTGTGTGTGTTAATCAAAGGAAAGTTAAAGACCAGCAGAGAAATTTACACTAATCTGGAATGAAAGATGGACATGATTATGGCAGGTATTGATAAAGGATGATATGAGACTGGTTAATTCAGAAAGGCACATACATTTTGAAGAAGTATCTAAAGATGACACAAACATTAGAAGAGGATTGATGAATATTCATTCTTGTGGACCAAGGGCAAGATTACATGAAATTCTAAAACCTCTTTGCAAAAACTCACAAACTATTTATTCCCTTGCCCCCAGCCTGCTTTTGAGTTAATAAAATCTTCCTTGTTACATGTAAAGGTAAGTGGGAAAGACCAGGCTAAATAAAATTTCCTACTCCTGTTCAAGAAACTATAACTTGATTTAATGATATGATAGTTAAGAACAGAGCCTACAAAATTGTTCTGCTATACGTATTGTGTAGCAATACATAATAGCATGTAGCATGTTGAAAACATACCCAAGACATTCCTCACTGTATCCTAGGTTGCTTTTTTCTTACCTGCCAATTGTGGCTGCACACTGAAGCATTGTTGATGCTTCAAAACCATCAGGGTTCATTGAAGGCATGATGTGTATCCGAGTGTGGTTAATGAGTTTTGTGATGACTGGATCATGTTGATCATTGTCCACCAAATATTTAATCAAATGGAGGAGGAGTTCCCGCCCAAGAGCCTATGCAGGGAAGCAGAGGAATAAGTACTCAAATTAAATTGGCAATAAGAGGCAACAAACCAATATTAGTTGGGCAAAAATCACATGATACAGAAGTAAGACAAAACAAACAAATGCAATGGGTAATGTTTTCAACTTACAAATAATCTCCCTGAAAACTGAAATCAGAAAAAAAAACATGTGCTATCTTATTTACATGAAACGGTTCCTAATATCACATAGCTGTAGCATTTACACTTATATACCGCTTCATAGTGCTTTACAGCCCTCTCTAAGCGGTTTACAGAGTCAGCCTATTACCCCCAACAATCTGGGTCCTCATTTTACCCACCTCTGAAGGCTGGAAGGCTGAGTCAACCTTGAGCCTGCTGAGATATGAACTGTTGAACTGCAGCTAGCAGAGTTGAAGTAGCCTGCAGTACTGCACACTGTGCCACCATGTAGAGAAATAGCACAATGCATGTACCTAATTAATGGATACATATGTATGGACATATGTACAGCATGCATGTATACAAAACAGAATTTATAAAAAATATCAACAATTTATGGCCAAACTAATTAATTAAAGGGTATTCTTCATATAATCATACAAATACATCTTAGATTCATGGATTGTGATAAAGTTTCATTTAACCATGATCAGCCAAAATCAATTGTTAGCCATATACTAAACTACACAAGTAATCCTCGACTTATGAGTACAATTGAGCACAAAATTTCTGTTGCTAAGAGAGACAGTTGTTAAGTGAATTTTGCCTCATTTTATGGCCTTTCTTGCCATAATTGATAAGTCAATCACTGCAGTGGTTAGTAATATGGTTATTAAATGAATCTGGCTTCCCCATTGACTTTGCTTGTTGAAGGCTGCAAAAAGGGATCACATGACCTGGGACACGGCAACCATAACAAATAAGAAACCAGTTGCCAAGCATCCGAATTTTAATCATGTGACCAGGGGGTTGTTTCAATGATCATAACTGTGAAAAACACTCAGAACTTTTTCCAGTGCCATTATAACTTTGAATAGTCACTAAAGAACTGTTGTAAGTCGAGAACTACCTGTAATTATGGATTACAAACCACAATAGCTGGAATCACAGCGCTTGCCAAACCAAAAACAAACCATGCAATGATTTAGCAACATGTATGATTTCAGCTATTGAAAGAAACAGATTTCATAACAGAAGCCAGCCTGTTTTCCTTAACATCAGCTGTCAATGGGATTCCATGCTTGAAAATGTAACTATGTGCATATTTTACGTTATATTTTTGGTAAAAATAAAGACTATTATTGACATTTAACTACCCATGTTTCTCTGAAAATAATTTTCTTTTGGGCCCCGTCAGGCCTGGGGCTAAGACTGTAACCCGCCCGAATGGTATGAATGTTGTGTTTTTTTTAATTATGTATTGTCTTATATGTTAAAAGTTTGTCTCCCCCCTCCCCTTTTGGTTGTGAGCCGCCCTGAGTCCCCTCAGGGAAAAGGGCCGCATACAAATAAACTTCAAATGAAAAATGAAATGAAAATGAAATAAGCACTAGGACTTATTTTGGGGGGGGTTGTCTTATTCCCCTCCCCCCGAATGGGAGACCCACTTCTGCTTGCTTGCGGCAAGGCAGCAGGCTGCGTGGTATACAAGTGCTGCCACCATGAGGCAGGGAAGGGTGGAGCTGCCCCATGGACCCCGTACCAGCTTACTTAAGGACCCTTGCAGCCAGGCCACCCATGCCCCAACATCTGCCTTGCCTCACGGCAGCAGCTCTAACAACCACGTCCAGCAGGACCCCACATAGCCCCTGGCCCATTTCTTCTGCTTGCTTGCAGCCACAACAAAGCAGGAGGCTGAGCGACACAACAGTGCCACATCCGCAAGGTGAGATAGGGAGTGGACCTGCCCCACCTGCCCCTCACCGGCTTACCTCAGGGCCCCCAAATCCAGGCCATCGATGGCCCAACAGCTGCCTTGCCTCAGCCCCACACACCACTCAGCCTTCTGCTCCATAGCAGCCATGAGCAAGCAGAAGTGGGCTGGTGGCCACATGAGCTCCTGCTGCACATGGCTGTTGATGCTGCCACCACAGGGCAGATGTTGAGGCATGGGTGGCCTGGCTGCAGAGACCCTGAGGTAAGTCAGTGCAGGATTTATATGGCAGTTCCACCATCACCCCACTTTGTGGCCGAGGCACCGCAAGCAACCAGGCAAAATGGGCTGCTGGCCAGCTGTTCAGGCTCTTAAGTAGGTCTTATTTGATGGTGGGGGGTTGGGGCTTATATTAGACACATACATAAAAACACGTTGGGCCTTATTTTTGGGATGTCTTATTTTGGGGGCAACAGGGTAGTCATTAAAAGAAATGAGAATATTTTTATTTTCTTCATAGTAATAATTGATAACTTTAAATTTAGTTATCCTGTAATATCAACCCTCAAACTTGCAAATAGTGAAATCAAGATAGGAGATTATTGTCCAGTGTCCATTTATAAAAGTATTCTAGACCTCTTTATGTGAATAAAATATACAGGTCCTTGCAAGTAGGGCTCAGAATCATTAACTGCCCCACAAGAGACTACAAAATTAAAGAAAAACCTATATTATTTCTTCTGGACCATATTGGGAAAACCAAAACTGCCAGATTCATTGTATCCCAGAATTTATTTATTTTTTCATTAGAATGTTTAAAATCTTGTAAGAGTTTGGATCATGTGTGATTTTGACCATTTTAAGTACTTCTGATAATGATAATCATTTAAATTACTAGGAAGAAAATAATAATAATAAAAGAACATAAGAAAAAATATAGCCTAAGAAGACAAATAAATATCATGAATTACGATATTATTATTAAAGGCAAGTTCCTATCCACTTAATGCAGTAAAACAAATACAAATTCAATTAAGAAAATCAACAATTTAATCAGGCCAAAATGCATAAATGTATTTATTTATTTATAAAATTTATCGGCCGTCCATTTAAGATAACTACTTAAAATAATACCAAAATGCCTGAATAAATACAAAAGGATAAGTTTCTAGATGAAGCAATTTAGGATTAAAAATTTATTACGGTAAATTTATTTGCATTGTATGGATAGAGAGACCAAGAAAGATAATAAAAAGGCAGAAAAAAATCCAATATATTGTAGTAGTTGAAGATAAGAAAAAAGAATTAAATCGCTAGTAATTTAAAAAGCAACAGGAAATTATTTCGGATCCATATTGAATAGATTGTGGCTTAGATATGGAACACTATTCTGACCAAAAGGACCTTGCTTGAGGGATCTGCACAATTGCTCTGTCTGGTCTAGAAGCCAGATACTCACTTTACTTATTGTCTCCAACCCCTTATCAGTCTACAGCATTGTAACTGTATTTCTCCAGCAATTCTTGAGCCCATTTTGGGTGCAGAGAAACAATGTGGGCTACAAAAGTAGGGCAGAATTGGTAAGAATAGTAATAAAAAAGATTAGAAACCCACCACTGATCTTTGGCCACTGCTGATGTACCAACTACAAGCATCTCTCTGCAAATCCTGAATGTCATGTTATCATTTCCTTGGCTGAACTTCAACCTCCATGTTCTGTCACAGCAACTACCAGTATAGTCCCAAAACATGCAGGCAGGTACACGCTTGACCTAGTCTTTGTTTCAGAGCAGATGAGATATGATCTGAGAATGGAGGAAATTACATGTACCCTTTACCATAATTACATCAGTACTTCAATAAACTGGACATCATGACGACATGGACCTCTGTATCGCATTGGGCCCATTTGAATAGTCCGCCTATCAACTCAAGTGGATTGATAGGAATTTCATTCTTTGGATATGACTTCTTGAGGTGTACATATGTTTTGATGTAAGTTGTCTGGATTGCCTTCTGTTGATTCCACTTTAGTTCGTTTCTTTATCATTTTAGAGTTCGGTGGCATCAAAATAGAAACATACAAACAAATAAATAAGTGAATACTTCCCTTTCATCTTGTATTCTGTGATTAATATATTCTTATGTTTTGGGCCTGAATGACTGACTGTGGATATTCATTCTGATCAGTTATTTTCTGAGTTGATGTTTTGTACTCTGTCCAGAGCCTCACAATATAGGAGTAATGCTACAGCAAGAAAAAGGA